>NW_004955434.1:8387640-8495730 GCF_000276665.1 Chinchilla lanigera | reverse complement strand
ACTCAGTTCAGCTGGGGGTTATAAGTTGACCACCAGTTACCAATCCACTACACACTTGCATGTTTGGAATATCCAAGGTATACGTAGATCAGGCCTTAGGCAAAACCTGAAACAAGCTTTCAGCAGCACTCAGGTATTCTGCTGTCTAGGCACTGGATACTTCAAGTTGTAAATCCATCCTCCTCCCCCTCTCCCTCCATTTTTTGAATTGGAATTTGTACTCAGGGCCTTGCACGTGCTAAGCAAGTGCTCTATCACCGAGGTGCATCCTCAGCACTTTTTATTTTTGAGATAGGGTCTCACTAAATTGCTCAGGCTGGCCTTGACCTTTGGATCTCCTGTCTCAGCCTCCAGAGTGTCTGAGCTTACAGTCATATGTCACTAGAACTGGTTAGCTATAGGTTTTTTTGTGTATTTCCTCTCTTTGCCTCAGCTTGTCCTTTTCCGGTCTCATTGCTTTAAGATACAGATCTCTAGTTAACATAAAAGCTGTTAATAAATGCTAATAGTTCCTGTTACCTCCTATTGAATCTCTTCCACTCGTTTTGTAGGGTATCTTTGAGAAGAGTGACCTAGAAGACTAAGTAGGTATGTCAGGCACTGCACTGGAGTAAATTGTGGGGGCATAAGTTTTAAGGGCAGGGCTGGATCTTCCTTAACTGCTGAGAGGTCTTTTTGTGCTAGCATTCACTCCACCTGCTTATCTGACATGATGCAACCAACCAGAGTCATTCTAGTTCACTCAGAAATAGGAACATAGCTTTAAGAATAAGCTGTCCCATGAAAAGCTGTACTGAGATGTGGAGCTTTTGAGAACGGACAGAATAATTGCTAGCTTCACTCTATAAATCACTATATTTCCCTGAAGGTAGTGATAATCAACGTACTTTGACTCTCTGCTTCAGCTGGAAGAATCAAGGAAGAAATATTTCACATTGATTCAGCTCATCCAGGACCCAAGCTGTGATGGGAGTTAGTGAATTCTGAGAATGGCGGATACATCTGCTGGAAACATTCAGCATTTGGAATGCTCCTGTCTTTCTGTCACATAGCTTATTCGGTACTGCTTTCTTTGTCTGCACCAACTGTACTTTCCGAGAGAAAAAAGAAATACCTCAGTCTCACCAGGGATACTTGCCATGTAAAGGCTCTTACGATGGTTCTTGGATGCTGGCTTTTCTAACTCACCCAATCTTAATGTAATTTCTAAAGTTCTCTTTTTCTACCCAGGGAAAGATTGGTTTCATAGAGCTTAAAAGAGATCTTAAGAATCAGCAAGATCAGAAATGTTTTATTTTGTTCTTCAGAACTGCAGAGTTCCTCTGAGGTTCTCAGATAGGTGCAGGGTGGAGGACCTGGGCAGATGATGGGTCCTCTGTTTTAGTTGTAGCACTTTCATTTTCCTATATTGGTCTCTGTGTAAAATGTCCCCTACCCATATCAACCAGATTTGAAGCCAGTATTGTATGTGAAGTGGTGAGTTCCAAGAGCCCCACTTAGTTAATGATAAGATTCTGATCTAGGGCAACTCTCCTTGATTCTGTAGATCTTTGGTTTTGTGATGTTGCTGCAACCTTTGAAAAGTGTCTTAGTTACTACTTCCTTGTCCCTGAGACACAGTACCCAACGTTTGAAATTTAGAGGAGGAGAATTTTATTTTGTCTCATGGTTTTTAGAGAATTCAGTCTGTATTCAGCTGGCTCCGAGGTAGGAAAGGGGTGGTGGAAGGATCTGATGGAGGGGAGCCGTGTACATGATGGCACCCAGGCAGCAGCACAGAGAAGGGAGGAGCTGGGGAGGGCGATTCACCCTTCTAGGTGACCCACGTACAAGATGATGTGAATGGGGAGAATCATGAAGAAGCCACACACAACAAGGAGAAACCCTTTTAAGTACGGTAAAAGAATGGGCGTAGAGATATTCTTTGTAGTGACTTTTCTCTAATAGTGAAACAAACCCTTACTCTAAATTCATAAAAGTGAAGGAACAATTAAGGAAACTTAATGTCTGTGTGGTAAGATATTAGGACTCAGCTTATAAATTGTTTTAAGGTATTGAAATAATTTAAAATATGATTAAGTGATTGTAATTTTACATAAATTTGCATATCAAATACAGGCCAAGAGCTTTCAAAGTATGTGTAGATGCAGAGAACAGACAAGGAACAAATAGCCAGAAATGCTGTGATCTCTCCAGAATGGAACTACATGTCATTATTATTTTTTCTTTGACTTTAAAAATATTTTCCCAATTTTTCACATTGTGTGTTACTTTTGTTAGAGTGGGAGAAATAAGTTTTTCCTCTTTCTGACAGTTACACCAAAAGTGTCACTAATACCTTGGTTCTGGGTTACTTTCTGACGTAATCCAGGAATGAGGAAAGGGCCAGAGGCGGCCTTCTACTGTGTGGTTTTGGTTCCATGAACAGGAGAGATTTCCTTGTGTCATTTGGCACACTCAGAGTTCTCCGTGTACAGTGTTGGACTCCATTAGGATTCAACAATGTGAAGACACTTTATTCAGCTACAAAAAGGAGAAGCTCTGGGTCTCAGTCCAGGTTATACCATCTCCTATGTATGGAACTTTGACCAAGTTAAGGAACCTCTCCGCCTTGGTACTTTCTTCTGTCAAGTGAAGATGATGATGCTTCCTTTGTGATATATTAAAATAATGGATGATGGATGATGTATGTAAGTGGGGCACACGTTAGTATGAAAGAAATGTTCCATCCGTATTTGCTGTGTTGGCTCAGCTCCTCTGAGCCTCCTGTCTGCATTATGGAAGTTACACAGGGGGATATTACTTGGGCTTTGAAAAGTTCTTGCCAGTACAATGGGGACTTGAATAGATACAATCTTTAAGAATCAGAAGGATAGTTCCAGATGGGTAGATCATTCTGGAAATTACAAGAGAGCAACAAATGGCAGTTCCTCATTTTCAGGGACTGTGAACCAACATAGTTAAGAGCTTTGTGTTTACGTGTGTATCTCAGAGGATGTATTAAAAATTCCAGACATTTGTAGCTGGAGATCCAGCTTTTTATTGTATATTTGGGACTAGGACAAGATGACTTGCGTAGGATGAGTTGTAGCACTGTGGAAAAGGAGACAACTTTTTTCTACCTCTTTACACGAACTACCTCTACTCACCGAAAGCCCTCCAGAGTCCAATCTCTCTTCTTTACTTTTTCAGAAAATTACTCTCAGATCTATCATTTTGACATAATGCTATCAGATGTGTGTGTGTGTGTGTGTGTGTGTGTGTGTGGTGCTGGTGATAGAAACTAGGACCTTGAACATGGTAGGTAAGTGTGATAATACTAAGCTAAACCCCCAATCCTATTAACAGAATTTGAATTTACCTTTTGTATTAGTAAGTTTTCCATTACTGTAACAAAATAACTGTTTTGCTCACACCTTTGGGGGTTCTAGTCCATGACTGATTGGCCTTGTTACTTTTGGGCCTGGAGTAAGGCAACTCATCATAGTGGGGAGTGCATGGCAGAGCAAAATTTGCTGTGCACAACCAGGGTGTGTGGCAAAAAGGAAAGAGTGAGAGATCGGCATTCCATAATCCCTTTCCAGGGCCGGCAGCCCTTTCCCCAGGGACCCAGAGACCTTCCATGAGGCCCTACTTTTTAAAAGTTTCCACAACTCCCAATTGTGCCAAGCTGGAGATTAAGCCTTTAATGTGTTGGCCTTTGAGCAACACTCAAGATCCAAACCATAGCACCTTTGTTTGATGGATTTGCTTTCAGTAAGGGAATTTAGAACTCAGTATGAGTTTCTAACGTAGAGATTCTCAGGTCCAATTAGCAAGGGGGAATTTTAGAGGAATGAAGACCATGTAGAAAGGCCTTGAAATAACTTCTGAGGGTAGGTCCTGCTTAAGTGGTTTGCTGTTTAAAAGAAGGAAGAAGGAGTGGTGAGCTTAGCAGACCATATCCTTACAGAGAGCCTGTGACTATGGGCTCACTGGCCTCTGATGTCTTTCCTTTGTCCACTTGACCCATTTCTGAGTCATGTCCCAACTCCAAATGTCCCCAGTTATATTTGCTGTGAAGATGATCCACTTTAGATTCTTGCAGGCCTGATGGCTCATGTTGGGAGAATTTAAAATTAAATCAGGTCAGATGCCAATGTATAAATAAAATGCAAATGAATCATTAAATAATTAAAAATGGAATCAATGTGCACTGCCTCTTGGAACCTAGCCCGGGAACCTGCATGCAAGATTGGCACAGGTCTATAAGATGACACAACTGCAGCACAGGATTTAAAAGCCAGTATTTTCAAAGGAATAATTAATTAAAGAGGGAGGTTAATTCACAGTTTACAGACTTAGCATCTGCTTGTTTAGCATATGCCATAAAAAGCAAAGTAGCACTAGATTTATAAAAACGTCAGTTAGATAATTGATTATACACACATTGATCAGTTTTATATAATTCACTTCTCTTTCCCCTTTCATGATCCTCACTAAAATATTACTGCCTAACACAGTATACTATTTGTACCTTATGTCTTTTAAGATTTAAGTAATCTAAATTGAAAATTTTTATATACTTTCTGTATGCCATATTTGTTGTTGGAATTTCTGGAACTATTTTTTTTTTAATTAGTGAATTGAGACATTTGTATTTGTGTATTTTCTTTGGCATGTCTAAGTAATATGTTTGAGGTGAAGTTCACAGGTTATATTGTTTTTCTAAGTAGTTATAATACTTGAGGCCTGTTTTAATTTGCAGATAAGGAGGATTTATATGTGGCTGACTGCAGTGGGAAGAAATTCACATGTTGTTGCTTTATCCTTTGCAAATTTGTATTTACCTTTATTTTTTGAGGGACACACTAGTATTTTAACTGCTTTTTCTCCAGGCAGATGTCTTTGCTAAAGATTTTTATGTCTTATATATTTATGTAGATTTTCCAATAGAGTCTAAATATATTAATGCATGAGGATCAAAAGTGAGGTAGAAATGTGGGAATCTGCATATTTTCAGTTTTTTTTTATTTATAGGAGTGTTTGGTTATTTGACCTATGAAAATACTTGTGAATATGTCTTTACTAGATACTCAGACTACAGTCATTTTGTTTGTTTGTTTGTTTTTTGTTAAAGGCCCAAGGGATATAAATCATTTGAAGAAAGGATCTTCCAGTATTTTCTAATGATAATTTTTTTTGGATATAGAACTTTTCAGTAACATTTGTTGCTTCAGAAAAATCTTACCCCTCAGAGAATCGATTCTTGTGGTAAAAATAGCTCCTAAATATAGTAATACACTTGCCTGTAATTAAAATATCATGACCATGTGAAAGATTTTATTTGTTGAAATTTACTTATGCCCCGCCTCTTTCCAAAAAAAGAATCTGAAACTATTTACAACAAGAAAAAGGAGATCTATATGACATGATTAATACACAGGAAGAACTGGGGACCAATTAGGGGGTGAGAGTAAGGGTGATAAAATAGGAGGAAATGAATTGCCAGCTGAAGTGTGAATATAATTACTGAGATTGAGAGCATTAAGGACTTAGTTTAATATGAGCCTTACTGGAATTTAGACACTTAAAAGCTTGTGCTTGTTTTTGCCTTTTGAATTCCTGTTTCGGCTGATTTGTTCAGTAATATTGATATGACACCACTGACTCGCATCCTCTGTCAGACTTGAAGATAAGGCAAAAATAAGAACTGATTTGTTGATATGTAGAAAGACTGAAAAAAGAGATTTACAAAAGGGTAGTCCACTGGTAGAGAGTGGCCCACAGCTGTGTTTTGTTAAGCCCACATAGTATAAAAAAATAAATACAGAGTTCACATGTAGACACGAGATGATTTCACAGAAAACTTCAGACTTTTGGTCTCCTTTGGAAAATTGAAAGAGTGACCAACCATCTGGCCTACTTTCCTCTGTCATCAGATGGCGTCTGTGTGGGGTTTGTACGCGTTTCCATTGCCTGGCCTGGTAGGGGCGGGATTTGTATGGTTCCTGATTAAGACAGCCTTTGCTTGCAAAGAGTTTGTAGTCTGCTAAATAGTAATAGGGGTTATGTACTGCATAGCTTGAGCTTGTTTCCTAGTGATTTTCTGCCTTGTTATAGATTTCCTTCACCCTTCCCTGTAGAGACTGTGTACAGTCATTCGTGCCATCTTTCATTCCGCATGATACCTCCTCAATGAATCTTTCTTTATTCATTGATTCATTATTATTTAAAATATTTATGTTACTGTTTATTGTCAAACCCAAGTCCAGATAACTCCATTTGTAGTTGATAATTTAGAAAGCTTGAAATACTCGTGTCTGTTTGTTTTTTGAGATACGGTCTCACTAAATAGTTTAGGCTGGCCTTGAACTCACTGTGTAGCACAGGATAGCCTCAAATTTGGGGTGATCCTCCTGCCTTATGAATGCAGTAAGTACTAAATAGTCATACTATGTAAAAGGAGACTTTGTATATATTGTAATTGTGATTTGGAGGTAATTTCAGATGTTTAGAATCAACTTCAGATTGCCACTTTATGTTCTGTATAAAGAGCTAATTCTCTGGGGGGTAGAGCTGATGACCCTGTGCCTGTCAGGCTCAGTTTACCCTTAGGAATGGAATAATTAAGGGCTTGTATATGTTGAGGACTAGAGCTGAACCACTGATCTGGAAAAGAAAGCTCACTGGTAGTAAGAAAGACAGATGCAAATACAAGATTTTCCAAGTAAATAAGAAAATATATATTCATGTGGATTTATTCTAAGCCTGACTGTGATTCATTTTGAAGGCATGTATTTTTTTTTCTTTTTCTTTTTCTTTTTTTTTTTTTTTTAAAGAGCAGAATGTATTTATTGAGGGAGAGAAAGCTTCTGTCCAAGAGAGGGACAGAAGGGGGCTGGAGTGGGCTTCCAAGGACCTTGCTCTTCCCAGGGACTTTATAGAACAAAACCCTGAGGTGTGGCGGGTCCAAGTAGGGGGAAAATGGGAAATTACAAGGTGGGCATGAGGTGAGACAAAACTGTGGTCAGCCAATAAGAATTGTTCAGGTAAAATTGATTAAAGCAGGATCAGATGGGGAAGCCAGTCAGGTAACAAGGGGGCATGATTACAGAACAGGGGCTTTTCCCGTAAGGGGTTGGGGCAGTAACCCTTCAAGGTAATCACTACCTATTTAGAATATCAATCCTTGATGTCCATCCCTAGGGAGGTGTGTGTGTGCATTTGTTTAATCTTTTGTCTTCAGGTCTGGCGCACAGCAAATATGAATCTTATCTTGTTTTGTTTTTTTGGTTTTTTTTCTCCGGTACCGGGAACCGAACTCATGACCTTGCGCTTGCCAGGCAGGCGCTTTGCCGCTGAGCTAAACCCCCAGCCCGTGAATCTTATCTTGCCTTTCTCCTTGGCTCCTTCGAGGGCTTGGCCCTGTCTGACTGCCTATAATACTATTTTTTCTTAGATTCTAGCATCTGGAGGCAAACCTAAACTTCATTTTTTACAGACTGTTGAATGCAAGATAACTATAAAAGAGGTACTTTACCAAAAATAAATTTTCTGCAAATTTGTTAATTGTTGGAATGTTTAATAAAAGAAAAGTACTGTAAAACCCTTTTTGTCCATTAGTACCTCAAATACAAACAAAAAAACTTTAAGAACCTGTTCCTTGATAGATGTATTGTGTGTTGATGTTCACCAGCGTGTGCCCTAGGATGCAGTGATGCTGAAGCTGACGTTGGGCTGGAAGAAGTGCGTGGAGGAGCGAATCAGAGCTGGAAGCCAGGGTGATGAACAGGTTCCTGGGTAGGGTGACCAGGCACATGGACACGTGACTAAGAACAGCGCAAAGAAGAGGTGCTGCAGTTTTGTATTACTGTAAAAATGCCAGGAGAAGTTCTGGACATCTATTAAGGTCCATGGTTCCATATAATAAGGATTCCTTTTGAAAAGGAGAGTGTTGTAATAAAAGAAGCAGCTGAGAGGCAACCAGCTAAATGTCTATATTTTGGATTCAAGCAATTCAAGATAAAGTATTCACACTCAAAACCAAAAATCTATTTCTTAGGAGCCTATTTAGTCATTTAATCATTCATCCAATTGACATTTGAACTTTTGTTCTGTGTGTGGTATGGTAGTTCAAAATGACATTTCTTATAAACCTAAAATGTCTAACTATTGCAGACCAAGTTTTAAGCTTAATCTATATCAAAAGAAAGCGTTCCAGCCATCTGAGATGCCTTCCATTGCTTTTGGTGGAAATTTTTCTATCATGTGAAAATGTATCAGTCCGTTAAAGATCACACTGAGCAGTGGAATCATTTCTCCCCTCAGATAGCCAAAGATAAATTCTTTATGGAAACCAAGCAGCAAGAGTCTTTCCTTATTTCAGATTTTGAAGTCTGCTTTTGATTTTCAAATTAAGTGAATGAGGTTTATTCCATCTGTGTTTCTTTCTTTCTTTTTTTAACACTGAAAATGGAAGCTCAAATAGAGAATTTAACATTTCTTTTAAGCTGGAGAACAGAATGTGATAGGTTAAATTTTAATCTAATCTCTTTCTAAACAGCATCTATGGAATCTTTCTCATTATTTGGCTTGGACACACCATATTTCATTTTTTAGGGCTTAACTTAAGCTCTTCCACAGACTATGTTAACAAATAAAAAGAACTTTTATTTTCATATTGTTATGGTGAAACTGTGTACACACACACATACACACATGCACATGTATATCTATTTATTTATTCTTGTCTGTTTCTGAGGAGTTGAATTATAATAAATAGCCATTTAGTGATAGAAATCAAGAGTATTTCAGGAATGAGTATCTGGTACTCAATATATAACTTGCAGGTGATACCAATAAAATTGTATTCACTCTATACCTGAGTGTGATAAATCTCATGTGATGGAACCTTGATCAGTGTCATATGATACTCTGTGTGATCGTAGTGTGCTAAATATGGTTCTAGGTATATGATTTTTTAATTAAATAATTTTTATTTGACTGACTCATTTTGTTCCCTGCCTCTTGAGTGTGATCCCCAGTTATAAGAACTTCATGATAACTTCAGGAATGACTTTTATTTAATATTTACAATGGAAATCTTTTGAATGATGCTGCTTAGGTGGACTTAGGTAGTTAATAACAAAACACAAACTCTGCACATAAAAGTCAGTTAGAACATGGATCACGTTCAGAAAACTTTGCAAGGTGGAGACTGGAGTCCCACTGACATTTTACTCTTGATTGTAGTTTATTGAAGTGAGGCAAGTTAAGAGTAAGGTGTTGAGTACACACTGTGCCTGACTTGGGGGGGATGTAGTGCTAGGTATGTGCTTGGAGAACAGTATTGAACACTATTGAAACATGGTCTTCTGCAGGGCTTCAATGCATTGTAACGAGCTTATTGAGTTGGAGGAATTCCAAAGGGCTGAGAGGGGATTCTCACACCAGCCCTCATACCTTGGTTGCAGACTCACCCATGGCATTGGAAAATTGGTTAAAACATCTCATATCTTTTGACTAATTCAGCTTCATTCATCTTTGTGTAACACACATGCTTAGAATTCCTGGCAAGAGACTCCCTCCAGCCTACTTCCGGGCCTCCATCCAAAAATGTATGGCCCTTCCATACATTCCCCTGTAACTTGATTGCTAATTCCTATCTCCACTGCCTTTAGGATTCCTCTGAAGCCCTTCTTCCCCGAAAAAGTTTTCTCGGTTTTTACTCATCCTAAACATTTGTTTATGTTGTTAATTGTTCTCTCCATACACTATTGGAAATTTGCTATATATCGTTACGTATTACACACTCAGAGCCACTTTTGGTTAGATACATTTTAAAATATCCTCTGGGGTCTACTGTTCTCTTGTGTTGCATGTGAAAATTCTGTGCCCAAGGAAATCTAAAGTGCCATTCAGTGAATATCTACTGATTGCCAATTATATTCCTGTGATTTATTCTACTTTGTCTTTGTTTTGATATTTCGGACTTAATAGAAAGTTGCATGAATAGTACACAAGATTATCATACTGTTTACCCAGATTTTCCAAACATTAAATTCTTACCATATTTGCTTCATGATTTCCTCTATTAGTTTTTGAATCATTTGGAGTAAGTTGTAGACATAATGCTCTTTACCCTAAGTGCTTTAGTGTGTATTTCCTGAAAACAAGAACATTCTCTTATGTAATAATAGTACAGTTATCAAATTCAAGTATTTTAACATCAATACATATTGTTCGCTAATATAAAGACTTTAATGACTTCACCAATTGTCCCACATGCCCAGGGCTTAAGTTACACAGGTGTGAGTCTTGGCACTCGGATCTTAAACTTACTCTCTTACGTTCCTTCTGCCTCCCTACCTAAAATAACAGCTTTAGAACTCCTATTTGACACCACCACCAGTGATGTGAAAACCTTGGTACACTTAGGGCTTTCAAAATTGTTCACTAACTTCCAGAATCTGATGCTAGTAATGATGTTATGCTTTTTTAATTGTTAGTAAAAACAAAATAGAAATTTTGATGCCATTTTTTATGCTTTCTTGTGTCTTCCAGGCAGTAATTTATGAGATTAAATTTTTTGAGAACTACCAAGTGTAGAACTACTAGTTCTAAAGGAACTACCAGGCCCTTTAGAATGTCCTCATCTGTACCTTAGAGATCATGACAAGGTGTGGCCAGCTGAGAAGACTAATCAGACCAAAAGTAGCATATTGAAAATTTGTCTGAGAAATAACACACTCTTCCTTTTAAGCAGAAAACTTGTCTAAGAAATAACAGGGTTGAGATTCTGAAATGTAGGGACAGAAGTATCAACTGTCTCATCACCATCACTGAAGACAGTGGTGATGATCTTTGAACCTTACGGTAAAAATATCAAAATACTATGTGAGAGTTTGTTTAAGTAGTTCATCTCTTGTAAATTAAATAACATACTTTCCCAGATTGCTACCATGATTTGCATAACTGAATTTTCTGGTTATGTAACAGAAAATTTAGATCAAGAAGTGGATATTGTGATTATTAGGCATACCAGTAATCAAAGCTTGTGTCTCGTCCTGGGCTGTTCCCAGTTTACCTTAGGCATCCCATCATGGCCTCCAGCACTAAAAGAACATAATAATGTAAAACGTTCTGCTAGAAAAAGAATTTGGCATTGTTCAGAGGTTTAGAGGACAATTACAGAACTCATAACACCAGAAAATGATACATAAATCTTCCTTAAAGTAAAAATGCTGGCTTATTTTTCAAAATATTTCTATTACTTAACAATATGAATATCAGAGCCTTTGTTCAGAACATAATGTTCAGGGTAATTTGGTAGACATGAACTAAATATCCTTTAAACAACTTGCTTTTATCACAATTCAGTTTTATTCCTCTGTTCAGGCATAGTGACATTCATTTCATGGCTTTGTTGGGGGAACATTTCTTTGCATGTAATATACAGTACTATTCAAGTGTAGTCTGTTTTGGATCATTATTCATTCCCTTGGACTTTCTTGGATGGAACAAATAGAGTCCAGTTAACAGCCGCAAGTCAAAAATATCTGAAGAACATAACTAGTCTTATACATATAATTAGGAAAAAACCTTAACTTTTGTATATTCTTTAGACAGTCTGTTTACTGCAGAGAGCAAGTCTGAAGTTTTGGCAAGTATGTCTGTGTGTGTGTGAGGGGGTGGGAAAGAAAATGCAGAGAGAGAGAGACAGAGATCCAGCTGTACAGAGAGATGGGCAGACCATATGATTTGCTTGCTGAGTTTTCAGATAAAAAGCTTTGCACGGACCAATGACAACTTCTGGAGAGGCTGCGGAGGGGGTGGGCGGGGAAGGCACCCTTCTTCATTGTTGGTGGGAGTGTAAACTGATACAACCACTTTGTGAATCAGTGTGGAGATTTCTCAAAAAACTGAAAATAGAAATTCTATTTGACTCAACCATTCCCCTTCTAGGTATCTTCCCAGAAGAGTTAAACATGTCATACCAGAGTGGTCATTCATGCTCATGTTTATAGCAACAGAACTCACAATAGCCAAATCTTGGAAACATCCTATATGTCCATCAACAGATATATTGATAAAGAAAATGTGGTATTTATACAAACTGGAATACTACTCTGCTGTGAAGAAGGATAAACTTGAGTCATTTGTAGGAAAACGGATATGCCTTGAGACCGTAATGTTAAGTGAAGTAAATCAGGGGCTGGGGATTTAGCTGAGCGGCAAAGCGCCTGCCTGGCAAGCGCAAGGTCGTGAGTTTGGTTCCCGGTACCGGAGAAAAACAAAAACAAAAACAAAAACAAACAAAAAAAAAAAAGTGAAGTAAATCAGACACATAATATGGCATGGTTTCTCTTACATGAGAAATTCAGTATATAAATAAAGTGGAAAGTAGAAGACAGTGGGGTGGGGAGGGGGAGAGAGAGAGAGAGAGAGAAGGAAAGAATTTAGCATGGACAATGAATGTAAAACTGTGCTGACTTAGTATGGACAATGAATGTAAAACTGTGTTGACTTAGTATAACTGTCTTACGTGTTTTATGTGCTTTATGTGCTTTTGGTCTGTTAGTCTGGCTGTTATTCTGTATATATGATTATTAATTTCATAAAGACTTATAAGGCAAATAAATGAATCTGATTCTGGCAAAAAAAAAGGCCATGGGGAAGGAGAAAAAAGAATTGAGATGTGTGATGTGTATGTACCAATTCCCCACACTGAATATAATTATTATGTACTGCAGACATGTGCTAATAAAAAAACCCATTGGGTCAAGGAGGTAAAGACAGAGTGGGCATAACCAGGACAGTTACTGTACTTGATAGGTGCAAGACCAGTGTCCTCTCCTGCGGTCTTCTCTGGTAGCTGTATCTTAGAGATCATGACGAGGCTTGGCCAGGTGAGAGGACTAATCAGACCAGAAGTGGCATATTGAAAAACAATGCTTAGAAAGAGAAAAACACAAAGAGATTATAGTAGTCATAGTTGATGTATACATCAGCTAGTGTGTACGTTAGGAAGTAAGCATTTTTGTTGGAGTTTGAGGAAATATGTAGCAGGCAGCCCTGTTGAAAGTAAAATGCATGAACAGCGGCATCAGACAATCTCAAGATTGGATCCTGTTGCTGCCACTACTATCAGGGATATGATCACTGTAAATAACTTATATAATCTCTTTACTTTATGAGCCTTACTTTATGAACCAAGAAAATCTTACAGCTATTCATCAAGTATATATTGAGCACCTACTGTGTACAATCACAGTACACAGACTCTGAGGATTCATTAACGAATAAGAACTTCCCCTCTCCTGAGGTAGCTGAGAACCTGCCAGACTCACAAAGTGGTGAGGTGTATGTGAGAACATATGTGAAATCACTCAGCAGAATGTCTGGCACATAGTAGCAGCTTAATGTATTTATTTCCCTTTCCTGTTTGTCTTCTCAGCCTTCTGGGAAAATGGGGAAATCCAAAAATTTCCCAAAACCTTGGTGATTTTAGTCAGTTTCCCCCATTACTTCTGAAGAAAAAAATCTTATCAGGAATTGGTATAATTTAGAATTTGCCCAGGTAAGTACATAATTGTGTAGAATTTGTACTGGACTGAATCATAAACATGAGCTCCCATTCCAGCTTCTCTTGTGCAATTCCTCTTGGCTCTCTGAGAGTCATTTCTCTCAATGGCACAAGGAGGATTAGGATTAGTTAGGTGTGATTTTTATGCCTCTGACAATAACTGGTCTGTCTTCTGATTCTCCACTTGAGTCAGTGTTGTTTATATACATGCTTGTGTTTTTTTTTATGTCCACCTTTTCCCTGCCCTCATGCTCAGTGCTTTGTTGGAGTTGCTAGTGTCAGGACATGGATTTAGCTTTCAAAGCCTTAATTCAGCTGCCTTTATGTTTTTCCTTCCTCTCATTTCATGTTTCGGGGCAAATGGAAGAAGAAAGAGAATCAGAGGAAATACGTGATTGTCTCTGTATTTTACTGTCCACCCTCTTAATTTAAACTTAAGGGAACTTTTGAGTTCTCTGTTTCATTCTAACATGAGAGGCTGAGGCCTTCTCTTCTCTAATTCATGAGTTTATTGCTTTTATTTGTAGTTACAACTTTTAAATTATAGAATACCAAAAATCATAAATGGTGAGAGGTAGAAGTGACTTTAGGGGCCATTTGGAAATCTACAAAACTGAAGCTCCAGAAAGAAAAGGAACTTTCCAGTGGTCCATTTAGTCAGGCTGGAACTTGAATTCAGGTATGTAGTGCAGCTCTCTTTCACTCTACCATTGCTTTAATAATGGTTATCTCTATGATTATCTTCTACATCAGGTGGTCCAACGTTATGGAACTCTTTTTAACAATAAAAATCACCCCAGAGCTTCCATTTGCCTCATTTATGATCTCTGTTACTTAGCTTTATGGGATTTTCCTTAATGTCTTCTGTGCTGTAAGTTTCTTTCTTACCATTCAGAGTAGTTATTGGAAATAGCTGAAGTGCTCCTGGTCTCCTTAAACCCTGTGCATTTCTTCCAATCTTATTGTTTCTTAATAAACACAGTAATTGTGGCTAATCATTTTTTAAATGTGACTGGCTAACAATTTTGCTTCATATGAGCATGGTACTGGATATGATAGTCATCTTTCCATTCCTGTAACAAAACTCCTGAAATAGGCAACTTAAAAAGAAGAAAGGTTTATTTGACTCACAGTTTTGGAGGTTTCAGTTTATAGCAGGTTGACCTCATTGCTTTTGGGTCCATGGTGAGGCAGTACATCATGGTGGAAGTGTGAGGCAGATGCAGTGGTCACCTCATGGCTGGTGGTGAAAGACAGGGAAAGACTAGGGCTTCATAGTTTTCTTCTAAGACATGTCCCTAAGGACCTACCTAACTTCCTGTTTTTATGCCCCACCTTTTAAAAATTTCACCACCTTCCAGTAGCACCATGGACTAAAGATCTAAACACTAGCATTATGTTAAGTACTTTTCATTAGACCAACTGTTTCTCCCCATATTCCAGAGGGTAGTTAAGCTTTAGAGAAATTCTGTGCTTTACCTCAGATGCCAAGTCCAGTAAACAGTGGTTCCAGGATTTGAAACCTAGTTGTCTCAGTCTAGAGCTTGTGCTTTAAACATTCTTGCGTATTCCCCATTTGCCGCTTTCTTTTGGCTTTTCTTATCCCACCCCACCATGCTTTCTCTGCCTCTTTTGAAGATTCTTTTCTATCTCCCTCCATAAACCTTAGAGATACTCAGAGTTCCACCTCTACTTCTGTCTTCCAAGCCCTATATATTTGTGGTCCTTCAGCCATCTTACCTGTGCAGAAGACGTGTTCTTACTGATATGCTCAGAACCTAGTTCTCGGCCCAATTCTGGGTGTTTCTGTCCAGCTGTCCCTGTGTAGTTCCACTTGCTTATTTGCAGAACCAGCTCACACTCAGCTGCTTCAGAAGCAGGTGGCAATTTAGGTGAATGAGTGATTGCCCTGTAGGCATCAGCCTAGGGACACTGGCTACTTTAGAGGCTTTTCATTTTCTTCTGTAGTGGAACTCTGCATGTAACTGTATGTCAGAACATACAGGTCTGTATACTAGAAATGATTTTATAAGCATTTACCTATAAATAAAATAAATTAGAAAGATTATTTTCCTATGGAAAAGATGTAGTTTTAAAAAGCTACAATAATTTATTTTCCTTTTCTGTTTTTTTTTTTTTTGTCTTGGGTATTGAGTTGTTATTTAGAGGAACTCAGCAGAGATTATACCGGAAGTGGACTATTTGCTGTGTTTGAAGGCCCTGCCATCCACCATTTTTCTGTATCCTCAAGGGCAGAGGTGTGATAGAACCTCTCACAGTGTGGATGAAACACAGCCCATGTCAGTTTTCCTTAGTTCCAGTAACCCAGTGCGTCAAACTAGAGGGTGATACCTTGAGAGGAACCCAGGGACACAATTTGGAATTAGTCTCTCTTCACTCCTCTTCACTATCCCTAGCCTCCAGCTGCTCTGCTATCTTTGGTTGAAACAGTGCTATTTTTGTTAAGATTAAGCATCTTTTCGTTTCTTTTAAGTCTGGTCTTTGCTTTACTTGGAAGTGTTCATCTGGGTTTTACTCCTGTCCTCCCTGATCCATAAATTTTTGTTTTCAAATAGGCTTTTCACTTTATACAGTATCTTTTACTTCCCAGTATTTGTTTGTTCCCTGCTTATAGGATGTTTTTGCCATCTAATTTTAGATCACACATAATGCCCTCTAAGCAGCCTCTCCTCTGGTGGGATAAAAGCCGTAGTTAAGATGTCACTTCCCATAAATCAGCTTTGGTGAAGATGAAGGCAAGTGTGGGTCGGAAGAGGGGAGCAGGAACTCATGAAGTCTGGCCCTTTCAAAGTTGCCTTAATCCTCCTTCTTATCCCCTCATCTCTGTGCACTCTTGGAGGGTAGTGGACCCTCTTTAACATGAAGGAATGAGCTTTTGCATTGTTCGCCTGTGTCAAAACAACAAAAGCTCTAGAAAATTCCAATTAATTAGCAAGCCTTGGGCTAATGAAAGAATAAAACCGAAAGAGAAGGGCTCTAAGCTTTCAGAGAGATGCAAGCATGTGAGGACAATGCTGATTTCAAATAGTTGGGTCTGTTTGTATAATTTTCCCAGGATTTGCCTTCCTGAGACTCACAGAGATAACACTAGAGAGACAAGAGCAAGGATTTGTGAGCTTCAGGGTGCAATAACATTGTTGGCTTTTAAGGGCACTAAATGACCCACTATCATTTGAAGAAGGCAGTTAAATGTGAGCTTACACACTTGAGGAAATTAAAAGCAGAATGTAGAGCTTAGTCCATTTTGTGTTTGGAGGAAGACATGGCAGTTGGGTGGACATAAAGTAGATTATGAAGTAAAGTTAAAGTTAATTACTGTGAAGAACCAGGAAATCACTATACCACTGTATCTTTCAGTGAGGATTTGCAGTGTGACTGCTAGAAATGTATGATGATGAAAATCACTGAAGTTACTTTTTTAGCCTTTATAGTGTGTGTTAGAATAGTATAATAATCACCCTAAAACCATTGTTGCCAGTTAATGTACACTGAGCATTTTGTGTTTTGAGCACATTTAATTTTCTCAACAATACTCTGAGATACTAGATAGTATGTGACTGATGCTTTTATCACCTCTATTTTAGAGTTCAGAATGTTGAGTATAACTATTGAAAGACTGGCCCACATATGTAAATTACAGGCCTGTATTTGAATCATGCAGCCTAATTTCAGTGTTTGTATTTCAAACCACCATACCTACCTGCCTGTGAAGCATGGTCTTACTTCACAGAGAGAAATGTCATTGGAGTCGTTATGTGGCTTGGCTGAACTGGGAGCCTGCAAATCTAAAGTCATATTCCCAGTTTGATTTCAAGTTCCTCCTTTTATCTTGGACAAATCATCCACTTATCATTCCTGGCCTTCAATGTGTTCATTTATGAAACAGAATTGTTGCATTAGATGATATTTGAGATATCTTCCAACTCCATTATTCTGTGGCTTGGGCAAATGATGCGTTTTAGATACAAGTAAATAAACAATTTTTTGAGGTGTGTGTGTATGCATTCAGGTATAAAAATGAAGCATGACTTTAGATCCAGGTAGATCCAGGTAGATTCTGTCTGTTTGGGGCTTATTACTTTGGCCTTTGGACTTTAGTTCCTTCCTTTCTCTGATGGAGGTAATGACGGTGGGTGTATTGGATCCCCAGCATCATCCCCAGGCTGTGTTGGTACTTCTCTTTGACCGTATGTGGCTGGTATAAGCACTGGATAGCGATCATCCCACTTGGGGAGCTGACTGCAGAGAAGAGTTTAGTTCAGTCCAAAAGATGAAAAGATGACTGGGGAGGTATGTTTGTGTGGTTGGATCCTTGGATGATTGACCTCATAAGTGAGAATAATTCAATCTTCAACCAGTTAAGCTGCTGACAGATTTCCTATTAGACCTCTTCACTGAATTATATCACCTTCCTTTCATTGTTCTTCTTTGGGGTAATTATTTTGTCTGCAAATGTTCTTTAGATTTCTTGGAAAAGGTGGCAATTGAAAGGATGCTGGCTTTTTAGTCATAGATGATTAAGTGGTGTTCCCCTAAAAGCCAGGTCCACTTGGGATCTCAGAATGTGACTTTGTAGGGAAATAGGGTTTTTGGAGATGAAATCAAGTTACTGGGGATATAGCTCAGTGGCATAAGTGCCTGCCTGGCAAGTGCAAGGTCCTGAGTTTGATTCCCAGTATCAAAAAAAAAAAAAAAATGATGAGATGAAATCAAGTTAAAAGATGAGGCCATGCTGTAGCAGAGTGTGACCTAATCCAACTATTGACATTCTTACAAAAGGAGGGGAATTTGTCACTGACATGGAAATAAGAATGTCATGTGAATACAGAAGACACACATGGAAGACCATTGACAGCAGAGGAGTAGACCAGAGAGAAGTTTCTATAAGCCAAGGAGTACCAAGAATTTCCAGAAAACCCCAGAAGCTAGGAAGAGGTGAAAAGAATCCTTTCGTAGAGCCTTCAGAGAGAACACAGTGTAGCCAATATCTTGATTTAGGCCTTCTGGCCCCCAGAACCCTGAGAAAATACATTTCTGTTGTTAAAGCTACACAGTCTGTGGTACTTTTGTTAAGGCAGCCTGGGGACACTAATACAGCAAGAAGGGTACTTAAGTTTAAGCCACAGAGAGTGAGACAAGTAGACACTGACTAAGGGAAAAACTAAAGCACAGTACATCAACACAGAAGGGCTTGGAGCTGCTTACTTGTCATCATGGTTTTTCCTCAAAGAGCTCCTTGTACTCTTAATGCCCAGGATCATAACAGGTGTCATGGAAATGCCAAAATAGAGAACTTGATGAACATTTTACTTTCAGTAGACTAATACGTCTGAAGTTTTGATGTTCATAAAATCAGTATACTATAGACTACAGTCATGGCCACTAGAGATGCTGAAGTGCTGTGCATGCCATGAATGTGAAGAAAGGCACATTCCTGGTTTGTCAATTCATTTAAATGTTCTTTTAAAGTCTTTTACATGCTTTGAATAGTTAGAAAGCAGTTCTTATATCTGAAATTTTAATGGAATACAGAGCAGGTTGGAAAGTACAGAGTGTCTCAAGAGTGGTTATTATTTATAATATTAGAATCAGATTTTTATTTGTAAAATTGGAGTAAGCCTTGAAATGGTAAGAAGAAAAATAAGTCATAGTTACCTAAAAGGTGAGGACTTTGCAAAAAACAACATGATAATAAGATAATGCCATCAAACAGGCTTGGGCTATATGGACTTGGTTTGTTCCAGAAAGGCTCAGGGTGAAGACAGCTCGTGAATTCTGTCATCAGGAAGCAGGGCCCATATCACATGTCACTTTGCTTTGTTTTCAACATGTGGCTCAAGCTATGCCAGACCTGCTGCTGTGTGGGACATGTACTTTCTGACAAAATAAGGCATTTTCCTGGCATCAGGCCTCTTTGGAGATTTTACTGGTGTGCACAAGCCCAAGGAGCTTGTGTTTCTCACATATATCCAATGCAGTCACACTTGGGTTTGTGGATTTATGGTGGTCTTGAAGCCTGTCATTGCTAACATGGTGAGTTCTTCACCACCACTGCATATTACTTGGGAGAAATGAAGTCAAGCATTCATTCTTCCACTATTTAAAAATTGTCCCCCATCTACCATGCCAGTTACAGTGAAGAAATGGTGGAAACAAAATAGATACACCAATTTGGGGAGTACTGAAAGTATTTTGTGGAGTGGAAATGCCAGTATTTCTAGCACACTGTTTCTTTTTCTTCTCCTCATTTATCATGATAATAAGTTCCACTGGGACTGTTCATTTATATATACCCATTTGTGTTTGAGGAGGTGATGATGATGACTATGATGACATTAATATTATTCATCCTTGAATGTCTGTTAATGCCTAAATTCAGGCACACTATCAAACAAATCCTAAGACAAGAACAACTTGGAGCTACTTCTTGAAGCACTATTGGCTTGTTCCCCAAACTCCAGGTTCTTCCCTCCTGAATGTATTTCATTGTGGATCATATGAGGGATCAGTGAAACCGTATGAACTTCTAACCACAAATTTGTAATCTCTGATATAGAAATGACACTAAGAACTTTCCCAGTGTTCAAGAGGCCTTGATACGTTCCTTTTATAGAGAAAGGACAGAACGTGATATTGTAAGAAGGGGCTGAGACAAAGCAGATATTGTATAAAATGGAAGCAAAATCTCCAGTGTATGCATGACCCTGGGAGACTGCTCATTCGTCCCACACTTGTGAGCCAAGTATCAAACATGGGACTAGTACTAGGGGTGCAAATGTAAGACATAGGCCACACTCTCCAGAAGCTTGTAGTCTAATGTCTAGAGAAAGGTGTGCTGTTTTCATATTTACTGGTACCGTGCTCTCCCCTTTTCATACATTCTGCCTATCTCTCTTGCTTTCTTTTCCTTCCTCCGACACACCAAGCTGTTTCAGCCTCAGGTTAATTATGATTTAGATATAAAGTGTATCCCCCAAAATTTCATGTGTTCAGAAGTAGGGCTTTTGGAAGGTGATTGGATCATAGGGGTGCTGTACTCATCAGCAGATTATCCCACTGTTAAGTTCATTGCTAAAGGTAATGTTAGGAGGTGGGGCTTGGTCAGAAGAGATGGGTCACTCTGGAAGGTTGTATTCTTGCTGCTGGCTCCACCTTTATATCTATGCTTCTTAAATGATGTGTGTAGAGCAGCTTTTGTCCTTCAGGCCCTCTTTCTATGCTGTTTCTCACTGAACCCTCTAAAACCGTGAGCCTAAAGAAACGTCTCCCTGTTTAAATTGCCAGTATTAGGTAATAAATCCCTAATACTGGGGTATTAAAAGTGTTTCCAACTGTAGGAAAAGTGATTAAACAAAGTTTTTGTACTTGTCTAGTTCTCCTTTTGAAACTCCTCCAGTATTATTATCTAGCTGTTCTCTTATTATTTGAATCTCAGCTTATGAGGTATCTTCTCCACAGGTCTTCTCTGCCACTTGGAGGAGCTTCCCAACCTATAGTCCTTCATCCCACCTACATGTTTTATTTCTTTCTTGACACTTACCTTCATCTGAAATGGATTTGCTCATTCATCCATTCACTTGTCTTACTGTGTATTCCTTACATTCAAGTGTACACTTTCTGAAAATAGAAGGGAGTCTGCTTGTCTAATTTATCATTAAATGAGTGGTTGGAAGAATGAATGAATGCATGAACAACCATAATACATTATAATATATTTGGTAATGAAAATATTAAAGAAAACGATGAAAAGAATGACAACTACTGTATATGAGCAGGTGGAGGACATTTTCATGGAAAAGACAAGTGAACTGGACCTGGAAGTCAGGCGAGGGTACAGCAGAAGGTGTTACTTCTACCTGCATTGATAAAAGTGTTTCTTCCTGATCCTGACAGTCCCCATCTGACCCACTCAGAATGATTTGAATCACCTGCTCAGATTATTCAGTACTAGGTTTGATGGTCGTAGTCTGGTAACTGACCTGGGCCCTCTGCAGACCCATGCATCAGGGAAGTGAGGAATGCATGTTTACTGACAACGTCTGTCATGCTCTGGGAAGTGGCTAAAAGCTTGTCTTTCTGATAAAGAGAAACTTGGAACTGAAGTAATGGAGAAAAGGAGCTTATGAAACATAAGTAGGCATTCTTGATGAAATAAAAATAGAAGCTTAAAAGACACATCGTTTTTGGAAAAGGAAAAAAAAAAAGGCTTTTTTTTCCCTACTGTAGGAAAATATGTGTGGATGAAGCATGTGTGTTAGACTATAGAATAAAATTTGCATATCACTTCAGGGTACTGCAACCATGGCAGTTCAGAGCTTGTCATTCCTGATAGACATACTCGCAATCTATATATCCATTAACATGATTATGACTTGAAGAGACAATCATATTCTTACTGAAAAGGTTTTTTTGGGGGATGGAATTTATTGATATTTAATGAAGCATGAGGTTTCTAAATGAACCATGAAAGCAATAGCTAAACTAATTAACTGCACATAAAAGCTCCCAGAATACATGTGTGATGTGGGCTGTGTGCTTATCAATTGTGCCTGGTTACACTGACACCTTGAATAACATGCTCCTCATACATGCTTTATGGAAGCAACAGTAAATCCTCCTCTAGTGCATGCACTAAAGGAGGAAATAACCATTTAGATTTCCTGCAAATGTGGATGGAATATTTAAGTCAAGCACTGCAGGGTTTATAGGTTATAATTTAGCAGAGTTAAGACTAGTAATAACAATGCATTATTTCCAAACTCTTGATTTAAGCCTCTATGTATGCTGTTTCATTGAATGATAAATCATTCCCTGCTTCTAAAAATATGCATCTTCTACCTTCTCTTCTCTTCTCTTCTGCCACAAGGAGAGAGATCAAGGATGCTAAATAACAAAAGATGAACATTTTATTGTGAGACAGAGATTCATGTGGGATGTTTTCCACTGCGTACAAAAACACGCCTTGTTGAGAGCTCTGAGAATGTAAAAGAGCAAGCAAAACCCAGTGCTGCCCTGGTGCTAAGCTGCACCTATTTGGAGGCAGATGACTTTTTGTTAGGATTAGAGCTGCCAACCTTGAGTTTTATCACTGGCCATTTTGTTTTTTAGCCAGTGTCTCCCAGGTCAGCCTGTGTGTCAGCCATAGGTGCCTTTTCGTTCCATTCCCACAGAGCCTCGCTCTCAAAGGGAACTTACGATCCTTTGTGTACCATCTGAAAATGAGGCTCACACACTAATAAAGGAGTCTGACAAATCATTAAGATCTGTAGTAATAGTATGTACTAGCGGTAGAGGGGCAAACATTGTAATAAACATTTGAGCAATGCTTCTTAAATTTGAGTGTACATCAGAAGCTCCCAGAGGGCCTGTGAAAGTGCTAGCAGTAGGCCCTACTTTCGGAGTTCACGATTCAGTAAACCTGGGGTGGGGCCTGAAGATTTACACTTCCAACAGTTCCCCTGGAGCTGCTGATGCTGTTACAATATAGAGGCAGTAGACTACGAGAACCACTATAGGATGGTGTGACACTGGGGTTGGAGTGGGCATTTTTCAAGGATACCTTATGGGGAAGCGAAGGATAGGTAAGGATGTGGTTTGTCTCAGATACTTCCTAGACTCCTACCCATACAGTTTTCTTCCTTAAAAGATGTTTCTTTTATTTTTGTAAGACATACACAATTTCTTATCAGATAAGGGCATAAAATTTATTCATACATAGATATAATGACTGTTGACCATAAAGGGGTACCCTTAACAAGGAAGTGGGGATTTTTAATGGGGTGAAATCAAAGTGATGAAATGTCAGAGAATATGTTGAAGATACTCATCAGTAGGTAGAAGGATATGAAATTCAGGCCCTGACTTGCCATTGAAGCCAAGTATTCTACTTGTCCACGCAGAAACTGTGCTCCAGTAACCTCCCAAGTGAGCTCACTTTGCTTTCACATTCTCTCTCTAGTCCTAGCAGCTACCATACTTGTTACACAGTAGACACCTTTAAGTGTGTACTGAATCAAAACTCACTAAAGCTTGTGCGATTCATTGCTTCTCTCTCCTCTGGCCCATGAAGGAGAGTATAAAGTTAACTGAAAAGAATGATGTTCTGTGGGTTGCAGGACCCCCTCCCCCACCAGGACTACACCTGTTTTTGAGGTTTAATATTCTACTTAGTAAGAGACAGTTAAGGTGAAAGGAATAGAGAAATTTGTGTTGGGAAGGGCTAGGAGAAGATCAAAGGGCGAGGAGATCCAAGGAAGGAAAGACCTTTTCATGCAAAAGTTGGGGAGGGTTTGTTTTACTGTATGGGAGAGTGGGAAAGAGAAGGAAGGCTTCAGGATGGGTGTGTGGTCTCAGTTGTCAACCAAGAGGAATGGGAGAGAGAGAGAGAACACAAGCAGTGGTGTTTTTCATCTGTTGCTGGAGTGTTCTACTCCATCTGAAACTGGAATGAGTGGTTCTGGGATTTATTTGGATTGTGGAGGATTAAACTTGTCAATAGATTCAAAATAATATAGTCTTAATGTGAATAATGGACCCTTCATATCAGCATCACCTGTGAACCTGTTAGAAAGGAGAATCTTCAGTCCCCACCTCATTCTGGAATCAGAAACTTAAGCGAGGCCCTGTGGTCTGTGTTTTAATAAGTTCTCTAGCACACTGAAGTTTGAGAATCAGGGGACAAGGAATTTCTGTATTTATGGTTCTCTGTCTGAAGGAGCAGTAGAGGCTGTACCTGATCAGGAACATCTGAAATTCAGGAAGCCTCTTGGTGAAGATGGCTGGTGTTGACTAACATCTTATGTGTGAGTTTGAGTTTTTCCTAAATATTTCATGATTTTAAAAGTCCATCTTTTGAGCTCCGCAGAGAAAACAAATAGGTTGAATACTGAAAGAGGAAAAAGAACAGCTTATAAGGTGATCACACTGAGCAACTGCTATGTCCTGGGTGGGTTATGAACCCGGGAAAGTGACTTGGTTGCAGGCCTGATGGGTTGATAGGGGTCAGTGGTCCCAGGTGCATCCCTGAACATGCTTATTCTTTTGCCTTTCTCCTTGCTTTTTTTAATCTTTTGGCAGTCACCCAGTAACATGCAGCCTTTTAGTCTTTATCTCTTTTTTAATAGCATTTCTTTCTCCCGAGTTTAAAAATCGTTTATATGTGTATTGCAGAAAAATTTTTGGATGTTAAAAAAACAATAAAATAAAATGATCTTAGTGGCCATATGGAGGTATCAGTTATTAACATTTTAGAAAATAAACATGTTTGTGTGTCTTGTGAGTTTTTTCTTAAGCTCAGGGTTCTCATTCTCCACGTTGAGTTATGATCTTCCCTGTGCAGTTCAGTAGTATTTGAAAAGTTGATTTATATATAGAAGAAGTTTTCTTATATGGAGACAGTATATGATGATTTATCAGGTTTTCTCTTTAAAAAATCAAAACTATATTATCATAAGTATCACAAAACTATATTATCACAATAATGACATAAGCCTCTGAATATTTACTTAGGGTAGAATGGGTCAAATGAAGATTCAAAATACTCTTAACTGTGCTGAGAAGTTGCCACCCAAAAAGTTTATTTCACAAATTACATTCTCAACTCAATCTGCTGGCAGAATTTTTGAGTGTCTATTTTTGTCTTGTCTACTGGATTCTTCTCTTATGAGCAGTTTATGTCCTTTGTTTCTTCCTGCATAAGGATGCTTGTCTTTAGTGCTGATTTATAAGGCCTCTTTATCTATTAAGTAGTTAGCCCTCCTATGTAGAATGCTGGTTTACTTCCTAGTCTTCTTTCTGCTGTTTTATTTTGTTCTTGTTAAGTCTATTTGTAGTCATAGCTGCCTATTTTTACTTCTTGCATCCTAGAATGAAATAAAAATCCAAGTCTATTTTCTTTTAGGTTTTTCTATTTTATTTTTCATATTTAGCTCTTTGTTTCATTGGAATTTTTTGTGATACTTTATTGCTGATTGTGTTTTCCTGTGATGACTGGAATAATAGCACCCACTCCATGTGCTCTTGAAGTGTGACTTTGCCACTTCCCTGTCAGGAGGTAAAGCCGATTTCCCTACGGCCCTGAATTTGGGTGGGTGCTGAGTCCACTTGGCTTGTAGTACATGGCAGAGGGGATGTGGTCTGAAAACCCCGTCTTTCTGCCTCTTGGAAGCTGGCTACCATGCCATGTGTCGGTGTTCTTGTTCATCGCCCCCACTGACAGGCACCATCAGTTCGTGGCACGGGAGTGGGCCATCTCTCATGTCCATCCAGTACACCCTTAGGTGACTGCAGCCTTAGCTGGCCTCTGGGAGCAGCGCATAAGACCTCCAGGGAGATGGTCCCTGCTGAACCCAGTCTACCCCCAGAACCACAAAAGAGAATACATTACTGTTTTAAATGTCTAGCTGTGGAGTGGTTTATTAGGTAGTATTAATCAGAACATATATAATATGAAAAAGAACTTAGCTTTCATCTTTCCCCCAAACTATAATAAACATCTGCTCCACTTCTACTTAGTGATCTCCTTTCTCAGGCTCATTGGTAATGTCGTCTTGTGCTAATTTTTATTACATATACTGGGTCATGATCTTACGCTTCTGTTCTGTTTCTGTGTTCAGTCTAACTGGTCTTCTTTCTGTGTTTCACAAGTTTTACTTCATAGTTTTGTAATGTGTTTGTTTTCTTTTTCAAAGCCTTTCTGATTTGTGTTAGTACTTTATTCTTGCAGGTAAACTTTAGAATCCCATTGCCAAGGTGGTGAGTAAGGAAAGGCCCATTAGGACTTGGGATCAAGTTAATGGCTTGCTTGAGTGGTGTTTTCTGGAGACACTGCCAGTGTCTGGATGGAGTTTGCTTTTGCCTGTCACAGCTGGGGCTGCTGTTGGGTAGAAGCTAGAGATGCTGCTCAACCTCCGATAATACACAGAGCACTGCTGACAACAGAATCGTGAAGCACAAAGTATCAATAATGTCCAGGCAGAGAAAATACATTAAGCCTAGGAAATAGTTTATAACAATAAACATACTTGCTGTATTTATTTTCTCTTCCAAGATCATGTGTATATCTCTATTTACTTATGTCTTTAGGGAAAATGTAGTTCTACATCTTTACATTATACACCATATATAGGATTTTTAAATTACAATATTTTCTATTGTATTTTGAAACTCATAATTGATAGTATGTGAGGCCTATTGCTTTTGTTGTATTTCTGTTTGTCACCATAATTTTCTTTTCTAATAATTTTTACCATATCCTATTGAATTTTATAGGTAGGATTTCTGAAAATTAACTTGGTAAAAAGAGTAAACTCAATGTTTATTCAGAAAATGTTTAAACTGGAAAGTACTTGAGAGATTATTTAACCCTTTGTCATTTTCGTAATAATAAGAATAAAATAATGTCATTTTAGAATTAACTCCAAAGGAATTAATTAACTTCCTAGCTGAGAATGGAAAGAAAACAAAAACAGCTTTTGGATAATGGTAAAAGTTCTCATAATTTACAGAAAAATGTAAAACTTGATGGTATTTAAAGCTTTTGGCATGTTTTAGAGTTGGGAATGACTTTAGATATTTCTTTTCCACCCACCCCCGCTTCCACATTGTCTGCAATAATCCTGGAAATCCCACCTCGAATTCTTGTAGGGACAAGAACTTGATTCTGCACAGCGTTCCCAGCCACTTCTGATTTCTAGAAGGTTCTTCTTTTGGCTGAGCTCTATTCTGCTTTCCTGAAGAACGCCCATCCTTTATGGTTGAATGGCCTGTAATACATGGAGGAAGCAGTTTTCCCCAGCTGCTTAAGTGACAGCAAGTAGACGTTTGAATGACAGTGGGGAAAAAATTGTCTTTCTTGCTGGTTAACTGCGTAAGCGATGAGGTTGAGAGGGTTTGAGGTTCTTTTTTTTATAAATACAAAACCTGTATGAACTTGGCTTCTGTATTATTGAATAGCATTGTACTTAAATGGGTTTGATGTTTTCTAGTTCTTACATTGAGCAGCTGGTGGATAAGAGTTTGGCCAGGAAGGGTTGAGGGTCTTACCCTCAGATGTCCCTCTTTCTGTCACCTTCCAAGTGTCCTCCTTCCCGTGGGGCCTTCAGCCAGGGCTGCCTCCCGCAGTGGAGGGTATGAGCAGATTTAACTAGGAACAGCTGCTTCTTGTGCGTCATTACCAGGCCAGGTCCCTGTGCCACGGGGGCTCTAGCCAAGCTCATCGACATAAAGGAGAATCCTTTCATTATTTCAGACTCCTGAAGGCAGAAATTTTTCTTTAGAACAAAGACAAAGAAAGTAAGGACACAATGCAAAGGAGTTCCCTTGGTCCATAACTGCTAATGGGGAGACAATTGTTCTATAATTCTTATTATGCCAGGAAATACTAGCCTTATGGCCTTACTCACTGCTTGTAAGCTTGGCTTGAGAGGGGAATCTTTCAGAAACCATGCTGTCCAGTTCGATAGGCTTAAATGAGACTTTTTCTCCTTTTAGTCATAAGGTGCTTACTTTTCCTCAGCAGCCTGAGCAGCGGTTCCTCAATACATTTACATTTAGCAGATAAACAAGCAGGCAGCAGTTCTATTGAAACCTGACGTTCAAGGACATATGAGCAAACTCAAACCAAGCCTCTTTTGTAGAATGTTGAGGTTAAACAGTCTCATTTCTCTCTTCTGAAAATTCATACATTTTTATCTGATCGTCTAGGCTGCAAGACAAAAGGAAGAGAGAAATCACTTTGGGGGAGTTGTCAGATTTCGTTTGTAGACTGAAATGGAATTGATCTTTAGGCACAATTGTCCATTCTTGTCTCTGGTAATCTCTTTTGTGCTCACCCTTTTCTTCTTCCAGCTCTCTATCTCTTTGTGATCGCTCCTGTCCCAAACCCGTTGCTCAGTACAGGGATTATACCCGTAGCCATCTTTACTGTTTTGATGGAGAGAGACATGTTTAATTGGCTCAGCTGTATTTGCACCAGGAACCATCATTTAAAACTAGTAACCCTACTAGTTTTTTTTTTACTAGTTAAAACTAGTAACCCTACTAGTAAGTACTGGTAAAATAGTAGGACTTAGTGAAAAGAGGGTTTAGCTGAGTGCCCAGGTATTTAATTTTTGTGCAAGTACTGGTTCTGCCACTAACTAGTTATGTGACTGGGGACAATCTCTGCTTCTCTGTACATTTGTGTTTTATTGTCTGTAAAATAAGGAGGTGGACCCAGGATTTCTGATACCGCTTCGTGGCATACAAATCTTTGAACGCACAGCACGCAGGAGCAGTGATACATCTGTTTCTTCTGAGGGAAGACTCTGAAATTGCTTTATCATCCATTCTGATTTAAAGATTGTCTTCTAAGTGATGAAAGGTGAAAGATTTTCATATGTGATCAACAAGTGGGGAGAAGAGTGAACATCTCTTGATCACTGATCAGGCATGAGCCAGGCAGGTGCTATGGAGTTCATCAGAGGATCTCACCAAATTGGTTGAAGTGCTGTAGCCAAAAACCCAGCCACATAGCCACGAACCAAATGTGGCACTCCCAACTGTCCTGGTCTAGACTGCTGCCATGCATCCAGTTTTCTTCTCCTTATACTTTTGTGTGTGTGTGGTGGGGGTGGTGGTTACTGGGGTTGAACCCAGAGCCTTGGCATTGAGATACATTATTATTATTATCGTCATCATCATTATCATTTTAATTTTGAGACAAGGCCTTGCTAAGTCACAGAGTTGCGTAGGCTGGGCAGGAACTTGTGACCTTCCTGTCTCTGCCTCCCAGAGTATTGGGAGTCCTGGGCACGCTTCTTACACTTTTATCGGATACTAAAAACAGGGAGCAGCTGCTTGCCTGTGGACAGCTGGCGGTTCTCTGCTTTTAGGACTGTGCAGTTTTGTGAGATGAAAGTTTGGGCTGCTGAGGCAGAATTTTGGGCTGTACGTACAGTGTTCTTAAGGTAGGCTGATTTCTAGTAGAAAGGGGCCACTGTGAAAGGTCACGTTTGGAGCTGAGGGTGGTAGCACGCATCTGTAGTCTCAGCACTCTAGGGGGATGAGGCAAGAGGATGGGAAATTTGAGTTTAGCCTGGGCAGCTTTGTGACTTAGCAAGACCTTGTCTCTGAATGAATGGATGAATGAATGAATAAGTAGATAGATAGATAGATAGATAGATGAAAGTTTGGGCTGCTGAGGCAGAATTTTGGGCTGTATGCATGGGGTGAATCTCTGTGTAAAGGCCTTGAGTTCGATCCTCAGTATTGAAAAAACAAAAAAGTCAGGGTGGCATAGGAAGCTGTCCTTTCATGGTACTTTCTGGTTTTTATTGTAGTTGTATATTGCCTAAGTGTCTTTGTGCTCCTGAATGTGCCGCACTTCCTTACATCCCTGTGTCCAGATGAATATGCACTCAAGACTGTTGAATAAATAGTAGGTTAGTAAATCTCTTTATAGTAAGATTTATGTGAATACTTTCATGTCTTATTCCTAAATATCACTGCCGTCACCAGCAGTGTCGTCATCTCCTCCTCCTCAGTATGCCAACAGCTTTTTAATTTATTTTATCAGATTTCATTTTGTGCTATGATTTGATTGTCTTGACCTTTTTCACCTGTTGAATAAATGAACAAATAAATTTGTTTTTTGTTTGTTTGTTTGGGGTTTTACTTGTTGTCTTTTTGAGGCAGGGTCTCGCTATGCAGTTCAGGTTGACCTTGAGCTCACTCTGTAGCACAGGCTGGTCTTGAACTCTCAGTGATCCTCCTGCCTCCGCCTCATGAGTGCTGGGATTACAGACGTGTGCCACCACGCCTGGCTTGAACAAATAAATTTAATGTCATGCACCAAAACTCCTGAATGTAAGAAATGTTATATAATAGACATTTAATCACTATTCTAAATATTAGGCTAGTGTCATTTACTTGTATTTGTGTCCCTGACATCACTGAAGGTAACTATATGGGGTAAACTCAGACATCACTCCTGACTATTGCTTATATGTGGGAGCCAAGATGTTGGAAGTTGTGAGTATTCGTTCCATTTGGAGAAGAGGTTGAATTTCCAATCCTGTGCCTTCTCCATTGGTTAAGGCATATGAGCTCATGGGCATCTGCATGTAGCTTTTCAGTTGGACTACTACTCCACTCTGAAACCTCACTCTCAGCAAGTTACGGTTTTCTGAACCTAATGTTTCCTCCCCTCTGAAATAAGGTGGTGATATTCAGGGTTGCTGTGTGAGCTAAGCGGGGTAGTCAGAGTGTTGAGCCATGGATCCTCCCCGGTACCAAATGAGCCTTCCATTGATGGCAGTTTTCTTCTTATTTTTTAATGTGTAGATGAATCATTGTTATAATTTTTTTAGCAGCAGTTATAATAGTTTAACTTCTTAGTGAGGAAATATGATCACATTGTCACATGTCCATTGCTAGGTAACCTTTACCTTCTTTGAACAGCTATAGAAAAGAGCGGAGGAGGCTTGTTATGCTCCCGTTTCCATGGAAGGCTTCACGGAAAAGGTGGTATGTTAAACAGTTTGGAAAGTGCCGTGTGGCTAGGGAGGAGCTGTGTGGTCACTGGGGCATGGAGTGTGCCTGATGTCAAGCAAGCATAGAGAAGGATTTAGGAATGGCCAGCTCTCCTACTATGCCTCCCCACCCGCTGCTTATAAGTAAACTACTTTTAAAAAATTTGTTATCCCTACTTCAAATAAAATCCTGTTCTCCTTTTAGCCTTTCTCCCATATACCTGGGGAAAGAGGTGCTGTTTGTACTAAAACGTGCTGCAGGTGTGGTGTGGGCATTACCACTGTCCATGGATACTAGTGAATGTCTGCCCTCTACAGGAAACCGTGGTCTGGGACTCTACAGGTGAGGATTGGGGAGTGAAGGCAGGTAAGGTACAGTCCCTAACTTCAAGGACCTGCCATTAACGGGGGAAGGTAATGATATACAAGGACAAAAGGTAGCTGTGATCAACAGCACAAAAGATGTACAGACAATATTACCTACGAGTTTGGAGGAAGGATAAGGCATTTTGAACTTGATGTAGGAGGCAGGACTCTGAGAGGTGCGGAATTTCCAGGAAGAGGTGACATTTGAGCTGATCTTTGTCAATGGGAGTGTGGAGGGTGTAGGGGTGGAGGTCAGGGATTCTGGCTGCCGAGATGGAGGACCTGTGAAGGGACTGGTGGTGGAATGAAACCTCCTGTGAGTGCAGCAAGGAAACTGGTGCTGCCAGATCTCATCCAGAATCAGCAATAATTAGTAAGAGTTTTCCTGAAGCTATTTTAGCTACAGTAAGAAAAAGGGGGGAGGGTTTAGGAGCCTAAGCATTCCCAGCCTTCAAGTTAAATGTTAACTCCTTTGTGTAGTTAACGACTAAACTCCTTTCTGTGCAGAAGAAAAAGGGAGAGGGAAAAAACTTAAGGCAGTGGGAACCACCCCACTTTAAAGATAAACAGAAAAACAAAACAAAACAAAAGCCCAACCTTGGTCTGAAAACCAACTCTGTTTGTTTATGTGACCTCTTTTTTTTCAGGGTAATACAGTACATATATAGCTATTATAGAACTGTGAGCAAACCTGAACAGACCGGACATGTACCTTTGTGAATTCCCTGGGTGTCTTCTGCAGGGTTTGCAGAGAGTTAGCTATTTTCGAACACATTCCTAGTTTAGCCATTAGAAAATTACGGGTTTTATTTGTATAAACTCAGCAGCTAAAATAGCTGCTTCCAGAAAGGTGGGTGAGCTCATCGGCGTCTGCTCTGACCCAGGCGAGTTAATGACCTACCCAGTATTGTCCCCACTGGCCAGCACTGGCTGACTTCACCAGCAGTTCCTCCTGAAGGGAGACATTGCTTCTTAGGCTGCATTTGTTTAGAGGCTGTCCTCTTCCTGCACACCAGCTGTTGCTGAGTGTCTTAGAAGTCCCTGAAAGTTCCTGTTGCCTGTACTTTGTGAAACCACCGAGCAGGTAGCCCTGGAAATGTATACAAAATATTCCGCACAGCTGTCTGAGGCCCCCAGTGAAGAGCAAGACATAAACACCTCTATACCCACATGTGTACCAAGGCAGAACTGCATGTAGAAGCTCCACCGTGTAAGGACTTCTAGCTTCCCACACTTTGAAGTTTTGGAGCCAAGCAGCCTGGGACTGTGAATCAATTGAAGCACATGGGGCTTTTGCTGATGAGTCTGATAATATCTCATAAAAAATAGTGGTAATGTATAGAATGAAGGAAAGGGACTGGAATGAGGAATTTGTATTTGGTATAAAAAATTAAAATACAGCGTGATGTTGGGCTTTCAGGACTTCTTAGGGTATTACCTACATGATGTACGTTTTGGTGAAGGAATGAATGGCCAAAGGAGATTCACTGTAATGGGCTTAACATTTTAAACATGAGATGCTAGGGCAGGGTGTCTGGAGAATGAGAGACAAGTGACGAGATGCTTTTAAGTTGGTATGAGAGTGAACACATTCGATTTTGAAGATGCTGTCAGGCAGATAAACGAGGAAAGAAAAGCAGTACAGTTTTAGAAAGAAATGGAATGCTGCTTGGAATGAGTACCAAGTAAAATCCTTGGCATCCCTGTATCAAAACATCACGTAGTGTTCCATAAATTTGTAGGACTAGTATGTGTTAGGCAAAGTCTTCATACGTTGGTTCTGACCTATACTACATGAGGAGCTCATCTGTATCTTTCTCTTCTGCTGTTTATGGAGATGATTGTTTAATCTTTATTATTAGGCTAGTTAGAGACGGAAGAAACTACATGTCTAAGTAAGAGAATAGGTATTTGAGGTGAGCTTTCTGCAGGGTTTTGTCCTTACTGGAGACAAATCTCACTGTGAAGTGCATTGTAGCTCTAGTTGTAATTTAGAAATTCGCTTGTCTGATTCAGGTGACTCTGAGAAGACTTTTGTTCTTTTCAGTCTTATGTATTTGTGAACGCATTCTTGGGAAGATTGCTGTTGGGTAGTGTTGCATGTCAGAGATGAGGGAAGTTTAGTTATTAACCCCAAACAGAGGGTAAAGAGGGGCAATAGGCAGCCTGTGGAATGAGGAAAGGGCCCGGTTGAAACATGTCCAAAAGGTATTTTTGTTGTTTATACTTGTTAATTATTAATATTAATTATTGATGAAAAACGGTTTTGAGTTACATGCCACACATTGTTTGGGAATAAATTATCACATTTCTTATCTTGAACCAGAGGAGATATTGAATTCTCAAATAATCCATATTTATTAATTTAGCAAATATCCCCCCTTCTTTCAACATTGAAGACAAAAATCCATGAATTACTAAAACATAGTTTATGAAAGTGCGCTTTTCCCTAAACTTTTGGGACTTTTTGTTTTTGTATTATTTTATTTTTGAAACAAGGTCTTACTTTACAGTTCAGCCTGGTCTTGGACTCACCATGTATCCCAGGCTAACCTCAAACTCATGGAGATCCTCCTGTCCCACTGTAGCTTTTGAAACTTCTGATATTAAATAAATACGTGAAGAAATGAATTCTATCAAGTTGGGCCAATAATTAAAAATACCTTCAGAACACAGTACTTCTCTTTCATGTAAGAGACAGAGATAACATAGAAGGTTTTATAAGTTAAAGTTGCTAAGTTAGTTAATGAGTCTGGTGCCACGTCTCCATTGTCTACACCTTTTCAGGTAAGCACTCTGTGGTCACCTTAGTTTCCTGGAATGAAGTTTTTGTAAGTTTCCATATGTTGGGCTGGGTGCTGTGGTGCCTGCATACCTGTAATCCCAGCATTCTGGGAGGCTGAAGCAGAAGGATTCCAAGTTCCAGTCCTGTTTGGGTAATTTAGTAAGATCCAGTCTCAAAGTAAATTTAAAAGGACAAAGATATAGCTCAGTGCAAAGAAAATCCTGAGTTAGATCTCCATTGCTGGAAAAAAATTGCGTATCTTGTAATTTGTCATGTAGATTAAATAAAGTATGTTCAGTCTATTTTGCTTAAGTTCTGATGAGCATGTTCTTAAAACACGAATTGAACATTACACTGGTTGATGCTGGGGAGGATTGGGAGGTTGAGGATAAGATTGGAAGTCTCTGGCATATTGGAAATTAGTGTGACTTGGAAACTGTCCTGAAAATCAGACTGTTTTACGGGCATTACGAACTGTTGAAGTATTAGATACATTTTAGCTTCATTCTTAAAAATGTGTGTTAGATTTCTCACGGAATTTACTCATTTTTACTTTATATTGTGTCTTTCCATCATCAGTGGGCTGTACTACCATAGTATACAAAGTATTTAAGTCACAGCACTGGCAAGCCAAGAGTGTTTGGTTATAGAAAATAATATACACAGTGGAACCGCCCCTGGGATTAGGTTTTCATTTGCCGGGGTGGCCTCCTGTAACCTGTATTGGTGTATTTTCCCAGCAGGCTTAAAAACCTTACCTGAGGTAGGAGTAGCGGGCTGATCCTAGATCAGTTTGTTCTGTCATCTGAAAGCCTTGCCCTCTGACCTCATCTGTAGCTGGCTGTTTGATCTATGAGCAGTTGGTTCCCTGCTTTTCAGCGCCCCTGTCTTAAGATCACAGGTCTAGGAAGATCCAGCTTATATTTAGGAAGGTTACGGTCAGGTAAACGTTGCTATTCCTACGCACCCTTCATTTTGAGAAGGAAGCTCTGCAGTTACGAAAGATGAAAAGACGCTGCCATTTTCAAGGGAGCTGCCAGGTCTTGGTTTCTCCAGAGAGGATTCCTGGTGAAGACAGTTAGGAAGAACAAGTGACTCTTGTAAATGAACAACGTGTTCTTGCTTAAATATTTTCCAGAACAATTCTAAAGAAACATAATACAGGTAAGTCTTGTTATGTTCTCATTAAGAGTTATATTTATGAGATGCGAAAATAGGTTTAGAAGCATAGGAGAGGAAAAGCTCTTTATACCAGTGGCTTATGTTTTGTATGTCATGAATTCTAACCATTTATAAAATTATCTGCTTTCTTGACCCGACTCAGGGTTGATTTTTTTTTTTCTCTCTTTTTCCATCTAGAGACCTTTGAATTATTTTTATTCATAAGTGAAAAATGTATTACAGCTTTATTTCCTTTTATTAATAGTTCCTTCTTGCCCTTAACCACATCTCTGACTTTTTGGCATGTGGAGTCCAATGAGCTCATGCTTAATCATGTATAAACAACCATCTAATTATATGGTTTTGAATTTTCGTTTGACCGACTAAACAGAAATGACACAGAAATGGGAAACCTGACAAACGCCCTGTCTTCAGATACCTGGCCTTTCTCTCCCTCACTCTATCTTCGTGCGTTTAGTAAAATGCACGTTTATAACTTATCAAAAAATCAGTCTGCACTTGCCAGGTTTCTGAGGTAAAATTGTTCTTTTCAAGGCTACATGTCAAAAAACAAGTCAGTCGGGCTGAATTCTACTTACTCTTTTCACATTTCTTTCAGGCTCTATTCTTTCCTCCTCTGGGTTGAGGTGTTACTAGCATTCCCCATGTAGCTGGTGTCATATGACAGAACAACATTCAGAGAACGAGGTTTCTCAATCTTTGTCCCCTTGCCTTTTGGCCGGAGGAACAATAACAACTATCTCAGTCTCCCTTCCTCCGCACCCTCCTTTAAGCCCCTCTGACACATTTTTGAAAGAAGATAGTGGGAACATTTTTTGCAAACAAAGGTGCTCCCTGTGTTTAAATTGGAAGGAAGAACTTGTCCGTTCCCTTTGCTTTTTCACTGGCTGGATCCTAGAATTCTGAATAGAATTTTTTCTGGACATTTAGATGTTTTTCACAATGGACAACTTAATTTCTTGAGCGAAGAAGGTAAAAGAAGAGAAGATACCATAGAACAACAGATGCTGCATGACTTGTATGCGGAATCTCAAATCGGGGCAGCCATAGAAACAGAGAGTGGAGTGCTGATTGGTTGCCTGGAGGTGTAGGGTGGAGAAAATAAGGAGGTGTTGGCCGAAGAATACAAGATTTCCTTCATGTGAGATGAATAAATTCTGGAGATCTAGTGTACAGCATGGTGGCTAGAGTTAACAGTATTGTACTGTAGACTTGAAAAAAATATTCTTTTTTAGTTCTGGGGATGAGGCTTGGGGCCTTTGCACTGAGTGACACTGGTGGACCTTAAAAAAATTTTTTTTTTGAGACAGTCTTTTTAAAATGTTAAATTGCCTGCACTTGAACTTGCAGTCCTCCTGCTTCGGCCTCCCAGAGTGCTGGATTATAGACAAACATGTACCACCACATCTGGCTATAGACTTAAATTTATTTTGAGGGTGTATGTTAAGTTCTAAGCATGCATGTTCACATGCAGGTACACACAAGCACACAAAAGTAACAGGTGATGGATATACTAACTAGCCTAGTTGTGGCGATCACACTACATATGTAAAAATAAATGTATACATATTAAATTTACACACTGCATACTTTAAATTTAGAGACAGTGTATCTGCCAATTACACTCCAGTACAACTGGGGTGGGGGGAGAAAAGCTACTTTGTATTTCATTATGATTTTGTGGATATTTTACAAGATGAGTATTTCAGAGAGTAGGTTAGGCTACAGGTATAAGAACTAGGACAGGGAAGCAATTTCTTTCCTTATGAATACTTTAGATTTAAAACATGATTTGATTTCTCAACATTTTTCTGAGACATGCATATCTGTAAACATTAAACACTTAGACGGTTTAGCAAAGAGACTCCATTTTGAGAACTTAAGAGTTTGGCCTTGCTGAAATTGCTGTTTAACAGTCTTCTGTATTGAAAATATTTTGGCAGTAGCCTCATAACTTTTTGTACAAGCTATAAGGAGGTAATTGAGATTTATTGTGACATTTTATTCCAAAACTATGGATTTCTTTCAAGGTTCATGTTCCTCTCATAGTGCAAGAAGATCAAAGTGATATTATTTGCCTGTAGTTGTAGTTGTTATTTTTATTTTGTTACGTAATGCTTAGGATAGAAGGGAACAAATCCGGGCAGCTTATACGTTGGTTCACCTGGAGCAGTGCGCTGAGGAGGTATTCCAGAACTAAACTGAAGAGGCCACCAAGGCCTCTTCTTAATTGACCCTTTGAGAGTAGCAGAAGAATTTTATTTCTCTCCTTCTCATTTACTTTGACAGTGATAGGGCTTTAAATTGCTCATGATGTGTTATTTTTTCCCTTCCAAGAATTTGTGTATTATTCAGGAAAGAAGCTTTCATCCTTGTATTGAAAAACTTCAACCAAGCCTTCAACCTTGTGCTTAAACCTTTCAACCAAGCCATCTTTCTTGCCACAAGACACAATAGCTGATATCCTGAACCTAAAGGAAAAGTGTAATGCGGCTCAGTTTCAGGGGGATTCAGTGCATGGTCAGCTGGCTCTAAGTGGGAACACCACGGCAGAAGTGGATGTTGGAGCAAAACTACCAGTTCACGGTGGCTGTGACCATACATAATACCCAAAAGCGTGCCTCTGTGACCCACCCAGAATACCCGAGAGTGTGCTTCACCAGAACCCCAGGTGGATCCCAAAGCCGGTCAGATTGACACTCCACCCTAATCAACTGTCTGATTAGCAGTCAGCTTTTTATTTATACTGATTCTCAGCTTTAGTATTCAAATTTAGCTAAGTAACTAATGCTGCTTTTATGTAAGGAAGTATTATTTCAGGGAGAACATAACCATAACTCAGAATTTAAACTTTTTTTTATACCAACATCAGTATGTATAGGGTTTCTTTTGTGTTTTAATGAGAGAGAATCTGAACTGAAAGTGAGGCTCTTCCCTATTGTTTGACCTCACTTGAGATATTATTAAGAGCTGCTGCTGGTACAGTGGCTGAGTTAACATCCAAAGGTTACAGAGGTAAAACGGTCCTAATCACTTTAATAATAAGTCAGGTTCTAGTCATGTGTGCAGAGATGCTTAGATTACTCTAGTTCTTTTTAAATTCAAAAAATAGCATTAAATAAAGGAACAGAAGAAACTTGAATTATGTAGGTCCCAGCCAGATTGCTTGTGCATTGAGATTTATGATGTTAGAATTTTGTTTTTATATTTTGGCAGTTTGATTAAAATTATACCATTTTATACAATGACAAGTTGCTTCAGCCAAAAGGTGGATATTTCAGGCTTCATGTCTCTGCAATTTTAAATGAATCTGTAATGGATACAACTTATTCCACCAACTCATACATACAAGAAATAGTTCTTTGAATTATTTACTCTAAATCAAAACACATCAAACTCTAAGACCGATGCTGATTAGTGGGGAATTTAATATCAATCCTTTTGCGGGGACACCCTCACACCTTGCCAGATAGAACAGTAATCCAGAGCTGTTGTCTCAGACAGAACATTCCAGTAATTTTTCTGGTTCTTTGCCCACCAGGCTGCTGCTGATCACCCTATATGGTCTCTGGTGTGTGCTCCTCTGTGCATTGCTTGGGAACGCAGGAAGCTTTGGTGGAACTGGAACCCCAGGAACGAAGTTCTAGGCTTTGTACATTGGTCAGGCAGCAGTACTGTCCACCTGCACTCACTTTCCCGGGAGCCATCTCATTAGGGCCCATTACACTGCTCCTCTTCCACTCATCTTTCTCTCCACTTCCCCGCTCTTCCGCTAGGGGTGCTCTCCTCTTTCAGAAAGTTCTGCAAGCCTCTGATTTATTGGCATAATTTCACTGAATTTGCACTTCTATATAGGACTAAGAGGACAAATTCAAACAATGTATACTTTTGTCTCTTTTATAAGAGACAGTGGAGCACGCAGTACAGTCACTGGAGGTTTCTTATCGTGTACCTCAGCTGCTGAGCGGGCTTCATAGCAGAGTTAAGATCTGCAGCCCAGAGGCGTGGAAGGTGTCTGGGTGATGAGACAGATGAGCAGCCCTGGGGAACTTCTTGAGGGGAAGGAGGGAATTTACTGTTTCTTAGAAGTGTGAGTGACTTAATTGTTAATGAAAAATCATGTAATTTCTAAAACCATTTGCTTTGCTCGGAAGCTGCTGCTTCTGGACATACCATCTGGTCTTGCAAGCCCATGCGAAATGTGGAACAGAAAACACTTTAATGATAGTGTACGTATCTCTTTGGAAAGCTCAAAGGAATTACTGTTTGTGGGAAAATAAAGGTAGCATAGCAGCTTTAATGGTGACTTATGTAAAATTCTTAGATACTAAGAATTTCTATCTAATATGAAGGATTGGCTGGGAGTTTGCTTTTGAACCAGCACTTAGATACTTTAAAAAGTTCCATTAATTTATATTAAGTTCGGCTATACTCCTTTCACACTGAGAGTGTGTGTGTGTGTGTGTGTGTGTGTGCTTGTGCTCATGCGCGCACAGTAGAAGGGAGCATGTGGAAGAGGGAGAAAGTGCGAACAAATATTCCGAGCTGTTCCTAATTCAGAGAAAAGAGCACAGCAGCAGTTGTGTCCACTAGAAACGCCATCATTGTTGCATATCATGACTCACAGGCACTTCACGGGGAATTTCTTAACCTCATTTGTGACACCAAACTGCCCTGGCTTTATTAATTGTCCTAAAAGGGTACATTCTTGATCTATTTTCTTGCTATATATTTGTTGAGCACTCACTATCTGACAGCGGGTCTTAGTCATGGTTCCATAGGCAGAACAGGCCTTACCCATGGGTAACTTTATCCCTTCTCTTCTGTCCTTTGTTTTTGGTTGTCTTTAAGGGAAGTAGCAACTTAGGAGATACATGAATTTGATTTGTGGAAGAAGACTTGGAATTTAGTACTTCTTAAAGGCACTTCAACAGCCCTCGCATTTGCTTCTTACTAAGTAGAAAGGGACAAGGGGACCAAGTATACACACTAGGGAAATGTACAAGGGAACTAGGAAGGGGAAAGGGGAAGGGGAGGGGAAATAAGAGGTATAAAGATATGCCGTGTATAGGAACGTAATAACCCTAACCAACAAAAATATTATAGGCCGTAATTGGTGCTAATACAAATAGTATCAGCAGGTTCAGAAAGGTGATTAGGGAATCAGAGGGGGAGGGGGAAGGGAGGAGGAGGAGGATGGAAGGGGATAAGCAAACAAAATAGAAGCTGTAATATGTACATGTAACCACGCCCCAAGATGATTGTAAATTGCATGAATTACAAACACATACTAATAAACAAGAAAAGAAAATGGATGAGCTGGAGTTGGCCTGTCCTCTCTGATTGTGCCCACCCAGCCCTCAGGCGGAGATCATAGCAGCATCTTCCTAGTTTGGTTTCTGCCTGCAGTCTTTGCTTTGCTTCCAGATGTGCTGAAAATAGACTCTTCTCTTCATAGTCCCATCACATCACACTCAGGCCTGAAAACCTTCCATAGCTCTTCGGGAGTGTTTGGCCATGGAGATTATGTGTGATCTCACAGCACTTCAGAAAGACCGTGAATACCCAAACCTTAGGAGTACTTCCTTGTGTGCTGGACACTATGGTGAGCACTTCTCATGCATGGATTCATTTAGTACTTCAGACAGCATTGTAAAAGTAGGAATGATCATCACCCAGTTTTCCAAAGAAGCAGACCTTAAATTTCCAAAGAGGCACAGGGAGTTTAAGGAACTTGCCCAAGGTCACACAGCTGGTTAGTGAAACTGTTCCAGGCCCTGGCGTCTCCATTGCTTGCTCCTTCTCCCAAGCTGCTTCCACAATACTTTCTCAGCACATCCTCTCCTCCACCGTGGCCAGCTTCCTCTTCAGATTGCCCTCTCCTCTAGCCACAAAAAGACTCAGTTCAAGCCTCACCTTTTCCACTAAACCTTCTCAATCTTACGCAGATCTTTTTCTCATTGGAGCCCTTTTCATACTCAGCATTAAGCCACTCATTTAAGATGGAGTGTTTCCCAAATGTTTTCTGTGTTAGTTCAAACATCGTTTCATTTGTTGGAAGCCCTCTGACTGGACACTAGTCATGTGGTGCAGCACAAGACCACGCCCACACCCCGTAAGGGTGACCTGGTCATGGTCTTTGGGAAACGGAGGCGATTTTCTCCCATTAGCGGAAGCTCTGTCCTTCCCTTCCTTTCATTCCAGTACTCATGTGGTCCTCTTTCTCTAAAATACAGTAACTGCGCCTTCGCCTGTGTCCACAGGTTAGTCCACTGGATAGGCCTTAGGTAGGCACTTTGAATTACACTGCAAGGAGGAACTGTCTGACTCACCTGTGCACCACACGTCCCGGAATGTGTTCTGCAGCACAGAGCAGGAGCGCGCTAAGTGGATATCTGATCCGTGAGCAGTAAATGACTCACTTGTGCTTGTACTGGTATTTCAGTTTTTCAGAGTAAGGTCTGTGTATTTAACAAATGTATCACTCTCTTCCCTTGAGGTAGTTAGAAAATGTGTTAAGGGAAAATCAGTGAAATGTGCTTACATTTTCTTTTCGGTTTTCTGGGCTAATTGTAGGTGATCTTTACTTAACACTCTTGCTATCCTAAGAGTCTCTGTGGAGCAGAGCAGCTCTCAGTTAACTTGGCAAATCATTACAAGAGAGAACAGAAGGGTCAGCCTCAGCACTCTCTACTAATTAGTTGATAATTGATGTACAATAGCTGACTGATGGGACTTCAGGATATAAACCCTAGCAGTATTGTATATTTCCATCTTTGAGGTGGCTTAAAGCGGTGTAATCGTAATAAAACTTGTTGCCAGGAATGCCCAGTGACGGGAGCAAGACCAAGGCTTCCTATACCAAAATCTAGGCCAGTGAGTGGTATAGAAAGGCATTTGGTAGTTTTTAATCTCTTAGGGAGTAAATGGAGCTCCCTTTAATGCAAGGATAAGATGAAATGAGTAAAGCTGATGATTCTGTACTTTGTGGAAAATGTTCCTGAGTGGCGGTGAAGGCTGGAAGAGTGTTGGTGTGAAAGTTTCATTCTTGTGGGATGAACGTGGGAGACTCAAGGTGAACTCCTGATAGCAAGATGGTGGGAGGATGCCTGATTCATGGTAATCTCCCTGGATTTGTATTTGTTTTATTTATTGGCTTAGTTTGGAATGGAGTCAGAAGATAGACTTTATATGCTGCCTGTTACTTTTAAAATTGATCTCTTAAATATTTATCAATGAATTTAAAAACTTTCAGTTTTATTAATTTCCCACTCTGAGTCTCCTGCACTGTGTGTCTGCCTGCTGCTTCATGCGCTCCTCTAGTCTTTCCCTGCATCGCTACCAGGTCAATCGTGGATGAACTGTGCTTTGAATGAACTGCATGGTTACCTACAGTGTGGGGCTGTAGGTGTGTAGGAGCTCTCGAGGTACTGGTGTCATCCAGTTGTGAGTTTGGATTGGAGCCTGGGAATTTGCTTTTATGAAAAATTCCCCGTACAGCTAGGTTCGTAGCCATTGGTCCATCTTTTAAATCAGGTTGTGTTAGCATTCTGTTACTATAGCAAAATACTTGACACAATAACTTAAAAGGAATGATCAAGCTAAATAACGAATATTCAGATTTTTAACATTTATTATGGTAAAAGGCACACTGCCGCTAGTCCCCCTCCAAATATTGCCTCTCGCTTCTAACACGTTTATTCCATTGTCCTTACCACTTTCTGAAGAAATTCTGGAAGTTCTCTTTCATGAGTGCCTTTACAAGGTGTGGCCAAAACTATGGTGAATGCTGTTTCTGAGTGCTATCCAGTAGAATGTCAAGCTCATAAGAACATTGTGGTGTGTCCTCATCCACCTTATTCACCAGGTTTGACATCATGTGACTTCTGGCCCTACCGCAAAGTCAAAATGACCATCACAGCCAAACATTTTGAACTGATTCAGGACACTGAGGCAGCCATAACAGCATAACTAAAGACACTCTTGAGAAAGAACTTACAGAACTGCTTCAGAAAGTGGTCAGAATGATGGGGTAAGCGTGTTCAAAGTGAGAGAGTGGGGGTATTTTGAGGGGGATTAATAGCAACATGTCTTTTACTGTAATACACTGAAATTTGTAGATATTAACCCAATTTTTGATCATACCATATATAAAAACAGAAGTTTTGTTTTGGCTTATGACTTCAGAAGTTACAGTTCATTATTTGTTGCTCCTATTGCTTTTGGCCTGCAGCAAAGAAGAACATTACAGCAGACAGTACCTGGTGTAAAGCCAGGGAAGGTAAAAAGAAACAAGGGAGCTAGGTGTGGTGGGACATGCCTGTAAACCCAGCGTTCTTGGAGCCTGAGGCAGGAGGATCAGAAGTTTGAGGCCAGGCTGGGCAACTTAGTGACTCAACAATGCACTGTCTCAAAATTAAAAGTGAAAAAGGGGCTGGGGATATAGCTCAGTGTGAAGGCCCTGGGTTTAGTCTCCACTAACACACACACACACACACACACACACACACACACACACACACACACACTCACACTTAGGGAGGAAGAGAGAGAAGGAAAAAGATGAGGAAGGGGAAGGGAAACAGAAGGAGAAGAGAGATTTGGTTCTGAAAGTTCTTTTAGAGGGGTCAGCTCCAGTGACCGAAGGCCAAACACTGACCACTCCCGCACAGCGTTTCTCTTCTCTCCCAGTAGCACCAAGCTGGAGACCAAGCCTCGGACACATGGATCTTTAGGGGACACTGCAGACCGAAGCTGTAGCACAGGTCCTTTTGCCTACCTGAGCCAAGTCTCTGAGCTCTGAATCCTCACTTTCTCTTGGTCAGAGCTGGCTTCTGCAGGCAGTGCGGCAACTCTTCATTCCCCGGGACACAGTGTGCCTTTTCTACCGTGTAGCCACCTACTATATCCTTTTAAATGTTTTTTTTTTTTTTTTCTTTTGGTGGTACCGGGGATTGAACTCATGACCTTGCGCTTGCCAGGCAGGCGCTTATGCCACTGAGCTATATTCCCAGCCCTTACTATATCCTTTTAATTCATGTGCTTATTCATGTCTTAGCTTATTGGTTTTTAAAGTGTGTTTGCTGCAATGCCAGTCTTAGGTGAGTCCTAGGGAAAAAAAAACCCTTCCCAATTGTGTTTTGCATACTGTTTGTTCCCCTGGAAGATTTATTATATGCATCTGCAGTTTTTAAAGGCTGTTAGAAACCTGTAATAAAAAGATGTGTTTAACTGTTAGAGTTTTTCTAAGTCATTTGACTGTTGACTTTCCATGAACTTTCCTTGTTTATCATTTAAAACCTTTGGACATCCTGAAGAACTTGGGGAGATAGCTCTGGGGTTAATATTGTTTTTCACTGAGTTATCTGTTACATAGTGATCATCCTCCTTGTCTGAACTTCTGACTCTATGATTTAGCCTCGTGCTTAACGCTGTACTATTCAGTCATATTGTCTTAATTTTCCTAAGTCTGTCTTACTGTTTAGGAACTGGAAGTTCCATGAAAGCAAGATCCTGTATCCAGCATTCCTTATCTGTCCATGGCTTTTGTGCAGCTTTGAGCATTTGTAACATTGGACAAATTGAACATAGGAGGAGTGATTGCATTTAGATTCTCACCCTTTGGTATTCTAGCCGTCTAACCATGCCTTACTACATTTCACAGATGTGTGGTGCACACTCACATGTATTCATTGCATTGTCACTGCTGAGATACAGCCTTGTAAATTGGACAAAACTACACAACAAACCTAGCATGTTTGGTATGTAAAAGTTTCTTATTTCTAGTTCTAGGGAGGGAGAACGAGTGACAGCTGGGATGAGTGACCCAATAGCCTTTTGACCAGTTTTTGCATGGGGCTGAGAGAGAAGCCTGCCTTGCCTGTTGCTCTATTTGGTGAAACTATATGCTTTTTAAAGTTCTTACAATGTATCTGATGCTTGCTCCATTTGAGAGCAGAAAAATAGCTTAGATAAATACAGCGCCTTGTCCTAGATTGTGTACCTGGTTATTAGTAAGCATTTAGGTTCAGTCTTTGGTGCTACAATAACAACAACAAAAGCAGTGCAGTCAGGCACCTGGTGTGTCTGGGGCAGGGGGATTGCAAGTTCAAGGTCACATTGGGCTGCAGAGTGAGTCTGAAGCCAGCCTGAGCTCAGGTCTTTTTTTTGACCCAAAGCTGAGGTCTTTTTTTGACCCTGTCTCAAGAAAAGAAAAGGAAAGGAAAGGAAAGAAAAGAAAGAAAAGAAAAGAAAAGAAAAGAAAAGAAAAGAAAAGAAAAGAAAAGAAAAAAGAGGAGGGGAGGGGAGGGGAGGGGAAGAAAAAGAAAAGAAAAGAAAAGAAAAGAAAAGAAAAGAAAAAAAAGAAAAAAGAAAAGAAAAAGGCAAGTAAATTCCTAGGCTCTAACCCAATCCCACCTACATTTTACATATGCTTCAAAGTTAGATGTGTTACTTGAGTATTAGCGGAGAGACATTATTCTTTGTTAAAATAGGTGGACTCGATTCTGATGATTTCTCTTAAGAATAGAGGGAGTAATGTGCACATAACTCGCATTGCTTTTGGAATTAAACATACTCACATTTGTATGAGCTTAGAGAAACACGGGGAAGGATACACATTAGGATGTTCAAGTTGAGTATCTTAAGGGATTAATACTAGAGGGGAATGTGAGCTCTTTGCTTTACACACTTCTCCATTATTTGACTTTAAAAATGCTCATTCACAAATACGGATTCTTTTGAATATAAAATGCCAACATGGGTAATCCCAAATAACTAATAACTAATGTGTTCTAGTTATCTAATGTTTTGATGTATGCTAAGCTAATACACTTTAGGGATTCAGTGTATATGCTCTGCTTGCAAACCTCATTTGGAGTCTCAGAGCATCCTTTTTTCCCTGCTGCAGGATGGATTGGTAGGGCATAGTTTTGCATGGCAGCCCGATGGGCCTGCAGACTGGACCCTGCCTGGCTGAGGGCAGCTTGTGAGGACAAGCCACCTAGGTAAAGCTTACACTTGGGAGAACTCTGACCCTCTGTGAATAAGAATAGTTCCAAGACGAAAAGAAGAAAAGTGTTCTGAGGCATTTATTCCTTTATTCTTCCTGATTCTGCAGAGAAAGGCCAAGTGCTTACTGAGATACATTTCTCCTTAGAAAATAAAGAGATAGGAGGAGGTATTCCCATGATTTTGGATGCATAAATTAGATATCATTTCCTCTTTTAAGGCTCCATTTGCATTACTTAGAAGATTATTCTCTGACACAATGAGGATGATAACAGTAACAAAAACTGTATCTGCTCGATACCGAGCAGGCGTGTCTTGTGCATTGGTTCTTGCTAATCCTCGAAGTGCCCCTGTAGTGTGTGTAGTACAGAGATTCCTTGTTTCACTGAGTTAAGGTCCTGTGACCAGGTCATTAAGTGAACTGGTCACTGAAGAACTGTACGTAGTGCAGCTCTATAAACAAAATGTGCAGAATTGTATCAAAACTAAGAGACAATCGTGAGTCCAAACTGTGATTAAATAGGCAAGGCATTACATGAGGAATATCTGTGTTACCTTTTCTCTAGAGTTGAAGCCACTGGCAGGTAAAATTAACCTAATCAGTGGCCAAAGTTCTATACATTAGCTGGCTGTACAGGCCAGACATTTTTTTCTGGTCTTTTTTCTTTTGTAACTTTATTTTAAAGCAAAAATAAGAAAAAATACAGAATTTGAAAGCAAGATAATAGATTAACAGTGGTTAATATATTGATTATTGTTATCTTCAAATTAGTTGCTCAGATTACAAGATATAGCATGCATAGTTGATGAAACAGTATAAGCACAAAACTTTTTTCAGTGAACTAAAAGAAGTCAGAAATTGATATAACTATGTTATGTATCTTATGTATATATTTTTCTTTTCCCTTCTTTCTTTCCTCGTTTCACACATCCCAGTGCAGTTTCTTTCCCCTTTTCACAATATCTATTGTAGATTTTGGGTCTTACTTACTTTTTCAGTTTCTTACACGAGGGAGACAATACAATGTTTACAGATGTGAGTCTGATTTATTTCACTTATGAGTGTGGTTTCTAGTTGCATCCATTTACCAATAAAAGCCTTAAGTTTCTCCTTCTTTACAGCTGAATAGTACTCCATTATATAAAAATACCACATCTTTTTTATCCATTGCTCAGTTGATGGGCATTTGAGTTGTTTCCAAGATTTAGCTATGACAAATTGTGCTGCTATAAACATGGGTGCACGTATATCCTCACTGTATGCTGTTTTTGATTCTTTGTCATTTGTATTTCTTCATCAGAGAAGTGTATATTCATCTCAGATGCCCAGTTTTGAGTTGGGTCTTTGAATTTCGGGGGTCCTGATTATTTTTCATTTGTTTTTGTGTTCTAGATAGAAGTCCTTTGTCTCAGGGACAATTGGCTAAAACTTTTTCGCACTCTGTGGGTTTTCTTTTTGCTCTGTTGGTGATTTGATGTGCAAAAACTTTTTAATATGATGAGATCCCAGTTACTGACTCTTTGAAGTACTTCCCATGAAGTTTGGTTTTTGTTCATGAACTCTCTGCCTACCCCTATGTCTTCAAGATTTCTACCTACTTTCTCTTCCAGTAGACTTAGTGTTTCTGTTTTAATATTTAGATATTTGATCCATTTTGACTTGAGTTTAGTATATGGTGATAGACATGGGTCTAGTTTTAGTTTTCAGCATATGGAAAGCCAGTTTTACCAGCACCGTTTATTAAGGAGGCTATCTTTCTTCCAGTGAATATGTTTTTGCCCTTTGTGAAAGATAAGGTGGCTGAGTGTGTTTGTAGTTGTGTCTGCATCTTCTGATCTGTTCCATTCATCCTTAGGTCTGCTTTTTTTTGCCAATACCATGCTGATTTTATCACAGTAGCTTTGTAGTATAATTTCAAGTCAGTGATTATGATCAGGCCAGACACTTTTCCATTAGCATTATTTGAATTTTTTGAATTTGAATTTTTTTGTTTTTGTTTTTGAAGGGTATATAAAGCTGCTTTTTTTGTAGTAGGCATTTATTTGCATTATTAAAGGAATTCTTGACAATTGTGGAGGTATTTCAATTCTCAGAACTAGAAATAATGGGAAAAATTGAGCCTAAAATTTGTAAAAACTTCATTTTAAAATGACCCGAGTTGGCTTTCAACTCTGCCTTAATTTATGTTCACTAGGAAAAAAGGGCCAGTCTGACATGAAATATGTTTGCATAGTAAATGATTTACTGAGAGAGCCAGATGTAGTGGCACGCAGCTCTAATCCCAGCTACTATAGGCTGAGGCAGGAAGATCACAAGTTTGATGACAACCTGGGCAACTTAGCGAGACTGCATCTCAAAATAAAAAAAGAGGCCTGGGTGAATCGCTCAGTGTGAAGGCTCCAAATTCAGTTTCTCATACTACCACCATGACCACCACCACCACCATCACCACCAGCACCCCTCCAAAAAATTAACTGAGAAGTTTTAAAATACTTTGCTTTTTTTCCTGCCATTTTATTTTTTTAAGTTTTTTTTTCCATACTGAGAAGTTAGTGACATTATAATATTTCTTTCCAGTAAAATGCTGTTGAGGTTTTGGCTAGTAATTCACACCTTAGTTAAGTAAGATAAGCAGATTCTTTCCTAAAACATTCAATTGAAAAAAGTAAAACGGAGGTGAGGAAAGATAGTGGCATGAAACCTATCCTCCCATTCAAGGGAGGGCAAGTGTGTGTATGTGTCTGTCTTGTGTGTGTGTGTGTGAAGGTCTTGAGCAGGGAAGCATTAGTTTGCAGTCCCTGCACACTCAGGAGAAAACAAACAACATACATATACAACAATGGTACCAGTGACAAGTTGTTTAATAAAATTTAACTAGTTGTTACAATGCCTTTTGTGACCTTCATTCGTGATAAATCAACTGGACTGAATTAAGAGACACCAAGGGGAATAGTAAAGCAGGCTCTTGGGTGTGTGTGTGGGACGTGGAGGCCTGACCTTGGTGCTCTCGCTGGACCATTCTTCTCTGACAGTTTCCTTTCTCTAACTCTTGCCCACTGTGAGTTAAGCAGATTGGCTTTGCCACATTCTTCTATGTTTCTTTCTGCCTTGGAGCCAACTGACTCTGGATGGACCAAATGCCCTGAAACTGTGGACCAAATTAAACATCTCGTTTTGGTGGTGCATGTCAGGCATTGTGTCTCAGTGATGTGAACACTGACTAGTACAGATTTATTAAATGCCAGTCTCTAAAATATATTACTTCTATTAGATCTTTTAATCCTGTAAACCACCAGATGAATTAACTGCTACTATTAGCTCCATTTTAGAGCTCAAGCCCTGAGGCACTAAGCTAAAGTCACTAAGCTAAAGCTGGGTCACACAGCCAGCCAGTGGTGGAGGTAGGATTCAAACCTGTTGCTCTTAACATCTGTGCTAGGTTCTGCTAGCCTCTCACTTTTTTCTTTCTCCAGTTTTTCCACTTTTCCCTCTGTCTTCGGTGACCTAGTGTCCAGTGATTTGCTGATCCATTCTTGAAGAGCAGTTTGAGTGTGTCTCAGAACCTTGTTCTGCATGACCTCAAATGAATTATTTATATTTGAATACAGATAGTATATTACGTACTGTACCAATACTAAATGTCTTGAATTTGATGATTGTTTTATGGCTATATATTTAGGGAGAAAAGACATGTAATCTGTAACTTCTTAAATGGTTTAAAAAATTAATAGCAAAATAATAAGATTATGTATGGAGAGCTATGTAGACCATTAGGTAAGGTTGGAATTCATTTTGCTATTCTTGCCTCTTTTCTGTAGGTTTGTAAATGTTTTGAAATGATCCTGGATGAGAAAAAACCCCTCTGATATGTACAGATGGTGAGACATGTATTCACACATGCTAACTCTTTTATTTCTCAGAACAACCCTATGACTTGGTTGCTATTACTGTCCCTATTTTAGCACAAGACCCTGCAGCACAGACGCGGCAGGACCTTGCCCAAGATCACACAGCCAGTGAGGGTAGGAGGCAGGACTCAAACACTGTATTTCTGTTTTCAAAACATTCTGCATATGTGGTAGTTCGAACTATGTAAAAATTTCTCTTTTACAATCATTTCTGACCTATGAAGAGCGCTTTTATTTGACTCCCCCTAGGGGCAAGCCCATCTCTTCTATAATAGTGATTGGTTTGCCTTGTCTTCATGGTCAGGCCGTGGGCTGTCTGGGAGGTTGTGTCGCTCTCACTTACCGTGCACTGCCTGGCCCGTGGCTGACCATTTGATGAGTGTCCCCGAGTGAACAATGACAGCCAACACAGCTTTGATTACTTCCCTCCTCTCTCTTCATATATATTTCAGTTTGTTGTCTCTCCTATCTAGAACAAGGGATGGACATAGTTTGGAAAGATACAGCCTCATCAGTGATAATTGTAAGATAATCAGCTATTTGATTTCAAGAGAAACCATTGAGCTAATAAAGACATTAAGTTAAAATATGCCCCCTGATAAGATGACCTCTCAGTTCAGAAACTCAGAAATATAAAGCATTTGGGCTCTCCAGCAGCATGCAGTGATTTTGGCTAGAAAGTATGTGGTACTCAGAATGCCACCCTTTCCGATCCTTATTTGAGCAGTAAACACATTTTTAAAACACATCATGTTGTCTCTAAAAATAAGCGATATTTCAAAATGAAAACCAGTGCAAAAAAAGTTGGCACATCTGGTAGTCAGAAAAGTTGTACGGTTTGTTTACAGGGAATGACAAGCCAAGGAACATTCAAACTTGGCCAATTGCAAACTTTTCTTCTATCTGTGATGACACCTGGTTTAGAAAAAACTGGCTCCGGGCTTAAAGCAGAAAGAACATTGGAAATGGGCAGAGAATTAAACAGCATCATTTACTATCTTGTTTTGTGCAGGGAATTATAAAGAACTGTTTTCTTCTTATTTGAAGAAAAAAATGGAATGAGAAAGTAAAGGCCAGCATGAAACAGTAATAACATAGCAGTAAAGGTGATGTCTGTTGAATGCCTACTATGTGCTAGACAGTGTGTTGAGCCCATTATATTTGCTGTTGATACTAGATGTACAGCAACTTTATGAGGTGGTGATGTTTTTCTTCCTGTTTTACAGATAATAGACAGAGAGATAAGCCACACAAATTCCAATAATGTGCCTGAGTCACACAGCTAGCCTGTCCCAGGCAGATATTTTCCAAAGTCCATTCTCCAAAGCACTGCACGATACTCAGTAGCCTGGAGATGTTCATTATGTCTGGCATTATGAAAAAGAATCAAGAATTAGATTGTTACATTGAATACAGTGGCTCTTGGTCAAACAGCTGTTTTCCTCACTTGTGAGACAGATGATGCCATTTTCCAGAACATTCTCCTAGTTGCACATAAACATTACATGTTCTCAAGAAATGCACCATTCATTCTCACGCTTCAAGGCTGTCATCTTTGATACTTGTCAGAAGCTGTCACTCTTCTATGGTTAGAAGATGTTAAAGGTGTACCAGTGAATTTGAAAGTAGTAAAGTAAAAAAATGATGAATATATTGGGGAGGGAAAGATTAATGTTTCATTATTATAGAACAAAGAAATAATCTCGAGTAGAGGGTTATATGGGCAGCCCTGACTAGTATAAAATTCTTTTCTCACTGGCTTTACCTTCCATTCAACCTAGCAACCTAGTTACCGTGGAGAGACATCAGTAATTTGATGCACTTGGAGATTTTTTAAAAATGACACTGTGTTTTTAAAAGACAATTAGGCCTCCGGGTTGGTCAGTATTTAATATTTACTGACTTTTTTTTCATTCATTCTTAACTTTATTGGGCAGTGTTTGTTGTGTACTATATAACAGAGCCAGGGCTAAGTGCTTAAGGATGAAGAGATGTCTCAAACAAAGACTTTGTGTTTATTTTGTTTTGTTTTTTGGTATTGGGAATTGAACTCAGGACCTTGTGCTTGCTAGGCAGGAGCTTGTGCCACTCATCTATATCCCCAGCCCAAGATTTTGTCTTTAAAAAGCAATAAAGTATAAACAAATGAGTAAGTGACAGGCAGGTAAACAGTTAAGTTCCCTGTAGTTTTGCTTATGCCAAGGCAGCTGAGCTATGGAAATGAAAGTAAGAATTTGTTACATTCTCCCAGTGGACAGTGGGGGAATGGAGCCCTTAGAGGAGGAAACCTCTGAGTAGAGACCTTAAAGAGAGGGAGGTGCTCACTAGGCCAGTAAGTCAGAGCAAGGGTTTTCCATACACAGCGAAGAACATGAGCAAGACGCGGGTTAAAATAACATTTTCAATGATCGTATAGTTATTTATCAATGCAAAGATGCACATTTTTTATATCACAGTGTCTCAGAGACTGGACACCATGCCAAGTTTAATTAACTGTTCATGTTTTTACTGGTACATAAAATAAGAGTATTTCTTACAGTATGTGGCATTTTAGAGTTGAGGAATTGAATCTCGCTTTGTGATCAGGTAGTATTTCCTGGGTGTGCTGGTGTAGCTGCTAACGTCTTTGTTTTAGGGAACAGGTAGATATTGATACTTTTCTTATCAAACAGGAAACAGGCATGAAATGATTGAATTCCTTGTATGAACAGATGACATTCTGTTTGATAGGATACTTGACACTCGGTGTTGCTTTTAGTACCAATAGCTAGTAATAACGGACTCTGGGGAGACAGTTCAGGTGTGTCTTGGACTAGGTTCTGAGCCATCACACTGCCTTTTCCTAAAGCAAGAAGAAATTTGAAATGAAAATGAGTTGGGATTTGTAAAGATATTTCATTTATGATGCATAACACAAAACTGTGTCCGCCATTCATGGTGTCAAGATGAAGCCCTGGTAATACGCTTTATGAGTTATGAAAGCAGAATATCCATAACTGATCATTCAAAGCACAAGAAGATGGATCAGGCTACAGTTGAGGCTCTGGTTAGTACATCCAAAACAATAAAGTCAATAATTTCTCTTGGAACTAATGTTCTTGGAAAGTGTCCATAGTAGAAACTAAGCATCCTAGAGCCCCAGTTTAAGCCCCCTATTAGTATCAGTTTCTGCTGCCATTGAATCCTTGTGTGACAATGGGCTGGTCAGTTGCCACTTGGATTTTCTGGAAAGCTGGACTGGCACAGGGCTCCTGCCAGCTACTGCCGCTGTGATTCTGCCAGCATTTTGAAATGTGACTGCACTGATGGGCACATGCTGATTACCCCAGTGTCTTGTTTGTCCTTTGGTTTAAAGGGCTGTTGGAAGAAAATGTTAGGAAACATGACAGGTAAAGGCACTTTTTAGCTATTGATTTAATTTTGGGAAAAATAAAAGGGGGAAATTATGCCCCTTAAGGTTAAGGAAATTATAGTGACTGCTATGTAGTCATTACGTAGACAGTATACCGTCTACCTGTTTTGCTCCCAAATACACCAGTAAAAAAGATGAGAAAGTGAGTGAAAAACATTTCAGAGCCTAATTTGTAAAAAATTGAGATCGTATTCACTTTTATTTGTTAGAAGAGGGCATAGGGTGTACAGTTATTGATACTTCATCAGGTAGTTGACAAAAAGTGTTTTGAAAAAGCACATCCATGTAAACAGAATGTCTAGAATGACTCAATTATTAATTTTTTTGTAAACAAGTCTTGGTGGTATTTGCCTTTTTTTTCCTTTTTCCTTTTTGCTTTTCCACAATGACAGATTTTTGTAGACTTCTTTTCCCTTTGGGTATGTACCAAATTTTTCTATACTGGTGGATTTTAACTAATGAAAATGAAATATCTATGTCAAATTTAATCACTGTGTTGTTTTTCAAAGAAGTATTTTCTGGTTTTCTCATCCTTTTTTTTTTTTATGGGGGGAGTATAGTTACAATGCCAATGTTCTGGGATAAATATTTAAAAAACCAAGTTTGGAATGACGCAGCCAGACTATGTCCTTTTAAAGAGGCTTTTTGGAAGTCCAGATTTGGAATGAAATAAACCAGTTAAACAGGTTTTTTCAGCAGTGTCAACTTGCTTTGTTGGATGATTCAAAATATTAGCTATTCTAGGAAAAAAAAACTTGGTTTGATACAGGTAATTTTATCTACTTATCATCTTAGCCATATCGGGAAGGGTATTATGTGACTCTCAGTGTAATTCTCAGAATATGATTCTCACGTGGAAGGAGTAAAATTTAACCACGTTTTGAATGAGTGGCAATTACGGAGGAGTTTATAGTGTAGCTCTGTGGCCTTTCCATTGGAATTAGGGAAAGCTTTTTGGTATTACCGATACTAAAAAGAGAAAGAAGATCCAAGGACTGTCTCTAACGATGGGTCCTGACATGTGTGCACATTTGTGTATGTACTGATTTCTGATGTAAGGGGCATGGAAGCTAACCTGATTCATTTGTTTTCAGGGGCTCTTGGCTTTGGGCCTCAGTGCAAGTCCATTGGAAAAGGCAGCTGCAACAATCTAGTGGTCACCAGCAGTCCCATGATGGTTCAGCGACTGGGACCCATTTCACCTCCAGCAAGCCAGGTCTCTACAGCATGCAACCAGATCAGTCCTAGCTTACAGAGGGCAATGAATGCAGCCAACCTGAATATACCTCCTTCAGATACCAGGTCTCAAGTTACTTTTTTTTCCCCCCGCTTCTTTATGGTATAATCACACCCCATGAGTGTTTTCCTTTCTTCTCCTGCACAGGCACACACACTCATACTTGGATACATATACACATTCTCTCTCTCTCCGTCTCTCTCTCTTTCCCTGTATCTCTCTCCTTTCATCAAGCAACTTTTCCAATTTGAACTTTGAAGGGCAATGTGTCTAAAAACTAGCGTGTGCTGTCATATCCTCTTAACTGAGAAGAATGGTTTAATACCTGCTGTCTTGTGCTGTGAGTGAAATAAATGCCCCAGTCTGAGATTCTGGGAATTCTGTAAATTTGTCAGTTCCTGGTGAAGCAGGTCATACTAGAACCTAGCGCACACCTATCCTACCTGCCAAGTCTTCAGTATGTACACTGTAGGGTATCTGGGCTTCTTTCAAGCTGTTTTGTAAATCCATCCTTCTACCCATCTACCCATTTACTCAAATATGTGTTGAGCACCAACTATCGGCACAATCTAGTAGTCATAAATTTAGGGTGCTTGAGCCATATACCTACCATATGTGGTCCTTTGCATGGGGTTATTTATTGCATGGGTTATTATTATGACCATAGAGGGGTTATTATTTCTGGGGATTTTTGGGCATATTTGATCCCTTAACATAATTTTATATTCTTAAAGTTAGGGTTACTAGAGAGAATAAAGGCTGAAATCATTAATTTTAAGACTTTATAATATGTCTGAGTTACATAACATTTCAACACAATGTCTGATTTGGTGGCAAAATAAGTAGGTAGAATAAATGCCAGGTATCCAGCTCCATAGGGAAGAACTGAATAAAAAAGAGAAATTATTTCCTCAGATAAATTTTTCTCTTTCTCAAGGTTGATGTGGAGGGGGGATAAAACTCCCCAAAATACTGTGCAGTATTTAAGATCTATCTCTCTTAGAAGTTAATTGTTTCATTTTCCGGAGTTTTGTCTTGGAAAAATATACAGTAAATTTTTTGTTTGAGTCCTGGTTCTGCTGTAACTGTGACTTATAATGGAATTTCACTCTCTGGGTCTCTGCTTCCTGGTCTTTGGGGGCTGTAGCCCACTAAAGTGCCTTGCCATTCCAAGGCCCTGCTTCTTCTCCCTTTTTTGCCTCCTGCCCCTCTTTTCCTTTCTTGTCTTCCTGCACTATCCTCCTAGCTGCCATTTGAGACTCTGAAATCATAGTTCCTGGATCATTTATTTATGCCAATTTTTTCATGAGGTGGAAACTTGTTTTTCAGCTGAGACTTTTTGTGATGGGAAGCTGCTGTCACTTTCCCATTGATGATTATGCCTTCAGGGACTCCTCAGACTTGCTGAGTGCTGCATGTAAAATTAACCGTGCTCATGGGTGGGTGTCACTGGGAAGCCTTCAGCTTCCTGTCTGTGGCAAGTCCAGCCCATGCCTTGAAGGCAGAGTCATAATTAATGGAGAAACTGATGGTAGGCATAGCACAGGCTGCTTAAGCCATGTAGCTCATGCAGTCCCTTTCAAGGGTCAGCCAGAGAGGGGTCATTATCTCAGTGTTTTCTGGCATATTTGATTCCTTAGCATAATTTTATATCCTGAAAAGACAATACCTTAAAAATGCACTGACAAGTGTTTTTGACTATGTATTCTGTGAGCTCTTCTATGGCAAAATTTTTTTTTTTTGCAGGATAAACAAAGAAATAGGAGTTGAGGAGTGGCTTGGTGAAGGAGGGAACCTACTTTCAGCAATTTGGAAGGGTTGCACATTATTTGTGATCTTTAAGTCGGTTTGTGTGTTCCATCAGAGGCGAGGCAGCGGTCCACCTTGAAGGCATTTTACAGTCTAGCGGTGCAGACAATAGTGAAAGAACCAGCTTAGAGGTTTATCTGTCAGGGGCCTGGTGGGGGTAGATGCCAGCAGGAGAGAGCATAAATGGTTCAGTGTAAGATGCCTGCCCTAGGAAAAGCTGAAACTTATATTGTGTGCTGTTTTTAAATTACCTATGTAGTTCTTATTTACTGCAGAAAATGTAGAAGATACGACAAGGCATTAATCAATAAATGGCAGTCTTCCTTTGTTCTATCACCCAGATGTAGCCATAGGTGGAATTTTGATATACATCTATCCAGTTATATGCAAACACATATCTGATAAGCATTTACTTTCTACTAGATTGAACTGTTATTGACGTAGTTTTTATGTTACTTTTTCAGTTTATGTATTATAAGCTCTTTTGTAATAAAAACCATCAACCTCACATAATGGTTTCTTTCTGCCCCAAATTCCATCTTGTAAAGATAGTATATAAACAAAATTGTAGTTCTTATCAATTTTTTTTTAACTGGACATTTTGTTCTTTCCTCCTATTTTTTTTTTTTTTTTCCCCAGTATCGGGAATTGAACTCACGACCTTGCACTTACCAGGCAGGCGCTGTGTCGCTGAGCTAAATCCCCAGTCCCCTTCCTCCTATTTTCTTATTATAAATACTTTATTGTATTGACCCTTTAAATCTTTCACTGCACATTTCTGGTTAGTAGAAATAAATTCTTAGAAGTAAAATTTTCTGAGTTAAAGGAAATTATAGTTTTTTTTTCTTTTTTTGATGGTTCTTTGGGACCTTTATCACTGAGCTATATGCCTAGCTTTATTTATGTATCAATATATTGTTAAGTTGCCCAGGCTGGCCTCAAACTTGTGATACTTATACCTTAGTTTCCCAAGTAGCTGGGATTAGAGGCACACATCAGTATGCCTTGTGGAAATGTACAGTTTGATGGTCTTAAGTGTATTCTCAAATAGCACTGCTATTAGTCCAAGACCCAGAAAGTCTTGCTTGTTTATAAATTCACCAGTAGTCTGGGAGATTGCTTGTTTTTCCATACTATATCAATAGTAGATATTATTAAAAGTTTGGAAATTTTGAGGTATGAAATATTATTTTATGTTAATATGTCCTTTTAAATTATTGATGATATTGAGTTGTTTTCATGAATTTATTGGCCGCACTGTTCTTTTGAATCCATTTGAGCATATTTATCTCTTGGGATGCTCATTTTGTAAAAAGTACTTATTCCTTACATTTGTTGGGTTTTATTTTTATGCTGTGTATTTGCTTTGATTGATTTCCCAACCATTTTTGACTAGCTCACCTTAATGATAAGTGCAAACTATATCTTATTATATTAAAGACCCAGAAGCTGTTCTCTGTTTGAGCATCTATAAAATTCTGTACTACAGAACCCATCATATATAGTTTTCCTAAAATGACAGTGCTGAAGTACTGATACAATAACTGTGTACTGGTTGCAAGTGATAATCTAGCAAATGCTGGGCAGAAGAAATGTTATGCTACTTGCATGGCTTTTTAAAAAATGTATAATTGGCATTTCCACAGGCACTGTGATTCTGCATTTTATGACTGAATACTTACACAAACTGCAGGTATTATTCTGGTTGAAGATATAATGACCCCAAGACCCAGAAAGTCTAGATGATTTGTCTAGTGTCACTTAGCTTGTCAGTCACAAAGTTTATCCATGACCTAATAATGTCATCCTGCATCTTAAAAGGCCGGCACTTGTTTTTATCTTCTAAACCAGAAATTTGGAGGTAGTTGTCTTTTTGTTTGTCTTATGTCCACATAGCTCAGAGAAGGACAGGGGGCTGAGAATGACTTTGGGCTCTTTGTAAGTTCTCCCAATTTAAAACGCCATTCTGTATTCAGAGGCAATACCACTTCTTTTGGGAGATTTTACTGAGGAGCATAGATAAGAACTTCCAGATAGAGTAGGATTGGTCTCCTATTCCATGATCTGTGTATAAATGAAACACACGCACACAGGTTTGAGTATCAGTGTGAGGATTTCCACATGATTTTTAAGTTAGAACTTCTTTGGAGCATGCCGGCAAACCAAACAATTCAACCTGATAATCACACCTCTTACGGCTCTGTGAGCGTTTCTCAGCTCTTCCTTCACCAGCTACCCTAATCTTTTTTACTGATGGTTTCTGATTTTTTTTTCATATTGGTTTTATTTTGTTTGAGATATATCTTATTCCCTTTCACATATAGTTCCAAATAAAGCAATCCCTAGAAATAATATCCTTAGGATCAGGTGAACATATGGAAATAGAGATTGCTCTCAGTATGGTGACACAATTTTCTGGGCTCTTTGTCACTTTCTGTCCCACAGGCCTGGTATGTGCCTTGGCGGGGGTTATGGGTGAGACTCCTTAGCATCCTTCGCACTTGTTCAGCATATTGTTGCAGAGAGAATTGAAATTTGGTGTCCCAGCCTTAGCTTTGTGACTTTAAGCCCGGTTTACCAAGGCTTTCAGTCTAACAGTGCATTATGGACCACATGTGGGGTACAATGTGAGGACAGCAGCGGAGAATGAATATGATCTGGCTAGGTCTGTGCCTATCACGCACGGCTGCATTGTACTTCTCTAAGGACTCTTGCTGCACCTGCCTTCTTTTTGGTGTCACTGGGAGGAATTTCACAGAACCTTTGTTTTATTCTTTGTATAATAGAAGCTGTTAAAAAACTCACCTCATATGCTGTATCAAATAATATATAGGGAAATGCTTTGTAAGCTGTAAATAATGGGTGATTATCATTCTGATGATTATTTATTCACCTTATTAAATAAGAATTTTTTGAGGACTTAGTAGCTCTAGTGACTACTGGGGAGATAAAAAAAATTGTCCTGTCTTTTCAAACATTTTGAATTTTACTGAGGAAGATGCACAGCTGCTTCAAGGTGTGAGGCAGACACTATATAACTGTTTCGGAAAGAGGGTTCCTACTGAGAGCTAGCGTATTGGGGAAGAGATTCCATGCATTAGAACTTTGAAAGATTAAAAGGTTGGGGTAATTGCACAGGAGGGAGACTGGCTGCACCTAGGAAGAGGCATTTGTTGGGAGTATTATTAGATGTTTGAGATAGCAAAAAGGATCAGAGGGAGGGGAGGGGGAGGGGAGGAGAGAGATCTGTTGATAGTAATGCTTTAATGATAGAGTACGGAATTCGATTTTTGAAAAATAAATGATAGCAGTTTTAGAAAACTGAGACATCCAAGGGGTAAACTAGTGTACCTCCATGGAGCTGTGCTCAGATGTAAATTGAGCCGTAGTTGGGTGTCATCTGAGAGAAACCAGAGTCATCTCTCAACGGTGGAACAATGAACATGTCTCACTATAGCTTGCCCTCAAACTAAATCATACAATTTGTTAATCCAAGCTTACATAGGTGGATAAAATATTTTGTCTGTTAGTCACTGCTTAAAAACTACAATGTTCTCAATTGACATTGATAGGCAAATGCACCCCCCGAGCGTGGACATCCACTCAGGGACATAGCTCTGGTAGAGCTCTGTGTCTTTATGTTCTGTAAACTTTCTTGACCTCGAGGTGTAAAGCAAAGTCCCTTTTCCCTGCTTCATACAGGACACGGTTACTGATTTAGCTTGGGTCTGAAAACAATTCCTAAATCTCACTGGGGAAGGGACAAAAGGCCCTTGACATCCAATCACCAGGAGCCTTCTGCTGAACACTGCAGGAAGAGCCACATGCTCTGAGTGTGCTAAGAAAATAATTGAAAAGTGTCCACAGGGAATGAAAAAAACCAGATGGTTAAGAAACTACTTTGGGGCTTGTGAAGGACTTCGGCCCAAGTGTAAGGATGTGGACCAAGGAAAAATCTATGTTAAAGGCAACTGAACATAAATTCCTGCTGTGTTTGTCATTGGTAAACATTATATCACCCAGTGGTAACGTTATGTCAGTCACAGTGTTCTCACCTTATACTGTGCATTTCAGAGCTGAGGTGTTTTCTTGCTAATATGCTGTTCCTGTCTTCCATTTCGTGAAATGGATTAGAGGAATGGGAGGATGAAAATACCTGTCTTTTGTCTCACTTTCTTTGTAATAGGTTGATGATCAACAGCTGGGTATAGTAAACATGTTCATTTTTCGAAGATATATCTTACAACATTTTGTTGTGATTAATTTTTTGATCTAAGAAAGGTATCTTTAGAAAGCCAGTGTGGGTATATGACAAGCTTTTCTGCTCTACACTGTATTTGATTCTGAGAGCACAGTGCATATTCTATATGTCTAGCCTCCTTGTGACAAATTTTCTGTCAGAGAGACAAAACTTTTCTGTTTAATTCTTTTTAAGGCAGTGATGTCATAATAAAACAAAATGAATTTTACAAGGATCACAGTTACATCAGGAACCATTTTGACATGCAGACAATATATTGTGACACATAAAGCATGTTTGGTAAAGGGTAAGAACAGGAAAGGAATTGCTGCCGAAGTGAACTGCTAGCATGTGTGGTCAAACCCTACATGGTCCTAACACGTAATTCTAAACATGACTTGATTTCAGTTTGTTACTCCCTTACATAGTTATAGCTACATGCTATTGGAAATATTAGGGGGATTGAACTCAAGGCCTCTTGCATGGCAAGCATGCGCTCTACCCTCCGTCTCTATTTGTTTTTTATTTAATGGAATGGTTAGGACAGTTGTGACTGAGTAATGACAACATAAATTGCCCCTTAAAAATCATACGAATTTGTTAATATTCATGAAACTACCTTGTGAAATTATTATTAAGTCAGGATTTAGGTTTTTTCAGATGAAGCATGGGTATATATGTTACAACCTGAAAAAGCTTTTGCTTGAAGACTGGGACTGTGGTGAAGCTTGTATGGTTTGCAGAGCCTACCACTGCATACCTCACATAGTGGGCGCTTAACAAGTATTTGCTTATTTGGTTTGCAGTGACAGGCATTATCAGTGCTTTTGTCTGAGGTCTGTAATTTTTCCCTGTACATTAAAAAAGATATTTAAAACTAGAACAAGGGCCATTTATTATCAAAATGCTAACATTATTTATGACAATAAACCTTTTGTTTCATTATTTAAGTAAGTACTAACTTTTATTCTTCTTCTTGGTAAAATGTATTTACCTGGAACTAAAAGCCTTGGGTTTTATTTTAGACCAAGAATGCATGTCTAGCTGAGGATGTAATTAGGAGGAATAGTATTGTCAATGTAGCATTCTTCTGGCTCTTAAGCAACGCATATCCTGCTGAAATGTTATTTTATTTTTTTTCTTCCCTCTGGCTGATCTTCCAGGTCTCTTATTTCTCGGGAGTCTCTGGCATCCACGACTTTGAGTCTGACGGAGAGTCAGTCGGCCTTGAGCGTGAAGCAGGAGTGGACTCAGGGCTGTAAGGCTCTCCCTTTGCTTTCTTCCAGCCACGGTTCTCAGAATGCTGCGGAGCTAGGGGACCTCCTTAGCCTTCCTCCGGGGACAGCCATGTCCAGCAATAGCGTGTCTAATTCATTGCCACCCTACCTTTTTGGCATGGAAAATAGCCACTCCTCTTCCTACCCCAGCCCCCGGCACTCGTCTGCCAGGTCGCACTCTGCCCGCTCCAAGAAGAGAGCGCTGTCCTTGTCGCCACTGTCTGATGGCATCGGGATAGACTTCAATACCATCATCCGCACCTCGCCCACCTCTTTGGTCGCCTACATCAATGGGTCAAGGGCTTCCCCGGCCAACATGTCCCCACAGCCAGAGGTGTACGGGCATTTCCTGGGTGTGCGTGGCAGTTGCATCCCCCAGCCCTGCGCTGTGCCCACCGGGCAGAAGGGCATGCTGGTGGCCAGCGGGGGCCTGGCACTGCCAGCCTATGGCGAGGATGGCGCGCTGGAGTACGAGCGCATGCAGCAGCTGGAGCACTGTGGGCTTCAGCCCGGGCAAGTCAACAACATGGTGGTGCAGCACGGGCTGCCGGGCCCCGAAGGCCAGCCGACCGGCATGCTCAAGACCGAGCGCCTGGAGGAGTTCCCAGACAGCGCCCTGGACCTGCCCCCTGCACCCCCTCTTCCTCCTCTGCCACCGCCCCAAGGCCCACCCCCTCCCTACCATGCCCACCCGCGCCTTCACCACCCAGAACTTGTGGCCCACGCCCAGCCCCTGGCCCTGCCCCAGGCCACCGTGGATGAAGATGGGGAGATGGACGATGTTGGGGGGAAGCACTGCTGTCGCTGGATAGACTGCAGCGCCTTGTACGACCAACAGGAGGAACTTGTGCGGCACATCGAGAAGGTGCATATAGACCAGCGCAAGGGGGAAGACTTCACTTGCTTCTGGGCTGGCTGTCCTCGAAGGTATAAGCCCTTCAACGCCCGCTATAAACTGCTGATCCACATGAGAGTCCACTCCGGGGAGAAGCCCAACAAGTGTACGGTGAGTTTCCAAAGCCCACTGGCGACCTTTCTGGAAGGCCCAGTTCCTCTTTCTCGTGCACCTATTTTACAAACTTGGCACCCAGGCTGGGACGGTTTCTTTGTAGAGATGGCAAGGTAAGGCATTCCTGCGACTGCACATCTCTGCAGCTCCAGGGAGGGGAGTGATGCTGTAATGACTGGCAGCTTTTGGTTTCTCTCCATTTCTAGGTTCTCTTCTGCAAAGGCACAAGATATCCACCACAGTAGGAGAAGCCAGTCTCTCTCCCTCACTCTGGCTCTCTCTCTCTCTCACACACACAGCCCAAAATGTTGGGAAATGTCTGCTGGGCACCAACTTGGAGTTGCCACGGATATGCAGGAGCAGAGGAACACACTGCATCACCACCAAGCTTTACTTTCCCAAAGCAAATATACTGTCTTTTTTTTTTCTTTGCAATAGCTGGGTGAGAATCAAGGTAGGGGGAGGGGTGATGCTGATATTTAGGAGAAGAACTCACCTCTTAACAACTTGACTAGTGAAAATGTTGTTAGGTGCACCCCCAGGCCTGCACTCCATACCTTCCAGGGTTGGAGGCCAGTTAATGGTTTGTAGTCAACATAAAACAACAGAGTACACCACAGGAGCAAAACTTCACTGACTCTCACCTAGTTTTAAGAGAAGGAATTTCATGGGACTGTACAAAGAGAGCGGAACGTGTCTTTGGTCTTGAAAGAAGTGGGCCTGCTGTCTCTTTCTCCTCCCCGCTTCTTGCCCAACGTTAATCCTGGAACACTATCTTTTTTCTTGGAAAAATTTGCTGTTTTTGAATAATACGATTCTTAAATGATTTCACCACAGTTCACACCTTACAGAAATTCTCAGGGTTTACAAGCAAGATATCACCCTGGGGATCATAGGGATGGCTTTGCACCATCTCAGACAGCTTACTTAATTCTTGGAAGAAGAAGAACATGTGTTTTATATTAGTTTCAATGGACAGGAATATTTCTTTAGAGTTAAAATCTAAGAATTCTATATACTACCTGGATATTGAGTATACTGGATATTCCTATATATGTGAAATATCTAAATCAATCTGAAAGGGAATTTATTTGGAATATGTTCCCCAACTGGAGTTCCTTTTTCTATAGTATATCATGATATGAAGAATGTGGACCATGTTTGTGTTTGAGTGTAGGTTGGCTGAGCTCTTTAATTTATGTGAAAAAGCAAACCAAACAGGTGACATTGGAAGCAATAACAATATTAGAATGCAATATTAGAAGCACTTTTTTCATTGTCCAGTAGGTATTTTGTGAAAGAGTTTTAAGAATTTCTGGTAGAATGAATTGAAATTTTTATTGTTACATTATGCCCCATATTGTGATTTTTTTCTTAAAGAAAACCTGAAGCTGTGAGAATGCCAGGTTCTATGAGTGAAAAGAATAATTACATTTCAGGAGGCAAAACTTTACTCTGTCAGTAGGGTTCTGCATTAAAAATTCCAGAAAGAGTCAAGCAATTGCAGGCAATTCCATTTACTGTGCTTGGAACACACCAGCCTGTTGCAGGGAGAAAGAGATTCAGTCTCTGAAAGAAAACAGTCCAACCTTTCAGTTCTGACTAATCCTGGCTGAAAATAGTTTACTGGATTTGGCTTTACTGAAATAAACATAAAGGCTTGAATTATCAAAAAAATTATTTTTGGCTTGTAAAATAAATTTTTATGCAATAGGATTCCCCCTTTTTCTCACTGTTTTCAGACTTTTCAACTTTATGAAGCTGACTTTTACTAAGTACATAATGGGTATTAAAAGTAGAAGTAATTGAATATAAATTGTGAGGTGAATATTTTCAGACCTCTGCATAGTCTTCATTATACTGTTCATGGTGCGTACAGGAGGTAATTTTTCCCTCCTAATCTGCCTACTCCCTACTTAGAGATGGAATCTTTGCAAAATTCAGATTGCTAATATAATACAGTATCACATGTTATGGTGCAAATATATTTATTCAAAGAAGGGTTTCTTAGGAGCCAACTAATACATATTTTTAGCAGGAAGACATCCATTTTCATATAAGCATGCTTATCATGGACCTGTCTTCTAAGGATCATTATATTGCTCATGTCATTTGCTTGATTTGTAGCATTATAACCAACTGGCAGACAACGCTTTTTTTGTGAAAGTTGAGGTGTCCTCTCAAGGAGTAGACTGTAGACAAAAGACATGCAAGCAAAGTGACTGCACACTTGAAAAAAAACACATTTTTCTGCCTTTTGCAAAAATGAATCTTTATACTCTTGGAGTCCAGACATAAAGAATTTTTAACACTGAAATGTTTCGCTGTTTTAAGATCTAAAGGTAGTTGATTCAAAACTAAAGATCCCTGTGAAATACAATAACCACATTCTTCTTTTAGACAAGGGACCTTTGGGTTTTTGTGACTATGTCCCATACTGCAAAGAGTCAGAACAGTTTACATATTAAAACTCAGTCCATTTTTGTTGTATGTACATTTAAGAGCTATTGATTTCTGTGTGTAATAGGGTTAGTCGTCATTTCACTCACTTGGCTTATTGACCCAAGAAAGGAATGATGACTCTTTTGTGTTTGGTGACCATGACTACAGGAAGTACAAAGAGCTTCTGGAAGTTATAGTAAAAGGAGGGTGTGACCCAGGGCTACAGCCTGCTTACAGTAAGAGGCTACCACTGGTGTCCTTCCTCAGAGCCAAAATTCCTTTCTAGCATGGGAGAATGCATTTTTGGAATCTCTGATCATGACTCCCAGCTTTACCCCAGAGTCCTGGGATTCAGATTACACAGGATTCTAGGTGGCATAATCAGAGGTGGATTGTGTAATATTTGCTTCAGTTTCTGGAAGAAGACGGGTTCTCTTTCTTTTCGCACCCAAATGACCCTGCCTTTCTATAGTTCTTGTTCTTATTGCTGCTTTGGAAAACCAAACCAGCTGTTCTCGTTGTAGATGTGGCACTATAACTGAGAGATTCTGAGTCAGGGGCAAAAGCCTTGGGAAGTAAAGGCGTCAGAAGACGGACAGGCAGGCCTCAGCTAAATCAGAAACTGGGATATGGCAATATTACATTTAAATATAATTCATTCACGGCAGTGTACTACCTAAAGCAATTTCCAGATGCCAAATCATTCTATTTCAAATTTCCTGAGCTTAAACCAATCCCTAGCATTGGTAAATCTTAGAATTATCCAAGCTCTTGAGCATTCCCAGGTATAACTACGTGGAATTCTGTTAAATTTTTCTGAGATGAGAAGGTTCCAGATTCTCAAGTCAGAACAAGTCATGAAATCACTCAAAATTTGTCTGTTAGTCAAATCCCCATTTCAGTTTCCAAAGAGGACAACATAAAGTGTAACCCCAAACCAGAAAAAGACACTAACCGCCTCTAACAGTGCCCTAAGTAATGGTTCCACAGGGTGCAGGCAGAGAGTATGCTGTATTTTTTTTTTTCGCATTAAGTGGAAAGGTGTGCAAGACTCGGTTGTTTCCGAGTAAGGTGTGTTCTCAGTGCCTGCTGTGTTACTGCCTGTGTGAGGGAAACATGTCTGGGGAGGAGACACAGAGCCAGCCAGGCACAGGGTTCTGTTGCCAGGATCAGAAATGACGAGGCTTGCCTTCGTGCACAATTGAAAGCAGTTGTGCTGGGAGGTTAGGGAGTGTTAATAAGGGAATTAGGGGGAATGCGGGTTGCCACTTAAATTTTGCTTGTTTTTCCTGGATGAATTTTATCCAATAGCAAGAAGAAATTTTTCAAAACTTTTACCCACCCACAGATTTTCATGAAAATGTGACTGACCAAAGACAGTTTTGAATTTTGTATGACTTGACTCATTTCTCCACAGGCATTTTGCCTGGCAAAACCCAGAGTACTGTATTTTCCTTGGCTGCAGTTTGGGGCAGTTTGCTTTTTAAGTAACATTGGATTATGAACGCAAGAAAATAAATAGAGAACGGGGGCCGTGTCCCCATTCTTCTTTTATGGCCTGATATATGGGTTCAGGAGCCAGCTTTAGCCGTGTAGGACAGTTCTTGAGGAAACGTATTCTCACTGTAGACTGTGCAAAGTCTTTTTTCCACATTCTTTATTTTGTTATTTTGATAGAGCTTGGCATGGGTGTGATGGCCAGTTACATGGCCAGGAGGGACCTTAGGAAAATATCATTTAACCAGGACTGTTAGCTAACACTTCAGAACCTTCATATTGGCAAAATGAGTAAAACTTGATAACGCCAAATATTGATAAAAGCATGGAGAAGAGGTATTATTCTGATATTGCTAGAGAGAGAGTGCATTGGTGTAAGCGTTTTGGAGAGAAATGGAATACCTAGTTAGGTGAAAGATGAATGTAACCAACAAAACCAGGATCTAGATGTCTCCCCTGAAGACTGGCAGTATGATGATAGAGACCTGAGAAAAGGTGTTTAATCTATTTGTGTTTTTTACAAAAAGTATAAATGACCTAATTATTCATAAATAAGACAGATCAATCAACTTGGTTATTCTTATTAAAGTAGCATAAAGGGAAGTAAAATCCATGAAATTCACAAATATATCAGCAGGGATAAAAATACACAATATTCAGTGGATACCTGATAAGCAAGAGGAGATACACACAGTATAATTTATGTACATTTAAACACACAGAAGTATTATATAATTGCTGTAAATAAACTCTTATGTAGTTAAATAATAAAATTGTGTAGGCAGCGTAACCAGTAACCTTAGGAGAGTAATATTTCTAGAGAGTAAAGAAAGATGTGGAAATTTTACTGTATCTTCTTTCCAAAGAAAGAGGACAGAAATAAATACAGCAAATATTAATTTCTTTGTAAGTTGGTGATGATAATATAGATGTTGTATGTATCCGTTACAATATTCTAGATACTTTGCTGTCTATTTGAAATGTTTCATAACTCTATTTTTACCTATAAAGTAAAATCAATTAACATAACACTGCAACTCTCTTTCACACATACTGTTTTCAGATGAGAATAAAGCCTAGAAAAATTGATTTTTCAAGACTGTTAAATTGTTTAGCTGCTCCACACTTAGAATCTCTGAGGCACTGATCTTAATTTGCCTATGATTCTACTTACCTGGAGGGCTTTGCAGAGTATTAATACCCGGACCTCACCCCATAGCTTGCAATGTAATTGATCTGGACTACAGCTCCCCAGGTGATTCTGGTGGGCCTGAGAACCAGAATGTACTTTACAAGCTTCCAAGTTCTGACCTTGAGCTTTAGATAAATAAATGTCTACTTTGTCACTTTGGTTATAGTAGACGGAGGCTGTGTTTACTAGAGAGCACCTTTTTGTTATTATGAACGTCCTGATAAGGATTAAAGCAATTTAGTGTTTCCTTGGACTAAAACTCAGAGACACAAGGTAGGAAGATCATCAGAGGGACTCGGAGTGGGCGGAAGCTGTTTAGAGCATCCATCTCCTATGCAGAGCACTCTTTCTCTGCAGTTAGTAGGCTGTTAAAAGTCAGGATGAAACTATTGCTGAACCAGGTATACACTATGGCCTCCTCCTTTCTTCCCTGATCTAAAAGTGGCGCTAACAAGTCTGCCATGTCTTTCCTATTTTTAAAGTTGAGAGCATGTTCTCCCTTGTAAACACACTGCAGCTTCTCTGCTTTTAATATAAAATGATCTTCAAAACATTTTTCTACTATGTATATTTCTGAAGAGTTGGTAAATTACCAAAATATTGAATTTTCCCTTTTTATCAAATCTGCCTGATGTGATTAAATAAATAAAATTAACATTAATATCCTCTTTGTCTCTTGAGGCTGAAACACCACCAGCAAAACATCTGGTAAAGATCAGAGAGAGTGTAACTACCAAATTGTATCCCACAAGGCTTCACTCTGTCAAATATTAAATGCAAACTCAGTGATTTAAACAAGTAAAGCCAAATCTCAAGATTTTTTTTCCCAGTGATTTTACATAAGAAAGAGATGCGAGCATATTTATATATGTATATACATGTTCAACATAATGTAGACATCTACATGTCACCATAGCTTACAAATCCCTTAGTATAGGCAAAAACAAAACCACAGAAATTCTCATCAGATGGGGATTGACCACAGTCTATAAGGCATCTGTCAAATCGGATTTCACATCCCAAAGCACTGTTTAGAAACTTGCCATTTGGTAGTGGTTTAATTTGATTTCCCTTTAGAAAGCATTTAATCCAGTTTACCTGGGGAACTGGCCTTTTATGAACTTTGTCTTGAAAATAAATTCATAGCAGATTCGGGCAAATGTTTCAAAGCAAGTCAAGGCTTATGTTTCTTTGCCCTGTGATTCTGGGATTAATGAGAAATAATAGATAATGAGAGCAACTCTAAGAGGTTAAATATTTGAGGCTTTATCCTCATTAAACAAAATCATTAACTACATGGTGGTTAATGTTCCCTTAAGTTCATATTTGTTTTGTGGATTTTCTCTAATTTTATGCCCTGAAATAACATTTTAAAAGTTAGAAATAATTATGTAAGCCTTTTCATAAATGATCAGATTAAGGGAGTATATGTCAAACCTTTGAGGTTTTTTTCATGTGGAGATTTAAAAATGTATTTTCTTTAGTTCTTTCAGACTGTACCAGTGTGGAAAATTACTTTGGCAATTTATTAGAAATGTCTTTTGTGACCTTTAGAATATTTCTTAATTACCTCTACTTTGAATAGTTGTGTTGGTATCTTTGAGTCCAGTTAGAATGTGATTGTTCAGAGTGAAAGACTGAACACATTTGTACGTCCAGAAAAAGAGGTGGTTCTGTTCTCTTTGATCTTTTAGAAGTGTTTTCTTTAAGATCTGGGTAGAATGATTTGGAAAAGAGATGTTTATTTTTTTTTCAGGCTGATTTATTAGTTTCTGCTGTAATTAAAGAGTCAAAGCTTCTAGACTGTCCCTTAGACAATAGATGTTGTAAGCCTGGGCAGGGAATGTGCAATGGCAGGTCGAGAACCTGAGACGGGCAGGCTTGACTTCGTGTGTACTCCAACTCTGGGGAGTCGTGTGTCATCTAAGGGGGCACTGGTCATGCTAAGTAGGTGCCATTGCTCATGTGGAATTTGATTAGAAGTTGGACTGAAGCCTGTGTGTTCTCACTTTGTAGTACAGTGTTTTTAACTTCATATGTGTGGACACGAGTGGGGGAAAATAGGTAATTCTTTAAAAGGAGAATGTTAAAGATTTGAAAAACTGATTAATTTGTTAAGTTGTTGAACAATTGGAAAATGAGGTGGTTAGGTTCTGCTGGCAAAGCAATATATACTAGTAATTACACTCAGTGCTCCAAAGTTAGAGTGATCATATAATTTATTATGTAAATCAAGACTCAGTTAATCAGTTGATTAATACATTAGTGTTTGGCACTGGGGATTGAACCCAAGGAGTGCTGGGTTGCATCATCAGCCCTTTTTTAAAATTTTGAGATAAGATTCTCCTCGGTTGCCCAGGCTAGCCTCAAATTTGGGATCCTTTTGTCTCAGCCTCCCTAATAGCCAAAATTACAGGCGTGCACCACTGTGGTCAGCAAACTGGGACACTTTTGAGAGCAAAAAAGGTTCTGTTTCAGTGGAATATCAATCTAAACCAGGATTGGAAAGTCAAGGTGGATTGTTACCTTATGCAGATAGTACATGTACTTATGTGTCCACATGATGCATTTTCATTCATTCATTTGTTCACTTGAGTGCAAACCATGTACCACATGCTGTCCTGGAAGCTGGGGAACACTCCTGTGAGGTGCTCATGGTCTCCTAGGAGCAACAGAAATACAAAGTAAAGCAATGGCAGTGATGTACATCTATGCAAACAGCATTAATGAAAAAACTGGAAGAAACTCCCAACTATGCCTGTAGAGATGGAGCAGGCTTCTCAGAGGAGGTGACGGCATTTTGAAAGAAGAGCACAATTCACTGTTGCAAAGAGAGGAAGGAAGCCAAGCCCAGGCACAGGAGTACGAAAATCCAGAGGAAGAAACAATCTGTGAGAAGCGAGCGTGGCCAAGACTAGGTAGGAGTGGCGAGCCCGGAAGGAGCCATGGAAGTATTCTACTATCAAATAGGGATAGCGTTATTAAAATTTGGAAGAATTACAAATTTAGTTAATAACTAGGAAAATCTAGTTAATGAAAAAGCTAGGAGGTAGCTTAATGAGGTGGCGCGTGCTATGTTTTAGTGCGCGTGAAATGAAACTTTGACTCCCTCAGCACATCCCCTTTATCTCTTCAAGTTCACCGTTTAATTCTTTGTCAAAATGTGTCTGTGGGCAGCTATTATGTAAAACAAGGATTTTTCTTATGCCAGGCAATCAGCCAAGGAAGCACATAAATAGAGACAAGTATAAAAGCCTTTTCTGTTGTGAATTTTAAAGTCAAAAACTAAAAAAAAACTCTGAGAAGAATGGAGACTAAAACTATTTGATCAATTATGTAGAATGATTAAGGTGTAGACGGAGGCCACATATATTATCCTGTGTATGAGTAGCTTTCCATTAGTTAAATATTTCCTTTTATAATCTGTAAAGACACTGAAGTACTGTTAAACAGAGGTTTGGATTGGTGCTCATAATGCCGAGCTTGTCGTCCTTTCAAGACATTTTTTCCTCCACTGCTGAGATTTACTTCAGAAATTTTTTCCACTCAGACTACTTAACAGTGAACAGATTTAAATGTTTAAGGTGTTTAAAAGAAAGAAAATTAAATAGATTCTCATCAAAATGGTGCCTATTCGTGGTAATTGCATCCCATCTAGATGGTCCCATGCCTGTCTACACTGGGGAATATCAGGTGAGAGAGACGTGCCTTGTGTTACTTGATAATCTCACTCTGCTAGTACTAGTCTTGTCAGAGCTTCATCTGCCCAGGGTTGGGTCATCTGCCTCTGTCACTAGACAACCCAGCTTAGAGCCCCGCCTGGATGCAGACATTCATAGTGTTCCCGGATCCTGGATCCTTGCCCTTAAAGTTTATGAGGCAGCTTCTCAGGCTTGATTCTCTAGAACAGCTTCTTTTCTGTGTTTTAGAATGTTGGTTGGACAGTGCTTTCATTTTTGAGTACTGAGTATCTGGCCTGTTGAACACGTCCTTTGATAAGAAATATTGCTGAACTCTGTCTTTTGCCACCCTTTCCCCCCATTCCTGGTCACAATTTCTAGTACGAAACTTGTCCAGAAAAGATCAGACAATATTTTGTGAGTCACGAGGATGCATTTAGGGTTGAGAGAACAGTTGTAACTAAGAGAAAATGAAGTCTTCAGCCTTATAAAAATTCTGAAATAGGAATTTGCCTCCCAGTCTCCTGCTTCATTGGTGGTGACTTCCTCAGTGTCTCCGTGCTCCTGATGGGCTCTTTGTCTGATTTTTTGTGTCTCCCATCTATCTATTTGAGGATTGCTTTTGAGAAATAACTTTGGGAAAGATAAATCAATATATTTATAATGGTGAATGGCTGAGAAAACATCCTTCCAGGGGGAGCTACATTTCGACTAGCAAGTATTAAACGTCTCTCTTAGACCAAAAGAACTCTGTCCTTTCTGCTGCATACGCAGAGTTTTTTTTACTATTTGCATATGAGACCTACCCGCAGCACCTGGTTCAGTGATGCACATTTAGAGATCTCAGATATACATTTATGAGCACAAACATGCAGACACTCTTTTTTGTCATGTAAGCATTATTTTTTTAATTAATATGTGCTTGCAGTACATAATAGCCTCAATCATTGTAGGGAGTTGGCACACATACATAATACATGTTAACTCTTTTTATCTGCTGCTTCTCTTCCCTTCTGCCTTCCTCCGTCTCTTGGAGCTAGGTGGTAAATACTTGGAGGTTCATTATTCTATTTGTGTACATATTTGAGATTTTCTATAATAAAATTTAAAAATAAATCAGTAAAATTTTACTTAATTTCTGCAAAAGGAGAGAACCGTTTTCCCTCCAACTCCTCAGAAATTGATGCCACCTATTTTTTTCCCCTTAGGTAACCTGGTTCTACTAATCTGAAAGTAAATTAAGTTTTTCCATTGTACTTAAAGGTCTGAAATTACTCTGCTTAAGAATAAGATGAGAGATATTTTTATGCAGTAATATGATATTGGAAGAGGCAAATGCTAAGAGGGGAGTATTATTGGAATATATTAAGACAATCTAGCCTCTGTAAAGAAGTCTCATATCTCTGGCTTGGTAGGAAAAAGGCTTATTTCTTGTCCATGTACTATTATGGCTAGCTCTTTGCATTCAAAGTTACTTGGGGTCTGTCAGTCTAATGGCTCAGAATTCTGAGCCCTGGTGGGAAGAGGTTTTTGAGAAACTTTGAGAAGCCAGCTCTAGAAGTGATGCATTTCACTTTTTCCCTGCATGCCATTGGGCAGAACCAACTCAAATGACCTCAACTGACTGCAATGGAGCCTGGGAAGTGTGGCCTCCTGAGTGCTCAGGAAGAAACATAAACACCGAGTATTGATGAACAGAGTGTGGTGCCTTCCCAGGAAACTAGATGTGCCCCTTGTTTTACCTTTGATTTATACATGTTTTCTATATCCTATTGAAAGAAGAAACATTTCAATCTTGGTGTTCCAGCATTCCATGATTATGATCCTATCTCAGCAAATTGGTTTTGTTAAAGGACATTTCGTTTTTTCTTATCAGTGTTTTAGCTCCTATAACTTGCTTTTCACCTTACTAAATCTTTCCTAGCCCAAACATTTTTCTTATTTACTCTGCAAGAATTCCATTGCCGTACAGTCACCACTGCCGAGGAAACTGCTTATCTCAAGAGGATTACTCAGTTTTTCCCACCTTGTCCAATTTACATGTTCTTGATACATAATTCCCCACTGCCCATCATCTTTCTAAGCCAGAAAGATGTGCAGCATCTTTATGTACCACAAGCACTTACCCTTAAGGGAGATCTGCTCCTTGGCAAGGGTTAGGTCATAAATAAATCACCAAAAGATCCACCATCATGCACAGAAATTTGGTGTGCAGGGCTCTTTTACTAAGACTCTGAAACATAATATTCCCCATCTGTTCATAAAGTAGCTTACTTGATACACACAGTGTGGTTATAAATGCTCTTCTATTCTCCGAACGCTTGCTTTTGGTCACAAACTGGCACACACTCAAGGAAAAAATGACAATATGCCTCTATGGACACTTTTGGTCCATTTCCATAAATATATTCAAACAAAGTGAAATTGCCTGGCTCTTTATATTATATCCTTTAGTGTGTTTAAGCTTGCAAAATTACCCCCAAGGATGACAAATTGTAAACACCATGCAATACCACAGCCGTAGTTCAAGGCCTATCTCAGTGTTTTGCCGACACTTACCCTTCCTAGAAACGTTTAAAGTGTTTTAGGAAAATGAACCTAGGCAAACAAGCTTATCAGGAGCGACAATAAAAAAAATTCATTGATTCTAATTAAGAGGCGTCACATATTCAGAAACAAGGCTGCTTTTGTGTAGTGGAAAGCCTACCTGCCCTCTGAAATGCATGGAGTGCTTTCCAGTGGCTTTAGATAATCACAGACAAAGTTTCAGAGCCCTGACCTTTTGGCCCAGCTCAAGTGATTCAGCTGCACTTGCCGAAACTTGTTGAAGGTGTTGGTGAGAGGCGGGCTGGGATACAAGTTGTTGTAAAGATGTGACAATAGGACAGGCACTGTTTGTTTTTGACTGCTCCAGATAGCATCATAAATTGAGGTAGAAAGTTCTTGAGGTAAGAACTGAATTGATTGTAATTGTCTCTAGTTTTCCCTCCCTATGTCAAGTATTTCCTTCAGCAACAAAGTACATTGACTGACTGCTGGTGAGGACTCCAGCTTCTCCGGCTATCTGGGTCACCCTGATCCTGTTCCATTGTTCGTGCCTGGAAGGACAGATTTAGACAGTGACCCTGTTTTGTGTGTGCCGGTAGAATGAGGCTTTTGTGATGGAACCAGTCAAGGAAGGAGCTGTATAATTGGAGCAGATAATGGAGAAATCACTCTAATTGCTTGCTCTATTGAGTAAGCAAAAATAGTAGTGAATCAAAATCAACAAATGTGCCGCCATCACTCCTCTTGAATTCAGAACTATAGACAAAATGAGTTTTACTGGACAACAGGGTCAAGAACATAGATCTTGGTGAATCAATGGGCAATTTAATTCAAAATTGGGAGGATATATTGACCATTTCTATTGTCAATGCTTTATTTTCAAGGAGGAGTTCCATAAAAGGCATTTTAAGTTGCCGGGTTGTACATTTCCTCCAAAGATGTGCTTGCTAATTACCATCAGTGAGTAATAGGGTTTGCCAAAAAATAAATCCATTGTGTTCCACAGGAACGATGCTGCCGAGTATCTTGACATGCTCCTGCTGCACTTGTCAAACAGCTGTGCCTGGGAGTGAAATTTTGAAGTTGGATTCTCACTTAGCTGAGATTAGAATAGACTTAATTGAAGGTGTCTGCAACAGGGGACAATTTCAAACTCTTAAATACAGAATTAATTCATCTCTTTAACGAAAAGCATTTTACTGACCAGCTCTTACTCACTGTGTTCTGTGTCCTCTTTTTCACTAAGATAGGTGTGATGCAAAATTCAAAAGAGAAAAGGAAATAAAATTGATACAATGTAAAAACAAATCTAAGATTACTTGTGGAATTGCTTCACTTTAAAATATTTTAGAAACTTAAATATTTGGCTCACATTTACATTTTATGCAGAGGTGTTCACCTGATTATAGGCATGCATGCCCTCTGTGGTCTCTGAGAGTGTCCTTCAGGTGCAGAATGGAAAGTCCTTCACCTCTAAAATACCTAAGAGAATTTCCAGGGGCTGATAATTTTCTCTGTTCTGCTTACTCATCTATCTATTGGGCATGTTTCATGCCAGTCGCTCTTCTAGACAGTGGGGATACAACAGTGGACAGTGCAGATCAGACTGAAAGGTGATAATATAGATGTATGAGGGAAGGATGTTCCAGAAAGAAGGAATAGCAGGTGTGGTGCCCTTGAGGAGAAGTGAACACCCTTGGTGTTTCCCAGAAGTATCAAGGAGTCCATAGAGGCCAGAGTGAAGTGAACAAAGAAGAGAAAAGATGAGGTGATGGGGGGGAAAGTGGAGGCTGGATGGGTTAGGGTGCTGTAGGTCACTGGAAGGATGATCTTGAGTAGAAAAATGCTAAGAGTCTGAGTTATGTTTTAATAGAATTTCTGAATGCCATGTGGAGAGTAGTTGATGGAAAACAAAAAGTAGAAGCGAGTAGACCAAATTTGGAGTAGGCTTCTGTCTGGTCTTTCTACTTATATCTTGCAGTAGAAATTGAGATAAACATTTGCCATACAAACATATGGTTATGGGAGGTGGTAGACTCCAAGGGATGTCTTGTGAAGTATGTCAGGGGCAATTCTAGGGTTTGGCTCGTGTATCTGGAAGGATGGGAGTTACCTGTAACTGAGAGAGGGACAACTGTGGGAGGTTTGGTAACAAAGATGAAAGATTGGCTTTGGACTTGGGAAGTTTGAGGAACCAGTTAGACATTCAGACGGTGTGTCTGGAAATCAGGGGAAAAATTCAGACTGTTAGGATTTGGGGAATCGCCTTCGTGCTAGTAGTTAAAGCTGTGAGATTGGCTGACGTACTTTAAAGGGAATGAGAAGGAGAATGATGACAGACTTATCCTCGGGATTCCATTGCATGTGGATAAAAGGAGAGATGAGTAGTAGTAGATGTGAATTCCTCCTTACCAAATGTGTTGCATCTCCTGTGTGCTGCTTTATTTTTGTTTCCCTGACCACCACCTCTAAAATATCTAAGAGAATTTCCAGGGGCTGTTGTAGGGAAGAAGGCAGTGTTGAAGGGGCTGTTCCAGGTGAGCCTGTCATGGAGATACTTGGATTTATGCTTTCAGACCAGAAGGTAGGTGGAAAGAAAACAAGGGGGCATGTCTAAGATGGTAAATTGATTGCTGCCATCATGGTCTGAGCTCTTGAAACTGGAGGCCATTAATGGCAAGATCTATATATTTATTAGTTCCTACAGAATTTAACAGTGTGTAAGCAGATACTCTAGAAACAGTACTGAATCGTCCTGTGATTAGGGTGAGAAGGATCTGACTAGATGACTTCAAGGTCAGGGTGTTGAGGGGGTTCAAACCACAATGAGTAGTTTTGTCTGCCTTCTAACAGTGCAGTTCCAAGGTGCTGCCTTTTAATAAATTAATCTCACAGCAGATTGGATGCTGTCTTATGTTCTGCAGTGCATCTTCTCGGTTGCCTTGTGGACTCGTGCTTAGATGGCCTCTTCTGTGAGGAGGAGGAGGGCTGTGAAAAGGCTACTGTCCGGAAGGTCTGTTGGGCCGGACTCTGGGTTATATTCTAAGTGTGTATGCTTCAGGAAGGGCTTGGATCCTGTTTCATTCGTGAAATCCAGTGAGTGTGAGGAAATTGTTTTAATTTTAAGATCATGCAATTACATTTCTTCTTAATATAGAAACAACATAATGAGAAACCTTTCGTGTACTATGTGTTGAATTTGTTTACTGTGGATTATGATAGCTAGGGAACAAAACCTTACAATTTAGCTTTTGGAAAATTTTATGATGTTCATGGCTATGGTAATAAAACCCTGTTGGCTCCAGCTGGATGCCTCTTTTATTTGTTATGTCGTGTCTATATCCAAAGAAGGGGTAGGAATTTTGTTTTTCCTTTTATATTTATTTTCCCCTTCTGTTGCTTCCCATCCCCTTCCATCTTGCTAGCACCTACTTATTCCTTTGTCTTCTCCTTCCATGTAAAGCTCTTGTGGGTAACAATAGTGAGAAGATGAAGATTACAACTGCACTACAAAGCTCTGTATATTTGCTTCCCATCCAGTGACGGTGCAAGAAAGCTTATTCAGTACTTCAAAATAGTGGTGTCTAATATTTAAGTCTATATCTTAAGGGATTTACATCTATTTGGGGGCTGTCTTATATTCTCTAGTAAGGTAAACTATCGTACCAATTAGGGCAGAGCTTTCTAGCAGCAGCACTATTGACATTTTGGACTTTAGGGATGGATAACTGTTTGTTGACAAGGGGCTCTCTTGGACATTGAAGATGTTAAGCTGCACCCCCGGCTTCTACCCACTAGATGCCAGTAGTACCCCCCTCCACTTCAGAAGTGATGGAAGAAAATGTAGGCCGGTATTACTGTGTATCTCTTGGGGGGCGATTGGCCCTTGTTGAGAACCCTGGGCTAGGGGAACCTGAATTTGTAAGAGTTATTCATGTAGCAATAAAGAATTTATTATTAGTTGCTTAGAGTTATTTGGAGATTTCAGCTAGTAACTGAAACACAGATACTTGGTTTAAAAAAAAGACAACTTCTCTGGCTCTTAGGTGGGAGCTTGTGAGAGCCTTTCCCACTAACACGACTTCAAGGACCTTGGCTGTGACCTCTGCTTCCGATGATGTTGATAAGAAATCTATTTTCATTCCATGACTGTAACAGGAAGACATATAACCTGTTTCAAGCGTTTGTTTAACACTGGGATTTCCTTTTCATGTAGAAATACTGATAGAAATGGAGGTTTAAACCAGGCCTGATGGCCCATGCCTGTAATCCCAGCACTTGGGAGGCTGAGGCAGGAGAATAGCAATGAGTTCAAGGCCAGTTTGCGTTACATAATGAGTTCAAAGACAGCTTGAACTACATAGTGAGACTCTGACTCCAAAAAACAAAAGGTTTAGTTCCTGCCTAAAAATAATGGTTGTGGTTAGAATTTAATTTCTTTTAAGAAGAGAAACTTCTACAGCAGAATATTTTAAGCCAGACCTTTAACCTCAGATGAGGGCAGTTTACTTATTTATTTTATTCGTACACATTTGCAGTAGTACATAATGATTACCTTGCTCGTGTGGAGCTGGTGCATGTACATAACACATTTTGATTCCTTCTTTCAGCTCCTGTCGCTCTCTTCCTTCCCCATCTCCCTCCATCTCTTGATCCCCTTCCCATTTGAGAAACATCTGTCTCCATACTTGCTATTATCTTTCATTTTGCTCTTTATTTATAATTTTATGTTTCGCATGTAAGGGAAACTCTGCAAGATTTAAGCTTGTATGTCTGATCTATTTCACATAACATTATGGTCTCAAGATGCATCTGTTTTCCTACAAGTGACTCAACATTTTCCTTCTGTAAGGCAGGGTAGTACTCCTCTGTGTGTGAATACCACATTTTCCTTATCCATTCATCTGTTGATGGACATAGGCTGCTTCCACGATTTTGCTATTATAAATTGTGCTGCTATAAACGTGAGTATGAATGTATCAGTGTAATATGATGTCTTTAACTCTTTGGAAAGTTAACTAGAAGGGAAATAGCGGGGTCAAATGGAATTCTTAGTTTGAGTTTTTTTAGGAATCTCCATACTGATTTCATAGTGCTTGTTCTAGTTTATATTCCTGCTGACAGTGTGGAAGGTTTCTCTTTCTCTGCAGCCTCACCAGCGCCTGTTGTTTGATTTCTTGATGATTGCCATAATGCTTAACATTGATGGTCATTAGAGAAATGAAAATTAAAACAGCAGTGAGATTCCATCTTATCCCAGAGAGGGCAGTTCTCATCACTGATAAACTTCTTACCAGTTTGAATATCTATAGTGAACCACAATGTCCTGAAAGCTTGTAGACACATGCAGGTTAAGGTTTGTGTCTGACATTTTACTATACATGTGTTTAGAAGCTGTGCCTCCTGGCTATAGAAGTGAAACCCATTCACTCTTCATTTTAGAATAACTTATTAAAAGGATCTGCTTTTGTTGCCTGAGATGGTGTTAGGCATAATGGCTCATTAGCAGGAAAGGAGTCCCCTTCCATTATGACCCAACTTTGCTCAGAAAAGCCAGCAGGAGCTTGTAATCTGTAATTATATCAGGCCTGCTGTTGTAAGATTAAACTTTTCAAAATCAGCTAATTCTAAGCAGCTGAAAAACAAACAGCTTTCTGGGTTTAATCAGGAAAATAGTAGGTATAATTATTGGTAGTTACGTGTATTACACTAGAAAAATAATTTCCAAATTATAAAATTGGTTGGCTAACCTGCTCCACCTCTCTTAAATTTGAGTTTAGGAGTATTTTGTATAAAACAACCAGTGGCAATAATATACACTGACAGATGAAAGCAGATTTTTACGTTTTAGACATAATAGTAAAATTCCCACTATGCTCCTAACAGAAGAGAATTAAGTTAAGTTGGAACAGCTATATTTGGACACTTGCTTTTGGACCCGGTAAGTAAAAGAGTTTTCATGATCTGAGACAGACTGCAGGGAAGCTGAACTCTACCCAAAGTAATAGCATCTTCTTGTTAAGTTTACAAAGCACTGTCCCATGCACAAAGTGGTTGGTCTCTCCCAATAATCCTTGGAGGTACAAAAGGTGGTTGCAGTGCATATTTTCATTTTAAAATGAGGGAGCAGATTGTGAGTTTCTACAGCTGATAAGAACTGGGTTGTGAGCCAGAACCCAATGTTGCTGAATTCTTACACCAGTATCTTTTTTCCATTTCACCACAGCCTCCTGTGAAGTTAATGTAAGGTATGTTTAGTTCATTCCATACTTTGCTATTTTTCTGAGTCTCCAATCCTGTTCTTTCCTCCATTCCACTAGGCCTACTACATTGCACAATTCTGGGGCAAATGCTTATTCTGTGAACCCCCTGGTGTTGTACAACTACAAGGTGCCTAACCTATATACAGCCAACACAGAGCTCTGTTTCCACGGGCAGTTTCTACCCAGTGTGAGTTAACATTGTGCAGTGATAGAGTGGGTGAGTGAAATGGCTCTCTACGCTGGTGTCTTACATGGATCAGCCTTTAATATTACACCACTTAAAACATTACGCATCTTTAAAATAGTATTTATAAAAATGGACACTTGGGTCCTGCTAAATTAAGAAGAAAATGATTCCACTAGTTTTATTTCCTCAACTGAAGGAAGACCCCAGCATTTTACATAGAATCATTACATCTTCTTTATAATGATGTATAATGATTTTAAATTTGGTTATTCTAGAAAAGTACTTTTTAGTATGAAGACTGCCCACCTTGACTGTATTATCAAGGAGTAATGAAAGTGAACTTTTTAAAACCTCTTAATTATCCAGGTGTTGTTGTTGTTGTCATTGTTGTACATATCCATTTCTAAAAACTACACTGATACACCTTCGTGTTTCCCAGAAGTTATTTTCCACCTGGCATGGATGATCAGAATGTGTGTGAGGAGATGAGGTTAGTGACTACCTTAGCGTGTTGTTTAACATCTCAGTCCTGGGAGGAGCAAGAACAATTAGATGGAAAGTAAATGACTTCTCGGTATGAACTTTCTTCTCTTATATTGCCTTACTTGTTCTGGTTTCTGTTCTGGGAATTCTGTTGCTAATACTTAACAGAAAGAAGACTATGTAAAAGTGTATCCAATAGCTTTCATCTTTACACCATTTTACATCTTCAAAACATTCTTCTATCCTGAGTCATTTATTGTTACGAAATCCAATATGGAATCGAGAATGTGTAGTCTAATTGATTCAGGTTTATGCACTAGGAAAAAGAGGCCCAGAGAAGTTGTGTGAGGGAATTTCTGAAGTTAAAACACTATTTGAAAATCTTCATATTATGCTGTAAACCATACCATTTTCACACAAAATAACATTAGAGATTTAAAGATGAAAACAAATTTTAGGGCAATTTAAATTCTTTGTGGAATGAGGTGAAATGTCTGAAGTATAATGCAGACATTTTTAAAACATGGTCACATACTTCTGTGCATACTTTATATGTAATTTGTTGCGTCTTTCAAGAGAGAAACCATGAGAAGTTAGATTTTTGGAAAGGACTTTAGAAAGTCAAAGTCATCACCCTTAATATCTCAGAATGTCCCTTTCTTTGGAAATGGGGTCTTTATAGAAGAATCAAGTTCAGATGGGTTCATTAGAGTAGTCTCTGATCCAGTACAGCTGGTGTCCCTGTAAGAAGGAGGAGCTGGATGGAGAGACAGACTTGTTATCCAGAGGGAAGAAGATGATGTGAAGAGACAGAGATCCTGGGAGAATGGTGAGTGAGTGAAGGTGAAGGCAGAGATGTTTTTACTTTTTTATTTATTTTATTTTATTTTATTTTATTTTATTTATTTATTTTTGGTACCGGGAGTCGAACTCAGGACCTTGCACTTGCCAGGTAGGCTCTTGTGCTGCTGAGCTATATCCCCAGCCCAGAGATGTTTTTATGATGAATCTGTAAGTCCAAGATTTCCAGCAACCCATCAGAAACTAGGAGAGAAGCTTAGAATAGATTCACCCTCACAGTTTTCAGATCACACCTTAATTTTGGGATTATATTTCCAGAACTCTGATACAACACATTTCTCTTCTTTTAAGCTTCCCACTTTGTGATGTTTTGTACAGCAATCTAAGGGAACTGCAATAGTTTCCAGTGGATGCCCGAGCCATGACTAGGACGGAATTCTCTATATGCTGTACACACATACCTATGATGAATTTTAATTTATACATTAGATGTAGTAAGAGATTAAGAACAATGACATGATAAAAATAAGGCAGTTATTACAAAAACCTGTAATAAAAGCTCTGTGTGTGATTCCCTCTCTCTCTCTCTCTCTCTCTCGATATCTTACTGTATTGTAGTCACTCTCCTTGTAATGGTGTGAGATGTTAACAGGGCCTGTGTGATGAGGTGAATGACATCAGTGTCATGAGGCCGCCGTGGACCTGACAATACGTGAGGAGGAGTGTGACTGAAACATGATGCCAGTTGGTCATAGGAAACTGAAACGACAGAGAGAAAACCATTGGTAAGGGAGACCACTGTGCAGGCTCACTTCTGCACTGGTGATCCAATGCAGGATCCTGGACAAGGCCCTGACCATGCCCTGATAAGCTGCTATGGGCACCGCCACCATGGTGCATTTCCCTCTCGGCTGCATAATTGTATTAAATCATGCTGGGGACTTCTGCACTCAGTCCTGACAATGGTAAGAGCTGCTGGAATGTTCTAAGAGGAGGAGAAAGTGATCAAACCTGTGTTTTAAATGATCTCTTTGGCTGCAGAATAGAAAATGGATTTTGGAAGATGGTGGGAACAAAATTAAAGACCAGGAAGCAGGATTTTGTACTAGTCCAGTTGAAGTATGAAGGCACATGCAGAGGTGGAGGAGACCCTGAGTTCATCATCCATCCCTAATGTAGCCTCATCCATGCACACGCTGTAGTAGCTGGTGGGGTAGAATGGAGTGCTCCAGTTGTCTATTTTGGACACATTTTGATTTGCTATGCATCAGGGATACAAATGTACCTAACGGTGTCTGTTTTCTGAAGCTGACTCATGGGAATTTGAGGATATGCACATTCTGACACGGACATGGGTACCCCTCGCTTTGAGCTCTGAATACAGGTTATTTTAATATCTCTGCGCAGTATATGAGAGCTAATTTGGGGAGATGAGTGAGTGAGCTTCTAGGGCAATTAATTCATGAGCATATCTATATTTAAATCATGATCCCTGGATTTTATGCCTCAACTTTGATCATAACTTTTACTATAAAAAGAAAGTAAGAAGGTAACAGAAGTAGGATGTTACAGTAAGAGATAGGATAGACTATTTCCATAACTTAGAGAAATAGATTGAGTTTACAGCCACACCAATAGTTTGAAGGTTAGTTGTACGATGTATAGTTGGAAGGGAAGAAATCCTGTAGAAGTTTTAGTTCACATCCAATTAATCTCTCAGGGTAATTTGTTTACAGGGTTCTGCCGCCAGACCTCCGGGTTGCTTTCTTTGGGGATGAGGATTAGTTGATGAAGCAATTTGTTATGTTTCTGTTCCATGGCACATCGATCTTGCTCATGGAAAATGTTAGCGGTGTCCTTTCTATATCATTCATCTTCCACACTCTCATTCATTATTCCCAGCCTCCATTAGGAATTCTTGTGTCACAGAGGGACATCTCATTAGGAGTATGCCAAGGTCAGTGAATGACATGGCTCTGTGTTGCTGCAGGATTGTTAAAAAGGCGATCATTACTTAGAATTGCGAAAGGGAATTAGCATTTAAGTATGAAAGTGTTACCAAGTCTTGAAAGTTGGTTCTTTCTTAGTTTCAGTGAAAAATTGAATTCTGAGATTGAAATTTGTTTTTATTTTCATATCCCTCAATAGCAGCAGCTCTTCTTTTTTTGATCATCCTGTGTCCTGCTGTGTAGAAGAATCTGTGGGCCTTTCACTGCGATGCTTGATTTTTAAAAGTTATGAACTACTTCTGAGATACATAAAGCTGTAAGAATGGTATAGCAGACCAAAACTCTAATAAGCCTATGGGACAGAATAGAGCCCAAAAATGCCCCATAAATACATGGAAACATAATAGTTTTGGGTATTTTTTGCAGGGGCGGAGGTTTAATTGGATAATGGTTCTTCTTCCTGCTTCCTTCCTTTTGTTTTGAGACATTGTCTTGCTGCACAGTTTACGCTGGCCTCGAATTCCTTGTGTAGGCAAAGCTGGCCTCAAACTCACTGCGATCATCCTACCTTAGCCCACTGAGTGCTGGGATTGCAAGCTTGTGCCACCATGCCCTCTTTCTGGTTCTCCTGTGGATAAGGCAAACCAGGCCCCGCTGGATTCTTGGGACATTAGCCTAGTAAACTGCCTGCGTCAGCCATAGTATGCCATGTTGAATGGTGATGAACAACAGTACAGCACACATCAGTTACAGTATGTTTTGGTCAGTGTGTGATGATGGTAGAGTCTCTCATATCTTGCATTGACGTTGCCCATGAGTTCCTGAGGTGGTTAGTGAAAAAGTCTCAGAAGTGAATAAACTAGTGGAGATAGTTGTAGGAGATGCCACTGCTCTCCATCTGAAGAGTGCACAGGTGACCTCAGTGAGCAAGTGACAGGAGCATTAGGTGGTCCCTTGTCTTCTGTCCCTAGATTTATGTCTCCATTTCAGGGAGGCCTGTGGTTTTTCATATTCCTTCTTAGACGTGTGCTGATGTTCAGTTCGGTTAGTGTTACAGATTTTCACTTAAGCAGAGATTTACTCACACCTTTTTACTCTCAGTCCTGCAAGAATCTTTTCCTTTTGTCTCTTAATTTACAGTAGAGTGTCAGGCTTGGTGGTGTACAACTGTAATCTGGTCATTTGGGAGGCTGAGGCAGGAGGACTGCTGCAAATTCAAGGCCAGACTGGACTACATAGTGAGTTCAAGATCCGCCTGGACTACATAGGGAGACCCTATCGCAAAGAATTTTTTTCTTTTTACAGTAGAAGCACCCTTGGTTTTGAGCGCTTCAAGAGGCAGGAAATTACAAGAGAGGATTCTTCTATCCCAACAGATTGGAGGTGTGCATCTCTCTAAACCACAAGACCCTGTAGGGAGAAGGATTTCTGTAAGCACAGGTCTTCCCTATGGGGTGAGGAATGAGTTCTTTCTAGCTTGTCCCACCTTTCCTTACCTTTCTTCCATTAGTTTATAACCTTATAACCTTGTAACAAAGTGTCTCTCTGCTTTCTTCCCCTCATATCACATAGAACTCTCCTAAACTCAGGGAGAAAATAGTCCTGACTGTGAAGAACCTCAAATTACAAGTGATTTTTATTTTACTTCTTTAGGCATCAACTTCAAATAACTTAAGACTCCACATCCTCATTCCCAGCCTCACTTTTTAAAAATTTCAAATGGCCTCAGAATTAAAGAAAGGACCCCTGAAGATTTAAGAATTCTGGAATTATTCATGGGATGAATGTTACTACTTTTGTTTTTGGTATGAGTTAGCAATACAAATGACTGTTAAGTGGAAACTATTCCTGGGCTGGATGTAGGAGTGGTTCAGTGTATGTGTGTAACACAACTGGTATTGAAAAAGAACCAGACACCTGTATTTACCTTAGTTTAAACACAGTCAATTAACAAATAATCTGGAAATTTTAGCACCATGTAGAAATATGGATTCTAAGTCCAAAATGATTTAGAAGTTTTTTTTTTTTAAATACTCAGTCCTTTGTTTTTTTTTTTGTTTTTGGTAATACTCAGTCCTTTGGATAGTAAACTTACCTTTAGTTTTCTTCCTTATATTCCATTAAAAATGTTTCTGTGTTTGTTTTGCATTCAGGGGTATTGTTTTGATAAACCCCATGATAGAAAAAAATGCTTTTCTTTAACTGTAGGTTACTGGGTGTGAAGAAAATAGAGTTCAGAGCAAAGAGCCTAGCTTTGGAGTTGGAACCAGCTGGGTTTTATTTCTTGCATTTCTTGCTCTGTCACTTTCTGGCTCTGAATCTTAAAAAGCTGCTAAACTCCTCTGACTGTCAGGGTCCTAGCCTGTGAAAAGAAGATAATACCACTACCTTGTGGAGTTGTGGACAGGTTTAAGAGAATCAATGGATAAGTGCAGTGCCAAACAATTAGTAGGTACTCACTTAAGTGTTAAAATTTCTCTTTCTTCTTGCGTGGGAAGATTGAAGTGCAGCTCAGGTTAGTAGTAGTGTAGATGGATCATTAAATGTGAAGAAATTTATAGCTGGTTCACTTTCATCATTCAAAGATGAGGAAAGAAGAAAAGTGAAGGGTTCTGTTCAGGAGGACAGTATTTTTGGTAGAAATGAAATCCTATAAGCCCTTTTCTTAGGCCTAGACTGTTCTTACAATGTAGCTTGACCTTTGGTCCAATAATCCTTACTCTTGAATTCCACAAAACATAGCAGCCACCTCTGCAACTTCCCAATCTAGTACCAACCAAAGATCTAGAGATAGGAACAATATGATCTCCAACTGCTTGTTAATTAAGGCAGACTTATACAACATATAATTCTTGAGTCCTGTGGTTATTATGAAACTGATTCTTTCAATCTTTTCATAGAGAAGTACTGAGAATTTGGGTGCTTTTATGGTGTAGCATGAGATGGCACCTGGGTGTATGCCCAGAAGTAGAATGGCTAGTTCAAAAGATATGTGCATTGAAAACTGAGTAAGTGTTGCCAGATTTTACCTCCATAGGAGGTTGTACAAAATTGTACTTTGACTAGCCTTATCCAACAGTGCCACTTTCTCCCACACCCCACCAACATAGTACATTAGTCCATGGCCTAATAGTTGCCAATTTGGTAGATTTTTTTTTAAAAACTTCATTTTTTAAAAGAATTTGATGACATCTTTTTTACCCTTGCGTTTGTCTGCTTTCCGTTGCTGTGACAAATTCCTGAGAAAATGAACTTGTAAGGAGGGAAGATTGACTTATGTGGGTTCGAGGTTTCAGTCTGTGGTTGTTTGGCTTTAGTGCTTTCAGTGTGGGTGAAAATCATGGTGGAAGGTGCTGGTCATCTCATGGCAGCTGGCAAGGTAGGAGACCAAAGTCTCAAAATCTCCTTCAAAGATACATCCCTGCTGACCAATTTTCTTCTACTAAGTTCAACTTCTTAAAGGTTTTACCACTTCCTGGTAGCACCACAGGCTGTTGACTAAGCCTTGAGCACGCGGGCTGTAGAGGAGCATTTGCTAGCCAAGCTGTAGCACCTCTGCCTTCCTTAGCCCCTCCTTCTTCCCTGCCACGTTCCTTCCCTGTCCCTTTGATTGCTGAGAGTATTCTATTGGGAGCTGTCCAATCACCACACAGATCTAGAAGAACTAAGAGTTCGAACATGAGCTAGAAACTGAACCCAAAGAGGAAGAAAAGGGCAATGAGTCACTCACAAGAATACGTAATAGTCAACTATTGAATCAACACATGGCCTAAAAATTCTAAGTTTTGGGGATGGAATTTCATAAGGTGAGACTTCAGAGATAACAAAGCATTGACATGACTTTACAGTCAGCCGGTGGTAACCCAAAGATGGCATCGTTGACCTTAAATGGCCTAAAATTGAAGTAGAAACTATTGAGCAGTCCCAGGTGCCACACAACAGTTATTGAATAGGGAGGTTGTAGATGAACCAGTGCATCTCAGCCCCGGGTCAGGAGGGCCACTGCAGATGCCTTCGTCCTCAGGAAGCTTCCTCAAGACTGTCCTCAGTACCTGCCTATTCACAGTCCCTTGTGGTAGAGTTAGAAGGTAAAAACTAACATAAGCTTTTGCTCCCTGTATTTGGCAGGTTTTTGTTTTTGTTTTTGTTTTTGTTTTTTTTGATACTGAGAATCAAACTCAGGACCTTGTACTTGCCAGGCAGACGCTGTGCTGCTGCTTCCTGTATTTAAAAGGTGCTAGGAAATCACTTCACTTTGGATTCATAGCCAGAACCCTGAGTGGATTTTACATGTCCAGGCCACTCTTTTGTTGAAGTTTTGACTGGAAAGCCCCTGCAAGACTCAAGAGAGGGGACATTTCCTGTCCTTCTCCACCTCTCCCTGTGGTTGTCCTGTGCGCCTTGTGTAAGATGTTTATGAAAATAGGGTGATTGACACTTTTCAAAAAGTTTATTTCCAACAAGAATTTTCATTCGTTAACATTTTTTTCCCAGGCAGCATAGCAAAGTACTGCAATTAAGAACATGAACTCTGGATGCAGACCGCCTGGGTTTAAATCATGACTCTGCCACTTACAGTCTGTGGGGCCAAAGTGTTACTCACCTACGCTCTATGCTTTCTCATTTTAAATAAAGATAGTTAAATTTGGCATGAAGGATGTGGTGTACAAGAGCTGTGCTCCTTGTTTGGACTCTTCTGGCCTGTGCCCGTGAGCATTGTCCTTTCCAGGCTCACAAAGACTTTCGGGTGTGTTTTCCTACTCCTACCCCGCCTAGAATATATATTGAGTGTGTGTACATGTAGCTTAATGAAACGCTTGGCGGATCATGATCTACTTTTATTATTACTAATAGTAGTATTTTTGTTTCAGGCACCAAGGATAAATAGAAAAGTGTTCATTATGTACCATTTGCGCTAACATTTTATTGTGTTAAAGTCACTCACAATAACCCCATGAATGTTATAATTCTCTCATATATGGACACTAAGACATGGATAAACAAATTGTTCAAAGTACGTGACAAAGTTAGAAAGTGGCCATGCTGGGGTTCCAGTCCGACTCTGAAACCTGCAGTTGTATCCACTGGTTGTGCATGGAACTTGTCTTCCAGAATGTATGAGTAGTGCTCTTGTCACTCTGCCGATGGCCGTAGCAGCAGCTCCAGCCGTGGCAGTGATAGTAATGACAGCCCTGGCACGTAAGAGGGCATGTAGGGCTTTATGTGCCATGCCCAGCACCACCTGCCCAAGCCCATCTCCTTCTCCCAGGGTCTTACGGGGTTCTTTCAGCATTCCCACAGTGAGGAAGCCGAGGAACAAGAGGCCACGGCTGCCAAGCGTGGAGCTATAATCAATCCTAGTTCCGGTATCCTCTCCTCAATACCATGCTGATTGCTCCTACCTAGGAGGCCGTGTCTTGGACCGCATGGCCAGGGTATGTGAGTCAGGACCACATTGTGGATTTGGGGACTTGCAAACCTTCCCCGTCACTTGGCTCTTTGTCACCTCATTTTATCATAGAAACTGCAAAATAAGGCTAAATACAAACTGCTGTGGTACACTCAGGTGCGATAACCAAGTCTTGTCTTACTTTGTTTTGGAACTTCAGTAGAAATGAATTCAAGGGCTGCCCTTAAGCTAGAGCAAATAGGGATTAAACCTGCCCAATGACTCAGAGCAGAAGGATCAGGACGAGGAGCATAGTTCTTGTACACCACACCTCTTATGCCAAGAACATGATAGAAGGAGAAGAGTACTATTCTGTTGAACAGAGGAAAACCCACTCTTTTTGATCACCTGCAAATGTAGACTTCTCCTTATTACCTTATCAGTGAAGACACCTGAGAATTATACTTTCAACACCTATTATTTTTATATTTCAGAGATGTTCTTCCTCAATAATTTTGAATTACTAATACACTTTTCTTTCTCTCGTATGTATAAGTTGTTTGAATCTCTAAGGTCATATAGGTAAATACATGGCTTTTTATTAACTTACACATATCCAATTTTCTCTTAAAGCTTTTGTAAAGGAAAAGATACCATTTACTTTTTATAGTTAAACTTCACAAGCATTTTAATTTTTCATTTTTGGGGCAAACCAGCTTTAACTCCATAGGTGATACTGGTCTTTGTAGCTCTGTCCCATTGTGTACTGGAACCATGCTACTGAATATAACTTGAGTTTAAACCTCTACACTGCCGTGGTGATGGACACAAACTTTGAGTAAATAAGAGTTCATGAAAAACTAGCCTACTTCAAAAGAGTGGTATTTATTTATAAAAGTAAAACTCAAGCAAAGATTTACATTTTGCTTAAAGAAAGTTATGGGGAGCAGCCTTTCCCCCAGCTTTATTTCACCATAGATGCATAGATATAGATGTTTCTGTTGAAATTAAATCATTGGTAACTCCATCGAAAACACTCCATTTTCTTCCTGAGGAATGAAAACAGGTTTTCTGGAATGAGGCCATTTGGACTGGTAAGCTGCCATGGGACATTTTGCCTGAAAAATATTTGGGCTTTTGCAAGAAGGATTAGTAAATCTATTTTGGCCATGGCTGTAAAGCATAGGATTTTGCAAGTATGCCACAAGATAATTTTTTATCAGATTAATTAGCACTAAACTTTATACCACACTAAAATGTAGGGTCCTTGAGGGAGGGACAAGGTCACATTTGTCTCTCCTTCCTGGCCTTGGAAACACACCCTGTGTCTGTAGAGGTGATGCTCCATCAGTAAACACTGAAGTGAATGCAGTCAACAGTAAGTAGCCAGTTTTAAGGAGAAAGAAAGTTAAGTGTCTCCCGAACTGTCACTTGTAATGTTCTTTCAACTTTGACTTATAGGACAGGCATACCATCGACCACTCAGGACGCATTTTGGACAGAGAAAATAAGGGAGGGTTGTACTTCTCTTGGCCATCACTCATCGCTCATTGCAGTGAGAACTAATCAAATGAGAACACTCCTTTTTTGTACCTTCCTGTCCTCTTTAATTATTTGATTTACCAAATAATTATTTATTCATTTGAGCATATGTTTAATGCCTAGCATTAGGCTAGCCCTGCAGGACTGTAAAAATAAATAAAATCCAGCTCTTGTCCCCAAAAGGAGGTAGACAGGTCAATAAATTAAGTTGTTACCGATGTCCTGATAGGAAGAATTGGTGCACATTGTACTAATCCCTCTTTTTCTATCGTCTCCCTTCTTTCCTTACTGTTTCTTTGAGAAGGAGAACTCTTACAAGGTATGAGGAGATTCAGGACAAATGCATACATCTACCATGGCTGTGATCAGACGCTAACCAGTCAGCTGTGTTGGATTGTGGCCAGTGTGTGAGTGAGAGGTGGACTCCGATTGCAGTAGTCTGAAGTTCAGTTCCGTATGGACAACCAGCTACAATGCCAAGTGGGCAATAGTGAGATAAGTGAGACATGAAAATATATGTGCGTGTGTTCAGGAGCCAGAGAGCACAGTTCCATGTGTGACAGTGGTAGGAAGAGGTAGCTTGAGATGAAAGAAGAAAAGGGAAGATTTGCTGGGGGAACAACAAATGGGGGAAGTGGGCATGCTTGGATTGTGCGTAACAGGGTTGCTTGGGTTACCTTAGGACTCTTAACTGTCAGCTTATGTAGGGGTTGTGGATACTGTGAGTTTCGGTTTAGGTGTTCAATGAATGTTTATTTCACTTACATGAATTTTATGATGTTGCACCCCCCCCCTTACATCTCCTATTCTTTTTCCAATTTTCAGTGTGGTTTGGGATGCAAATAGACTTTAAATTCTGTATTCTGTACAGTGTGCACCTCTCATAGCAAAGGGTTTTCAAACTACTCCCTGGTACTGAAGGGTTTAGTTGATGTATTTTCACTAGAGAAGTTAGGCTTTCCTGTTTTGTTTATGAGAATATCATTTCAGAATCCATTTTTCTTTTCCTCTTTCATCTCAGAATACTTGTTTTTCACCTTTGCTTGGTAGTGGCTCTGTATATGTTTGGATGTGCATATATTTCCAAGGCTTTCACTTGAAAGTATGTTTTGCCATGCAAGTGAAGAAGTAATAATGAGTGTTTAGCATGACCTAAATGAGGCATAAAAATATAGAAGATACAGCCATTCTATGTTTGGACTCAATCTGACCAGAGAAAACCTAATATGCATATCTATTATCTGTTATTAGTAGTTTTAGATTTCTCTTCCTGACCTCTGCTGAACATTAATTTTTTCACTGCAAACAAGTATAGTTATTGCTTTTTTGTTTTGCATTTTCAAGTTTTCCTTTTCTTAGTACTAGTCCAGTTCAGGTGAGCAATTCTAAGTTTACTAGCTTGTAGAGCCATGGAGGTTAGGATTTGAGAGCCCTTGCCTTCTAGGGGTTCATGATCCAACGTGGAGGACTGTCTACAAATCATTCCATTGTTAATTAGGTGGTGAAAAATGCTATCACTGAAGAACAACAGTGTTCCGTGGAAGTTGAGAGGAAAACAAGATCAATTTACACAGGTGGTAGCTAAATTCATAGATTTCTTTGGTCAATGAAGCTGTTCTTTGATGCCTGAAATCCCTGCTATACACAGTGCCAGGCACATGCTGCTGTACCTCCTCAGTGCTGTGTTCAGCCATGGCACACAGAGGGGCTGAGAAATCTAAGATTCTCCGGTGGAAAATAAGTCTCTTAACACATTCCATCATCCTCTCCAGAGACACCTGCCTTCCATACTTTCCTCTGCCTGGCTGATTGCTAAAGATTTGCTTCTGAAAGCTCTTTTTTTAAAAAAAAAAAAAAATTCAACCGAATGTAATAACTTTTCTGAATATGTGCTGTGTTAGGTTCTGGGAATAGCAAGCACAGGATCCTGATCTCTGAGAGCTCACAATGTGATATATATGAAGATGCAACTTGCAAAATCACATGGTCACTGACAAAGCTATGTGTAGATATTGGAGTAGGATAAAGGGAAGTGGTGGAAGGAATGTACACAGCGTAGAGACATGAGGCTCTATTTTCTTTTACATGGATACATTTGATGGCCCTTGGAAGGATGGAATGGGCAAGGTAGAAACTGTCAGTGTGGCAGTGTGTTAGGATTGCAACTCTGGATATCTCTTGGAGAGGATAGCATGAGGAAGTGGAAGTGAAGAGCAGTGAAATCTGAGTGATACCAGAGAAGGAGAAAGGACAGGCTTTGATGCATAGGATTGGTGTACCTGCTAAAGGGCATAGATGAATTTAGACAGTCTCTAGAAGGAGGCAACGATCTAGAGAGAAACAGAACATTCGCAGACTGCAGAATAAGAAATGAGAAGAAAAGGGAACCCTGAGAAAAGAGCCAGCACTTAAACATAGACAGATAAAAAGCCATTGACTACAGAGGAGTGATTACTGGTACAGGCAGAGTGACAAGCAGTTGAAAAGAGCACAAGGTAGGAGTCTGAGCAGAGTGGTCCTCAGTGTCTAATCATTGCTTTACTTAGAATCAAATCAAGACTGAGACAGGGCTTTGGCACTTAGCAAGTCTCTCAGGGAGAATGTGACTTATTTTGGCAAGAAAAGAAAGGCCGTAATGGAGGGCTGAAGACAGAGGTGATCAAATGGCCTCTAGCCGGGAAGTAGGGATCATGAAAAGAAGTAGCGTTGGGATACTATCTCTCCTTCTCATGTAATCTCCTCAGTCAGTTCTCCCCAAGGCAGTTGAGAAATACAAGGTCAATCCTAGAACCCTGTAGGGGAGAGGGAGATGGGTGTCTAGAGTGTGAAAAGCCATGGTCAAAGCAAGAAGAGAGGAGGGTTCAGTGGAGTCACCGTGGCCATGGTTCTGCCATTGAGCTTTGGATTGGCCTGTTTTTTGCCCTCACTGGCAAGCTGTTGCGTTGTTCTGTTGAATATCTAATTTTATGTATGAACCCAAATGAGATCTTTCTCTACGGACCTCCTAAAAACTTCCTCCAAAAGTTTTACATCACTTTGTAGAGCTCAAAGCTTTTCATCACAGATCGGATCAGCCCTGCCTGCATCTTCCTGCTTTGCATCAAAGTGCACGTAAAAGACATCTCTGAAGGACTCAGTGCCAACATCATAGACGGTTCTTCTGCATAGATTGAGATGCACAGATTAATGGCCACAATCCTAACACGATGTTCTAGAAATGGCATCAATCCGCCTGAGGAGGAAGCCGGGGAGTTTGTTAGGTCACCAGAGCCCAGAGCTTGAAGTGCAGCTTTACTGTACGGCATGCTTCTGTTGTTTATAACTCTCTGTAATGTGTGATAACAAAGAGCAGTGTGTGGTAACAAAGAACACTCTGTTACCACGAGTTATTTTAACCACCATCCTTCGGCTGCTCAGCCTTTTTCCCCCTTTCTTCCTCACAGCTCTGTTTCTGGCTCCATGTCTCTGTCACCCACTCCCACCTCCTCCCCAGCTGCTCCTCTTCATCTCCTTGTGTGAAGTCCTTTCCTATGGCTGTTTCTCCTCCACCGCGGAGAACCTGCTGGGGTTTTTTGTACTATAGAGTTAGAAATGGTTATTTTTCCCTTTCCGTGCACGTATGCTTCTATCAAGGGTTCTTCAGCCTTCGAGAACCCCAAGATAAAAGATATCCCAGAGACCCCTCTAGGTTAAAGAAAGCTTAGGAATGTGTGTGTGTGTGTGTGTGTGTGTGTGTGTGTGTGTGATCTCATGTACAGATCATCTTAAAAACTTTGGCACTTGGAGAGGAGGAGGACTAAATTATAGCCTGCTACTCATCTAATATAGTACAGAGTCCTAAAACTTCAGGTGTTTTATGACCATAGGTCTTGGAGCAAAAGAGGTGTCAAGAAACATTTGTGGGAGATTATACAAAGTCTTGTGTTAACTCTGTTTCGAAAGGGAATACTTATATTTTTATAATTGCTCTAGGATTCGTGACAAAATTATGTTTTCAGAATATCCAAGTAAAGAATGGGGAAATACAAAACAGTATTTTTAGAATGCTAGATAAGAAGGGATGATGTTAATCAGATTTCAAGGTTCATCTTGACCCGCTGCCTCTCGGGACACTGATCAAAGTTTCGGGAATCCTTCTGATGAGGAGTTACTCATTAGAGTTCTCAGCACATAATTATTGACTGTCAGAAGATCTCAGTTTTGTGTAATAAATGAGTAGCATGCCTGCGGCTTGCTGAGGTGTTAGCTTAATAACCTCATAAGATAGTTTGTTTTTCTTATCCCTCCAGATTTGAGTAAACTGGCTTATGTTTTGCTCACCCCACCTTAAATGAAGATGTAAAGTTTAGGACTTAGATTTCTTTAAAAGTTTACTTCTAAGGGAAAGAAACACAGCTTTTCACTTTATTTATTTTTCCTTTGTTCTAACTTCTTTTGGAAATGTAACAGATTTTGTTTTTATGCCTGAGTCTTGGTAAGGATGTATACTTATTTCTCCTACCACACGTGGTTATATACAGTGAGATGTTAGTAAATCATTACTGATAAGCAGTGCCACATTTAAATTGCTGCCTGCATGATACTCTTACTCAGGGATGCAATTATTTCTCTTGGTTTTGACAAGATGTCAACTGTGATATGCACGGAGCACAAACATATCCTAAGACACCAGAGTACATTAGAAATCTTTCCAGAGGCACGTTCAAGTATGTAGCTGTGGCTTCCATTCTGACTTGTCCTCTGTCTTGGATGTTTGTTTATGTTTAGATTATTAGCTGATTATGCACATGAAGTGGCATTTAAGAAGTATGCATCATTCTATTTAGTGATTATAATTAATTGCGGATTCTAGAAGTATTTTGCTTTCATTTTCAAGTTTGAGAATATAAAGAGAAGGAGAGCAATTCATTATCAGCCATTTATTGGTAATGTTGGTAGAGGCACTTGTGTAGAAGAGCTTCAAGAGGGAAATTCTGGTGGCTAATTTATAGTAGACTTGTGTTGCATACCTACTGTGTGCAGGTCATTATTGAGAATACAGTGATGCATCAGATGCAGTCTTTCAGTGAGGAGTAGATAGTCTAGTTGGAGAATTATATTAGTCACAATAGGCTGTTTGCTGTTCTAGCCCCTCCCCACCAACTGCAGTGGCTTAACACAATCAAAGTGTATTCCTAGCTATGTACTAGGGTTTTCCACATGTTCCTTCAGGGACCCAGGCCCCACCCACCTTATGTTCCACTGTCATGGAGGTCTAAAGTACTCTCTCTGTTTAACCAGAATACAAGTAAAGAGAAAGAGATTTACTTACAGGACACTGGAAAAGGGCGGGTCTCTCTTTACATTCCATTGGCCAGAACTCAGGCGCATGGTCAGACATAGATAAGGAAGTCAAGGAAATGTAGTCTGATACACTACATAGCCATGGACATCAATGGTAATTATGTACAACTGAGTAGAAAGGGTTGAATGTGTTAAGGCAGCGTGGACAAAGGACTGGAGTGATCTGCAAGAGAGATGCTAGACGCTTAATATTTTGAAAAGAATTATAGTGAGTCATGTTTGTACTAACTGCGCCTGGCAGTCATGTTCTCACATCACACAGTAATCCTCAGAGATAAACTGGAATTTCTGAGCACTTGTGTAACCCAAGAATAGCGAAGGGACTCATGATGTCCACACAGTTCTGGGGCGGACTCTGCCCTCTACTGTTTTGACCAAGGAGCAGGCAGGTAGGTTTGGAAAGACATCTTGTGAAGTGGAAATCCTGCTTGTGAAAGGTGATTGCCTGGTGGAACTGCATGTGCCTGAGGATACATGAGGATAGAAGCATTTCTCTGCTTGTGAGTCAAACAGCATCCCAAAGGAAGAGGAACCAGATCAGGACTTTGAAAGTATCCTGACCCCTGCTGTCGGGAAGAGTTGGGAAGAGTTCCTGGACAGTTACATGAAGAAATCTCATCAGTGCAATTAGTTGATCTAGATCTGTGACAGTTCTCTAAGTCTGTCACCCATTTTTTGCTTCCTTCCCTATTTACAGATACTGTTAGGTAGTTTAGGAATATCATACCCCTCTTAGCAAGAGCAAGTTACATGTCCGTGCAGTCTTTTTCCTAATTTGGCTTTGACCAGGATTTTAAGCAAGTCACAATCTCTGGGCTTCAGTCTTTTTTCTATGAAAAGGGAATGATTTTAATAGCTTCTGCTTCCCACCTTTGTTAGCAATTCTTGAGAAGATGTAAAGAAAAAAATGTATTTGGAAGTTCACATATTTGGAATTTGCCCCCAAAGCAATATGATCCTATTTTGAAAGCTGAGAAAGGTACAGAGATAAGCTGAAATATGGATGTAGGAAAACCACTGTTAGTAGGAAATGTCTTGTTTGCACTAAACTGTTTATGCACTGGAGGAATTTGCGTGTCACAAAGGCTTGGTTCTGATTAACAGTTACCTGAAGAAACAACACTACGGTTTCAACAAAGGACCAAAAATATTTTTAAGAAAAGGAAGCATATTAATTTTTCTGGGAAAAAAGTGGAGAGTGGTGGTGGAGGAGAGGGTTTTAAAGGACAGCTTTCTTTTATTTGGAATTTTCATTGCCCGCTCTGATTTTTAAAATCACTAAGCACATTCTTAGTAGCTTCACTGAAAGACAACACAGCCTAGAGCTAAGAAACTTTTATGCCAAACTTGAAGCTAGAGCAGACTTTTATAGACGTGTTAGAAATTGCTAAAGGAAGGTAGATTATGATGGAAAACGCTGACCTCTCCCTAACTTAGCAGCAGGAATGGTATACCATAGTACTAATGGTTTCTCTACTACATTATCCCAGCGTGGCTGAAAGGGACCTCTTGGCTTCTGTGGGTAGTCAGATCTGTGGATGAGACAGTTAGGGGTCTATGAGGTGTCCTGTGACAGATGCCTCTGTTTTTCCTGGGTGCTTTGGGTGCCATGTAGATCTTCAGAGAGCCCTGAAACTATGGATTAACTACATGGTTATAGAATCAGAAGATTTGGAAGGAAATTTGAATTGCCCAAATTAGCAATTGTCACACTAGGCTTTACTGAACCCAAGAGTGGAGGATAGAGAAGAGCCGTGCAGGAATATCTGAAGTAACACCTGACAGGTAGGGGCAGGATGCTTTGTTGCATCTGCTGTAGCCAAAGTAGCACTACTGCTCTCTCCATGTTGGATTTGGCCTGTGTACATGTTCAGAAAGGGTTGCATCGATAAGCATAATTTTAAGACCACTGATCTGGTACAAATTTCTTCCACTCCAGTATTTCCTTTTACAGTATCTTATGCTAGAGGTAATTCATTCTTACATTACCCAGGTTCAGTAATAAGGAACTAGATCAGTCAGTGAGGAGAGTGGAATCCCACCAGTCATTTTAATAGTCAGAATTCACTGTAAAGAATTGATAACTAGATATCAAAAATGAAAAAGTAAAAAGGGAAGGGCAGGGCTGGTATATAGCTCAGTGGCACAGTGCCTCCCTGGCAAACTCAAGGTCCTGAGTTTGATTCCTGGTGTCCAACCCCCTACTCCAAAGAAAAGTGAAGGACAGGGAAGATCTGCAGGAGGCAGCTGTTTACCTCTTGAGACATGAAGAAAGGAAAGAGCTTGGAATTATTAAAACCTGGAAGCTCAGAGAAGGGTGCAAGCTTGGAACCAGATCTCTGAAGAGGGAACTGTGCTGATGAGGCTGGTTCTGGAAGTGCTGGGAATGTGACCCATGGAATCCATTGCTGCCACAATGAAGAACTGAGCAGAGCAGTGCTGGAGGGAGCCAGCACTTCTCTCCTTCGATTCCCCTCAGCTCGCCATCTGTAGAACTGGCAGGGAATGCTCCGGTAAAGGCAAGAATGGTGGGAAATTCCCAGCATCACAAGCACAGCGGAGAAGGGTGTGGGTGAGGCTGTGATACTGTAGCTTAATAACCAGCCCAGGAACCAGCTGTTCTCTTGTGTCTTGTTCTGTCATTGAATCAGCTTTAAGTGCAAAACAAGGGAATCAGGAAAACAGAAATTACCTTTTCTAAGGGAACTCACTTTTCTTTTCTACGCTTTGTTTTCTCCAGGCTGACTGTGCCCAGTCCCTTCAAGCTGTCTCAAAGACACGCTGTGTAAACATTTTGGTTGTCGCCCTTTGGACACATGCCGGTGTGTCAGCATCTCTTCTAAGTATAGCCCCCAATTTGTCAGTGTCCACTGAAAGTCTTAAGAATACGTGTACTTTCCATCTTAGCAATTACTTCTAGGAGTTTATCCTTAAGAATTTTTTGATGGTTTGCATAGAAATTTAGCTATAAGGTTATTAATTGCAGAGTTGCTGATAATCTTTAAAAATGTGGGAAACCTATTTATGTTTGAGAACAGGGAATTTGTTTAGACAGTGGGATACTCAGCAGATATTACAAATGAGGCGAAAGAAGACGATTTAACAGTATGAAAAGAATTCATATGTTTTTAGGTAGAACAGGCAGGTTATGAAATGACATAAATATAGAGCAACATTCAAGTTTTCTAGTATATTTTTAAATCTAGTGCCCACTTCGGCAGCACATATACTAAAAAATTTTTCTTAAATCTACGTCTTTTAATGAATGACAATGGCTATTTACTAAAAGTCCAAGATATATTTACTAAAAGTCCAAATTCCACAATTTGTCTACCCATATATGTGGAGATGGAGATATTCTGGTCAATTTTATTTCCTTTTGTTAACTAATTTGTATGTTAAACATAGTTTACAAATTGTGATTAATTAAAATACCTTAATTGTAATATGTTTTTCTTTTGGAATAAAGAAAAATTAATTTGGTACTCAGAAAACACTATAGGAATGAAAGCATTTGCATAGGTCATAAGAGCATGATGCTATAGGTATGCTTTGGCTGATGCATAATGTAATAGAATTTCAATTTCCTTTCATTTAAAAGGAGGACTAGTACAACAGCCTTAGATGGCACTGTTTTTCCTTCTTTCTGATATTTCTTTTTTCTTTTATAATTTTGTTGCTCTATGGTAAGCTTATAATTGCTTAAAATTCAGTTTTTGTTTTTGTTTTTTTTTTTTTTATTTTGGGAGTATGGTTCTCATGAGATAGGAGGTAGTACCTGGTACTTACACTTTTTCCCCACCTTTTACATAAAATGTAATCAGTTTTATTGGGTTATAACTTGCTTTCAATAGAAAATACCTATTTTAACTATAAAGTTTTATAAAAGTCTAACCAGTGCACATATCTGTGAAACCAGCATTCTGGTCAGTATAAAGTGCTCCTGTAACCCCACGAAGTGTCCTTGTGCCCCTTTGCAGTCAGTCCTTCTGCCAGCTTTGGGTCTAGGCAACCAGTTGTCTGTTTTCTCTTGCTAAGGATTAGATTTGTGTGTTTTAGAATTTTACATAAATGGAATCATCCACTATGTGATTTTGTTCATGGTTCTTGTGTTTATATAATGTTCTTGAGATTCTTTTTTTTTTTTTTTAAAACTATATGTGTAAATAGTTCATTCCTCTTTACTGCAGTGTAGTATTCATTGTAGGAATATTCTGCAATTTGTCTACCCATATATGTGTTCATGGGCCTTTGAACTGTGCCCTGTTTTCAGCTACTATGAATAAAACTTCTGCAAACATAAAATCCTATATAAATCTTTGCTGAATACCATTTATTTATCTTAAACGTTATTAGAAGTTTTATTGATGTATAATTGGTATGTGAGAATCACATATATTTAATATATATGTATATATACATGTTGATGACCTTGGGCATATGGAAATATCCATAGTACCATCACTAAATCAAGACACTGAACATATTTTCCACCTCCAAAAGTGGCCTCATGTTTGTGTGTGCGTGCATGTGTGTGATTTATCTTTCAAAAGTTCAGATTTATCTCTATTACTTTGCTGAGTAAATCTTTTTCATCTTCATTGTGAAATCAGCATCAGTGGAAGATTCCTGCAGCCATTGTGAGTGTGTAAGCTGCCTCCTACCTCTGTGACATTGAGCAAATCTCTTAAAGGGGAGCTTCATTTTCTTATGTAGAAACTCTAGAATATTACAGTAGATGACTCTCTTAGATTGTGGTTTGGTGAAAATGCCTAACCACTAAATGGAGGCAAGATCTCATTTACAAAGATCACGGTGACTTTAGAGGTGACAGAAGTGGCTGAGATCAGAAAGTTGAAACAACTTACATTTTTGCTTTAGACTTGTGCTAAGATGTCCTGATGCATGGCCAGGCCAAATAGGGTTTCAGCATGGAGTTTCAAAGTCACTAGGACAGTGAAAGCAAATCTTCTTTGGTGTCATAGACAACATAATGATGAAGAGCCAGAAGAGAATATATTCCAGTTGGATAGAACCCCTGTATCTGACAGTGGAAAACAGAAGAGATGAAGAATAGGGATGGAAGTGTGTCTGAATCTCTCAGGATTTTTGGGTTTGAAGACAGTCCTTTAGAGATCACTAGCTAGAAGTGTTTAGAAGTGTTTAGAAGTATATGAGCCAGAGAACGTTTAGAAAAAAAAGTATTCAGAAAATAAGGAAACTAGATCCTTGGAATTTTGTGACTCAGTCTAGGCGGCAAGTCATGGCTTGTATGGGGTGCTATTTTAACTTGAAACCCAAGCTGGTTGAAGACCCACCAGCCTGCTGCTGTAGGGACTGCTGTCTCATAATGTTGACTGTCCCTAGCCAGGGGGTAGGTGGAGAATAAATTGATAAGAAGGCTAACTCTGTGAGTTAAGGAGTACAGAGGACCCACCAGCTGCAAGGGAGATGGAGAAATAGAAATGCTAAAGAGTGTGGTGGAGGGAGTGATTGGAGTTCTACTATTGGTACAAACTTACCGAGTAAACTTTAAACCCATACTTTGGTTCTCAGTTTGTGTAATTATACCCTACAAATTACCTCTTTGATGACTATTTTCTGTTCTGCCGTATAAGCAGGGGTTTAGGTGCACAAGGTGCACACAGGACAATGTGCGAGGGGAAATGTCATGTGCTTCACATGTATTCATTTATTTAAATAACCTCAATAATTCCACTAACTCATTATTGTTCCCATATCAGAGACTACGAGACAGAGCCAAAGAGAGTAAAGGCCTCGGTGGAGCAAGGGTTTGAATGCAGTTGGTCTGACTCCAGAATTGACACTCTTAACCTCCATGATGTTGTCTCAGGACTTGGTGTATCCTGGTCAGGGTTAAGAGATGCTTCAAGAGAGGTGAACAGAATAGGAAAGCAACATTTTTCTTCTCACACAATATTGTGCCATAGGGCCCGTTGTGAGTTTCAGTTATGTGGCTGTGCATTGTAAATGCTTCCCAGCTAGCTTTGCTTCTTTTGCTCCCCTCTGAGGGTCTGTAGCTCTAAAGCAGGGCGTGGAGAGACCGGTTGCTCTTATGAATGAGAACCACGAATGCTTCGTAATGACCAGGGTGTTTGTTCAAAATTCCTTGATCCATCCAAGATTTTTTTCTACCTTCTTTTCAATCTGAAACGTTTGTGGAGAGACCTGGCACTTGCAAGATTGAACAAATTCCTATGTGATTTGGCTATGTACTGAAATTGGAGAAGCTCTGTTTGAAGTATCCTATGTACACCCTATATTTAGATGGATGTTGCCCAGTGATACTCTGTGCCAGCCCAGTTGTAATGATAATGCTTTAAATTGTGGCAGGGAACAGATCTGTCTGTACTGTACTGTGTACTATGGGAATCAGTTGTAGGGTGCTTGAGAAGTTGGTGTGCAACACAGATGCGATGGTTGAAGGATAAAGCTTGTTTCCAATTTGAGATTGGCAGCTATTTTTATCCAAAAAGGTAGATGTATATTCCTCAGGGAGCAATATTTTAAAAAACAAAGTATAACTAACTCAAGTGAAAAAAGGTTGTAAACATATACATCATACGCCGAGGCAAGAGCATGTGCTTTTAGTTAAGAGTTGTTTTACTACTAATTTGGACTTTCAGTTCTGTTTGGCGCTGTAAGTGAACTATAAAATGAGTGTGGTTTTGTTAGGCTGCTCATGTGTATCACAGGGTTCTCTTTTTTAATTCAGTCTGCTTACACAGAAGAAAGAATCTAAACAACCACAACAGCACAATGATAAAACAACAAAAAGACTTGGTCCTCTCTGGAAATCCAATTCTCTGTCATGAGCAGAAATCTCTGTAATAAGCAGGATGTCATAAAAAAGGAGTTCATGGTTGGCTAGACTTTGCAGCAAATTGTAAAGAGGAAAAAATGTCATGTTTTATTTACAGTGAGTGCATTTCAGACATGGGAACCAAATCCTGATAGTTCAATAAGTGCTATTTAAAATGGCCCAGCAAGTTTTATTAAAAAAAAAAAAAACCTACCCGCTTTTGGAAATTAACTTATTACTGCCCAGACATTATTACTGAGCTGAAGACACAGTCCTTGATTGTCTTGGGAGAGCGGCCTTGCCCAAAATAGTACCTACTCACCGTATGGGAGCATTGATGCTGGTCCATGTGCACTTGTCCGCTGAGAGCTTCTTTGGTTGGCCCTTTTCACAGTAGTGTAAACCTTGCAATGGTTGTAAATAGCATAGAGAGCCCTGCTTAGGAGGTTTTGAGTTGCATGTTCAGAAAATGACCAAGCTTGATCATTTTAATGTTAATATTATCAAGAGGAACTCTAATAGAGAAGATGCATAACTTCAAAGCAATCCATGCCTTGGAGGACAGAAGTACAGAGGCAGTATGGGAACTGGGAATAAAGGATAAGCTGATGAGTCAGGCAGGTCTCCTTGCTCAGCTTTTCCCACCTTTCTGAACAGTTGAGACAGTGGGAGGATCTGACAAGTGGGTACAGTATCTGTTTTTTTCTGGTGGGGGAGTACCGGGAATCAAACTCACAGCCTTGCGCTTGCCAGGCTGGCGCTGTGACGCTGAGCTATATCCCCAGCCCATATTTGTTAAGCTTCATCCCTTTTGTTACCCAGAGTTGTCTGCTTCACTCTCTGGCCAAAGGATTGTCTCCTACCATGTTTCCTTTTCTGGTATGGTTCTTGATATTGTATGGTTTGTCTTTTTTCTGTTATTATAGGTAAGTTCTTATGACTTGTGAAACTGTAAGAGTGACTTTTAAAAAGTTTAAAAATTTTTTTTTAAACTGTAAGGTCATCTTAATAATATTTCTCCCAAAGAATGAGAATGCTAAGTTAGGAATTGAGGATTCCAAGGATTATGGCAAAAGGAATTTTTCCTTTTTCCTCTGACTCCAGCAGTCCCAGGAGCACACTTGCAGTAGTGAGTGAAGTTTTAAAAAGTATGAATATTGGCAGCTGTCACTTAAGCTTTTGCATAGTATTCTCTTCTGTAACACTTAGCGATATCTGTGTAATCCTTTCAGAAGTCAAAATCTGATATCTGGGAGTGTAAAGAGAACACTGGTAGAGATCTCAGTTACAGATGAATTAAAAATAGTCTGCTTCAAACACTCTGATTCAACCCCATTAGCAAGGCTAGAATTTAGTTGGGTTTGTGGGCCATTAATTCATAATACTTTTTGTTTAATCCTCATTTTGGATTGTTTTAAAGAGGTTTCTGTATACCCTGTGTAGCTTGCAAAGTCAGAGAGAAGAGATGAGAGAGAGAGAGAGAGGGAGGGAGAAGGAGAGGGGGGAAGAGAAAAAAGAGAAGAGAAGAGAAGAGAGAAAAATATGAACGCATATAAATATGAATGTGCAAGCTTTTCAGGACATCTGCTTGTGACTTATTTCTTTACATTGGATCGGCCTGGTGGTTACATAGCAGATACCTTCTGTGACTATTTCCCATCACATTGTGCCTGTAGGCATTTGAAACTCATGCCTCCCAATAATGCATTGTCTCCTTATTTAAATTCAAGGGGTGCTTTTTGACAATTGCTAATTCCCAGGTGGAAGTTTTCGGTGTATTAACATGCTTTGAAATTGAAAGGATTTACAGATCTTTTTGCATAATACTGGCCAAAGCATCATATGCGAGTTTTAAAGAAAGAAAAAAAAGACCCCAGGTGTGAAAGGAAAAAATAATGACAAAGATAGCTGTTTTCTGTGAGTGCACATGAGCATATTTCTGAATGTGAGCACCTAGAAACATAAAGCAGGGCGGTTTAATCTTGCTACTGTGTGGGCTTCTATCTTAGTTGGGTTTCTCTGGCTGGTCTATAAAAGAACTGTAAAAAGCTTTCTTATAAATAATCTGAGACTCTAGCAACAGATGATATGATTGATTACTGGGATACTTAATTATTTAACTATTTGAATACTGGTCACTTTCTTTGGGATGTAACAGTTTAAATGAAGCTATTACTCTGCACCAAATATTCGTAGTCTTCCACCTAGGTGTGTGAGAGACAATTATCTACAGCTTATCCACACACGCATTGGTATTTTGCTTGCTCTTTTTCTCATGCACTGATATACACACTCCCCCTGTGTCTCTCTCTCTCTCTCTCTCTCTCTCTCTCTCTCACACACACACACACACACTCACACTCACACACAGTAACCACCACCTCCTTTGGGGTCTTTTGGTCACAGAGTATAGACAGAGGCAATACTACGTCTGGGGACACAGTTTTAGATACCTGAGAGATCACATTAAAAAACAAAGTCATGCAGTAGATAGTTCTTCTTGGTAAGTTTGCTCCTCATTATTCTTTCCTGATGTAAACCTGAAGTTACACTAAGTCATTATTCATTAACTTGTAATGTGCAGGAAAGAAGAATCTAGCACAGACTGTATCGGTATGCAATCTTCCAATAAGGAAGAGATTAGCTAATTGAAGAATCTGAAGTATTTTCTAGAAAGCTGCCTCAACCATAAAAACTTTACCTTCAGCGGAGACAGTGAGGACAGAATTAAGATCCACTATGTGTATATTGAGACAGAATCACTTGAGTACCTTGATTATTGATAAATGCAAGCTGACCCAAGTGGGCTGTAAATGAAGTGACCACCATTCTGTCTTGGTGACACAGTCCCTGGGTCTCTCCCAGGGCACGGGAGTGATGGGAATGATGTCATGGAGGGCTGGAGAACATCCAGAATCACTCCTATCATCCACAGGTTTCTGCTTCTGGATGGACATTTTCGGAGTTATACCTCACGCTGAAGAAAGCAGAATGTCCTTGGGGTTGATTTCTGTTTTAAAACCTACTGTGGTATTTTAGAATGATTCCCAAAGTTTTCGTAAAAGAGCTTCAGCAAAATAGCAAAATAGCTGTAAAAAGGCTCTTGATAAAATTTAATGGCTTAATTTCCCTGTAAGTATTCACAATAGACCAGAAAAGCACTCTTCCACGTGTACTTCCATTTCAAGGCGTTTTGTGTCTCAGTCTGGATGTAGACCTACAGTTGGGAAGCAAAACAAACAAAAAACCCAACAATAGCAGAACCTTTTGAAATCCTGGGGTGGGGAGCCTTGTATTTGACAGATAGGTTAAAAAGAAACCTTAGATAGAGTTTTCAAATGCTATCTGTGAAAGTGACTTCAGGCCATTCCAAACTCAGGAACTGGGCCTTCAGTGTACATGCAGGATCATGTTTTAAATCTAGGATAATTTTGTATGTAGATATTTTATCTCTAATCCTGGTGTCTCGTAGGGATGGCAATAAGAAGGTTTCTGAGCTGGGGGCTTTTGATGGCTAAGGAACTAATCCAAGAGGTCAGTCATCAGCGTGGCAACCTCTCCACTGGTTTCAGGCTCAGAGGCTGAAGGGGACCCAAAGGACCAAACTATTAGTCTCAGGACCTGGAAGACAAAGTACCCAGTTAATTCTCCCGACCATAAAGTTTTAGAGCCAGCTGGTATCTTAGAAATCTACTCTGCTCAGCACGTTCTTACATATTCAACAGGACGTTTTTATTGAGCCTTATCCAAGGCCCTCAAGGCTTCATAAAACTATGAGTTTTATAGTGTTTCTACTAATCTCGTACATTTATTGAACTACCTCTATTGGCTGGACATGAACAAACCACTTACTTTTCTGGGCCTTACTTCTGTTTGGGTAAGTCAAGCATATTGTGTTACAGATGACTCTTAAAAGCCCGAATTTTTCTGATATTCTTTAATCAGATGATTAGACCTGAAATTATTGTTCAAATCTGTACTGTAGAGAAGTTGAATAGACATCAGACAGATAGACAAACACACACACACACACACACACACACACACACACACAGTTAAAAACAAAAAACAATCTATAGTTGAAAAAAGTCCCTTGACAGTGCTTCTTTCTGGTGTTCCCACTCTGGCTGTAGTCCGTCTTTACATGGTCATGTGTGGGTTGCTGTAGTTGCGCACACACTACAATGAATTATTAATGGAAATGTCTCCTCCCAAATGCTTGCTCTTTGAGTCCCAGGATTTTCTCTAATATTTATTTATTTTTGTCCCTGATTGTATAGTATAAATTCTGTTTGGTCAATTCAAACTAATTGAAAAAGGTAGAAAATGTACAGAATCAAAAAAGGTAAATGCACTGCTTGAACACTTGATATTTTGGATATTATAAGTTAGCCTTTTTCTTTGCTTACCTGTAATACTTGTTTGCATGTTTCCTCTTGTGATTTGGAAGTTATAAATCCCATTTTTAAGTTATGATAAATTTTATTTATTTATTTATTTATTTATTTATTTTTTGGTTTTTCTCCGGTACCGGGAACCGAGCTCACGACCTTGCGCTTGCCAGGCAGGCGCTTTGCTGCTTTGCTGCTGAGCTAAATCCCCAACCCCTAAGATAAAT
>NW_004955434.1:8335533-8387540 GCF_000276665.1 Chinchilla lanigera | reverse complement strand
AATTTTATTTATTTATTTATTTATTTATTTATTTTTTGGTTTTTCTCCGGTACCGGGAACCGAGCTCACGACCTTGCGCTTGCCAGGCAGGTGCTTTGCTGCTGAGCTAAATCCCCAACCCCTAAGATAAATTTTATAGTTAAGCATTTTACAGCTTGAGTTTTCTCAAGTTACCAAAGTCATGAATGCTGTGTAAGATAAAAACACACTATCTTTTCTACTACTTCCTTGCCCTGGAACTTCAGGATTAGGTTATTTATGATGAGGTTACTGCTTTTATTAGATTTGCATTTTTAATTCAAAAGCAGTTCTTAAAGTTTGCCTTTGCTTGTATAAATTTCAATTATGACATTTAATTTTTGAAATTATGCTTATGTTATGGTTTGTGTCTGGGTGTTTCCCCAAAGCCACATGCAGTCATGGGGTGGGCTTTTAGAGTTTATGATTGATTCATGATCCAATGCTGGAATTATGGATGTGAGTGCTATACCTGCCCTGGGGCGGGTAGTTTGCATACAGTGTAAGGGAGGGAAAGAGGCTGCTTGCTGCTGCTCCTCCCTTTTGCTCTGGTTGCTTTTTGCTATCTTCTGCTGCCATGAACTGTGCTATGTGCCACTCTGCCTTGGAGCCAGCCAAGTATGGACTGAAACCTCCACAAACTGTAAGCTAAATAAACCTGTCCTTCCTTAATTCTGGGTGTCAGGTATTTTGTCTCAGCAATGGGAGAAACTAAGACAGCTTACTACCATCCTTTTTACACTGATACTTTCCCAGTTTTGAGCTTTTAATTTTGAGTTCTTTATCAGTTGGGGGACTTCTGATATATACCATAATGCTTCTGGACTTAATGTATTTTGAAGATGTTCTCTGTTACTTTTGCCTAAAAATGATGACTCTACTAGAATTGAGACATTGCATCACAGTCTTTTTCTTTTGAAGTTCAGTGGTTGTTGCTTCATCCTATTTCTAATTGTTAATGTTGTGGAGAAGTCTGTGTCAATCTACCGTTTACTGGTATCCTCTTTTCTTTCCTTATCTTTGTGCTTGCGTCTTTTTAAAAAATCCTTACACTGAAATATTGTTTACTTGTATTCTACCCTAGGAGCCAATCTGCTATCTCTGCTTTACTGTGTTTTAAATTTGGCACCTCCTGTTTCATTTCTTTATTATCTTTAGGAGTTTCCCCATTAGTAATGTTCACTTCAAATTGTTTCACACATAAAGTGCTCAAGTGAATCTTTTTGAACAGAAAAACTGAAAATTCTCCAAAGTTGTCTCCTTTTCTCCCCATAAAATGATCACATAGAAATGCTTTAATTCTGCTCTCTCGTGGCTGTTTCTTTCTTGTAACCCACAGCATTTTGTTTATGTTCTGTGTTCTTTCTCCATGCATTCATTCCTGCAAGAAAACTTCTTGCTTATGCAAAATAAGGTGTTGAGGCAGTGTACCAGTCAGGTTCCAGCAAAGAGACAAACTTCTCCAGTAATTTCAAGAGAGTAGGTTCATTATAAGGTATTATTTAACCAAAGTTTTTACATGCTAAAAAGAGGCCAAGAGGACTCTAAGAATGTATAAATGGAAAACAAAGGGAACAATTACTTTGCTTTAGGGCTGTGGGTGCTGCTGCAGTGAAAGAGCTAAGAATTTGGGAGAACTGTTTCCTGCTCAACTGAGGTTAAGAAATAGAACTCACTGGAGAGGGTGTGCCTGCATCTCACTGTGTGGTGGCCAAGTTCATTGGCGTACTGGTGGGTAAGAGCTGTTGAAAAGAGAGCTGCTCATCTCAGTGCCAGTAGGCTGAGTTGATCCTTTGGAAGGTTTCTCCTGGGTTTCTGGAGGAATTCAGTAGACAGTAAGTGATGCTGGGCCTCCTGCAGGCTGCTGCAGTAATGCAAAGGATAGGAGAACATAAGCATTCTTCTGCTTCCACTCTGCCTTGTCCCTCCAGCTCCCTCTGTTGGTAAAGCTGACTTCTTTCTCCAGTGGACAAAGAAAAATTTATAGGGCCCAGCACTAGTGTCACAGAACAGAACGAACAAGGGTAGACTTGGAATTGATTGTAGTTTGAAAACTGGCATAGATGAGTTCTTTGAGATGAAAAAATGGATGGATAGTTTTAGCACAGTTTTATATTACCCAGGAAGAAATTAGAAATTCAGCAGCCTGACCAGCAGGGAGAGAGCTGGAGCCATAGCATCAGTGGAAGGACATTAATGGGTTTCTCTGATATATAAAGGATTGATAAGGCAGGCTTACAGTGGCCACCTGTAGAGTCAGTTATGGAAGAATGCAGAAGGGCTAGCTGTGCACTGCAAATCCCAAGGATCCAGTCAAATGTCAAAGGCCTGGACACTGCAGAGCCCCATGTGAGTCTGTATCAGGAAGCTGAAGGGCCTGTGCTAGAAGACTGAAAAGCCTGCACTGGAAGGCTGAAGGGTCTGCATTGGAAACCTGGAGATGGACAACCAAAGACAATGACAAAGACCAGTGCTCCTCAGAAAAAACAGAAGCAAGATTTCCTTCTTCTTTCCCTTTTTATTCTACCCAGGCTATAAACCTGTGCTTGGTGCCACCTATACCTAAGGTGGGTCTTCCTCTGCAGTAAATCAATCATCCAGACACACTCAAAACTGTGCTAAACCAATAAGCTAGGTGTTTCTTATTTAGGTTTACACCACAGTTAACTGTCAACCTCCCTTTTTTATTTCTCTTCCACCCCCATCTGTGTCTCTCTGTCTCTTTTTTTCTCTCTCCCCCTCCCCATTCCCCCTTTCCCTCTCCCTCTCCCTCTCTCTCTCTCTTTCCCTGTTCCTCTCCCTCCCCTCCCTTCACAACTGGGGATAAAAACCAGGAATAGCCATCACATTGAAGTACATTCCAGGCTCTTTTTGTGTCTTTTTTTTTTTTAATTTTGAACCCTAGTCGTACTAAACTGCTCAGTTGCCCATTCTGTGCTTGCATTTGTGATCCTCCTGCCTCAGCCTCCCAGATTGCTGGTGTTACAGAAGTGTGCCACCATACCTGGCTCCAATGAGTTTTTCATTATTGTTTGACTGTCAGGCGGTGGCTGAGAAAATCCCTTTGCTCTGTGGAGTGCAGACATCGTCACCAAGGGAAAACTGGGAATATGCATCCCAGAGGGCTTCCCATCTAGGAAATCTCTCAGTCTAGGTGATTCTGTTAACCCTGTTTGGTTCAGCGAGACTCTCAGCTATGCTATAATGAGTGTTAATGTTCTTCTAGGGTCTCTTTCATTTACTTCTTGCTGGGAAGCTGCTGATATTTGTTATGTTAAGTAGAACCTGGACATTGCTGTTATAAGAATTTTCCCTTTCTAGATTCTTTAAAGAATTCTGGTTTCCTCTGTTTTTAATATCTACTTATTTTTGATGATTTTAAGAGGATTTTGGAAGAAAGAGTTACATGTATGTGTTTATACTACCTTATCACCCGGAAATCTCACATTTTTAAATATGCCATAAATGTTTCCCTATATTGTTTTAATTTTTAAAAATCCAGTCAGTTTAGCTTGTGTTTCTTTCTAATTGAAATTAGAATTATCAGAGACAATCTCAGGACTAGAATATACTGCATACTTCATCTGGGTAGTTTTTATGGGTGTGGTCTTCTGCACATACAGTATAGCCAAACTGTAGCATCTTAAACAGATCTCTTAACCTGGAATATTCTGTTGTTACCAGTTTAGTTCATTAACATCACACTTATTTGTGGACTTAGAATCATTTGGATTTTGCTACTTGATTTTTTTCTGGCCTGCAGGAAACATTGCATGTGAATAGAGAGGCTTCTATTTTAGTAAGCCTGTTTATTAATTGGTAGAACATGACATGTGTGTTACTTAATACATTAAGACAGAAGAGTTGGGAATTTGTATAAAACAAACAAATTTGGTACTGAATTTTAAAAACTGACAGATTTCTCAGTTTAGCTGTTCTAGTGTTTGTATGAAAAGATCTAAAAGAGGTAAAATAAAAAGTGAAGGGCTTTATCCTGTTTGTGAAAATAAAGCAAATATCATAGTACTTAAAAAATACAACTCATTCCCCTTGCCCTTGAATCATTCTTTGTTCAGGGTTTCTGTTGCCCCTTTTTTTTCTGTCCAGGCTGTGTCTGGGTACAGCTAGGCTCTGCAGAGGGGCAATTGTGAGTCAGGGAGAACCGTAGAAGGGTCCTGGGGTGGTTTTTCTGCTGGGAAGGATGGGTTTGTAAACGCCACAATCTGGAGAGTTCTGGGCGGTAGGGAAAGGACAGCTCCATGTTTTTGAACAAGAATGGGATTAAATTCTTAGGCTCTTAATTCCTAGAATATTGTTTTTTTCCTTTTCTGAAAAATTAGGAACAGTTTCAATTTTAGGCTTCAGGCTTCTTGTCTCTGCTTCCAAATGATGGAAGTCACCTCTAGAAATACTTGAAGCTCCCTGGGGAACCAGGACCGGCGCTGTTGCCTTTAACATAAGCTGTATCCTGATTTTTGCCTTACTCTTCCTTATTTTCCTTTCCGTTTCAGTGGTGAGCGTGTCAGTGATTGAATCTCTACTTTTTAGAGTTTATCCAACAATATCTTACAGCTTTCAGATATGTCTAACATCTGGCCCAGGATGTTCCCTGTTTCCTGAAAATTCATGTTTTATGATCTTTACATACATATTTAACTTTTATCAGTACACTTATTGTGAATATTGGGTACACACACACACGTGCACACACACACTCACACACACACACACACTGAATAGATGGGACTCTACTACACTTTTACTTGTTAGTTACTTGGAACCTTTGACCTGTTGTTCAGTTATACAAGTGAGGTGATAGCAAGCATTCTTGTCTTGCTTCTGTCTTGCTTCTTGCTGATGTTGTTTTTTATTTTAAAGAGAGCAGTGAAAGAAAAAAAAGAGCAATAGCAGCATACTAACATCACAAACATAAACGAAACAAAGCAAGAACATTAAAAGTGATACAGGGTTTCAAAACAAAATGATAGGAATTAACAGTGGTTGTTATGGTACCTATTGTTAATCTTCAACTACGTTGCTCAGATTACCAGATGTAAGAATGGAAGATTGTTTCAACCATTAAAGAGAATAAAAATATAATTGTTGGATAAAACATTAGAGATAATACAGAGTCTCACTAGACAAGATGGTAGGACTTCACCATTGCTTCTGATTTAACACATATACTTTTCATAGAAAATCTTTAAAGAATTTTTATTTCCTTAAATTATGAATTTGAGCTAATTCTTCTCAAGCTTCTGTTCCTCGAGTTTATTTTAAAACTTTTAATTCATACATAATCATTGTACATATTTATGGGATACTTTTGTATTGATGAAATTAGGATATTTAGCTTATCCATCATGTCAAACATTTATCGTTTGTTATGAAAACATTGAGAATCTTTTCCTCTAGATATTTTGAAATACATATACAATATCAACTGTAATTCTCCTTCTCTTTAACAGTGCACCAGAACACATTCACACGAGCTAGTTGTGAATTTGTACCCCTTAACCAATCTTTCCCCCATCTCCTCTATCCTTCCCAGCCGCTGGTAACCACTATTCTACACTACCTTTATGAGATTGTGTTCTTAAGAATTGCACACATAGTGAAATCATGTAATATTTATCATTCTGGATCTGGTTTCTTTCACGTAATATTATGTCCTCCCAGTTTGTCCAAATGGCAGGATTTCATTCATTTTCATTGCTAGAGAATGTTCCATGGTGTATATGTACCACATTTTCTTTCCTCAGTTGGTGAATACTTAGGTTGATGGCATGTGCTTGCTGTCGTGAATGGTGTTGCAATAAGCAGGGATGTCTGTATATTCAGGAGTTTTTTGAAACCTCCATTGATGAAATCGTCTAGTTGATTTTCTTATTATCTTAGGATGCTGATTTATATAAATATATTTATAGGTATTTAGTCCTCACTCACTCATAGCATTAGCCATTCTTGGTGGTAGAATTTGGTTTCAGAGCTTTGCTTTCCAGTCAGCCAAGCTGTTACTCTTCCTTCCAGTATATAATTTCTTCCATAGCTTTAAAAGTCTCTTTTCATACTGAATGATCCATTGTATTACTTTTTCTATGAAAGCCTGAACTTCACTAAGTGAGGAGTGAAAAAGGAGCATAAGTGGTAAGTAAGAAAGGACTTGTTTCATACGTTTTGCTCCTGGGAGTATTGTGAGATGTACAGATCACAGATGCATGTGTGGTGATGTTGACGCATAAGGTTTTACTTTGTGAATATGTGTTCTTGTTGCAGAAAATCAGTTCACTCTTTTTATATTAATCTGGTGAGATGAGGATCTGAGATATGTAGATGAGTTTATTCCGAGTGCTTAGTCAATATATCAGTAATAATTGGGTCTTTTGTATATCGTACTTATATTCTTATACCCACTACCTAAATCATTTTCACAACAGTAATAAGGCCGTTACAAGAGTTGGTATCACTCTTTTTTATAGGTATGAAATAGCTCAGGGCAGATGACACAATACATAAGTGATATGGTTGAGATTAGACACCCTCCCTTGTGTGTAGATGTCCCCTCAAATCTCATGTAGTCATGGGTGAGGCCTTTTCAGAGGTTGCTGGATCTAGAATATGTGATGCTGAAATTAAGGATGTCTACTGATTGGTTTGGCACCCACCCTAAACTAGGTAGCCTAGATAGAATATGAAAGAGGCAGAAAGAAGCTACTACAGTTGCTTGTTACTGGACAATTACTTGCTTTTGCTGTCTCCTGCATGCAATGAACTGGTTTCTCCTCTGCAATGCCCCTCTACCATGCCACCCTGCCTTGGAGCCAGCCAACTATGAACTGAAATCTCTACAAACTGTGAGCTAAATAAACCTTTCCTCTTTTAACTTTAGGTGTTGAATATTTTGTCTCCGCAATGAGAAAGGTAACTAAGACACCCTGCTACCTTCTTATCATAAGCCAGTATTCATTCCTTCTTCACGTTGAGATTTTTGAATTATAAAAAATAGGACTTACATGTGTGAGAAACTGACACAAAGACAAAGGAAATGTTGATCTCATTCTTTCCCATCCCCCCTTCTCCTAATCCCATCAGCATTTTTAATATAAGGTGATTAACAAAGACTCAAGAAACAGTTTATACAACATCGTGAAGATTTTCACTGTGAAATGCCCATTTCCCTTCTTTTTTTTTTATTTTCCCTTCTAAATTAGTCTCTGAGCCATATGGCAATGTATCATTCTATTATGACTGCATTTTTTTTGTTATTTTAAAGATATAAGAATGAAAACATATTAACAAACACACAGATATAAACAAAACAACACAAAAGCAATAAAAGCAATACAAAATTTCAGACAAGGCGATAGGAAATTGGCAATGGTTGTTGTATTACATATAGTTATCTTCAATTTGGTCACTCAGATAAACAAATATAGGCAGGTAAGATTGATCAAACCATTAAACATTACCTGTTCCTTTCAATAAAGCAATAGAAATCAGTAGTACAGCTGTCTTAGCTATCCTGTGTATACATATATACATACTTTTCCTCTTTCTTTGTTTGTTTCTTTGTTTCTTTCCTCTTTTCCCTCATCACAGATGTTTTTTCCTTTTGAGCATTTTCTTTCCCATTCACAATATCTATTGTACCATTTAGATTTTATTTATTCTTTCAGATTCTTATACTAGTGAAACAATACAGCATTTACATATGTGGGGCTGATTTATTTCACTTATTAGTATGGTCTCTAGTTGCATCCATTTACCTATAAGACTTTGCATTTGTTGAACACCTTTGTGCAAAAGCAGATGCTGTCCTTCACAGACATTTCCTTTCACAGCCTAACTGGCCAGTGTGGGTAATTCAGTTTCCTTACTCTGGTAATGAAATTGTGTCAAGAGGGGCTGGGGATTTAGCTCAGCGGCAAAGTGCCTGCCTGGCAAGTGCAAGGTTGTGAGTTCGATTCCTGGTACCAGAAGAAAAGACCAAAAAAAAAAAAAGAAATTGTGTCAAGAGAGGTGATTGGACAGCCTGAAACCTGAGGCAAATGAGGTGAGGATGGAGAGGATGAGGACCTCTACAGCATCTTTCGACATTCCCCACGCCCCTTCGCTACCTAACTTGAAGAAGTATAGCTATGCTAGACAGAGGACACTGTCTTGGGACACTGAGAGCTCTGATAAACTGAAAGGAGCTGAATAAAATGTACAGTGACAGTTCTTATTCTTCACTTATGGCATTCTAGCATAATTCTTTATGGAATATGCTTGGCACAAGCTTGAAGAAAAAATAGCATGTTGTTCAGTCTTTGCAAATGTCCAATCAAACCATTTTGTGGCTATTTACATGATGCTCCAAACCTGGAATAGAAGTCCTCCCTTTTATTTTTTTTCTTATACTTCAATGTAATGTTAAGAATTGAACAGCAGCCGTTATCAAGCAGAGTACTTTTTAAGTCTTATTTATCCAGGAGAAACTATCTGAAGCATGCAAGGGACAGCCCAGAAAGAAGGGCCTAATAGGCAGGTTCTAAGTGTAGTGTATTCGTCAGCAAGGAGCAAGGTGGGGGTGGCTGAACCTATGGTGGTACCTGTGAGCATGGGTAAGCCTTTTGCTTCCTGGGCAGAGTATGAGGAACAATGGGAAAAGAAAGGAGTAGTCTTTGAATGCTGCCCATGAGTGAGCTGAGAGGAAGCATCCCAGGTGGAAGTGACCAAGAGTTACATGCAGCTGAAAGTGACTGTCACCCAAGGTGATAAGAAGTCGATTGTCTGGGAGGAGAAACAAGAACCACCTTTGTGGTTGAAGAGAGAGCATTTGTTGAATCAGAAAATTGAAAGTGAAGACAGAAATTGGAGACTGATTCTAGTTAATCTTGGAAACCGAGAACATAATGAAGTGTGGCATGAAAACTTCATCAAGTGAGAGGTTTGGAGTAGGCTGCAATTTCAAGCCGTGGTGCTGGGTTGAGACAAACAGGACTCAAAATTCAGGCTGACTGGAAGCTTTGAGTTCCAGGAGGAAAGAAAGATCTGGAATTCAATATGGCTTTAAAAGAGGATTCTGGCTCAGATGTAAAAAATTCGGAGGGGCCACCTACTGGCCCTAACAATAGAAGTAACAGTTCACACATGTCTTAAAATCAGTGACACAAAATATGAATAAACCAAGTTTGAGGAAATGATAAACCCTTCCTAGAAGAGAAGAAACCCAGGGCGGCTTTCATCCCTGGCAGAGAGTAAGAGGAGAGATCCGACATGAACAGAATAACAAGAAATCGGACAGCCTTTGCACTGACTTTGAATGACCACATGCTGGCTGGCATGACTGCTAGAATCCCAAGGATCTCCAGCCAAGAAATAATCCCTGAGTCATGACCTAATTCAGTCCCCTGGTTTTTAGGTAAAGATGGTATGCAAGGCAAGGGTAGAGTAGAAAAGCTGATAGAGTTTTCTACTTTCTATAGAGTAAGGTACATGAGACTTTTTTCCAAGAACAAGGTGGTGGTCTGAGATGGCTGGGGACAGAACAGGAGAGCTGAGAGAAATCCGCATGGGTCTCTGTGAGTGCTCTGTAGTCACCATCCAATGGTCAAGGGCAGAACAGAGAGGAGTCTCCAGAGATGGAGAGCCAGGAGGTGTAAAGGAGAGTGCAGAGCATCTCTTAATGACCGCAAAAGCAGCCTTCCAGCCTGTGAAGTGTGGAGAGGTACCTCTTACTTTAGAAAACCATTGGTTTAGTCTTATGGCATAGAAGAATTCCTGAAATATTGTCAGTGCTCAGATCTCAAGTCTGCTAAAGGAGAATCCTGGTAACATCCTCAAAATTAAAGCCAATGGTGGAGTGACTATAACTAAACCTGCAGGAAAACCCAGACCCAGTTTAACTACAGCTCCAATGACGGGATTCCTTCCTTCTCAACTAGCGACCTGACAGAGACCTGAAGCTTCCTCCATGAATAAATATTACTTTCTCCTTCTCTACTTTTTTTTTTTTTTACATAAAATGTTCTGCACATAATAAGTTATAAGATGTATAGAGCAAGCAAATGTGACTCTTGGCCAAGAAAAGTTGTCAATAGAAGTAGACAGAGATGTTCTGCTTTTGGAATTATCATGCAAGGTTTTACATGATTAAGTATATTCAAAGATCTAGTGAAAAACAAGAAAATATGTAGGAATAAATGGGGAATTTCAGCAGAGAGGTAGGAACTATTTCTTTAAATACAGAGGCAGAGAACAATGCACTGAGAGTCTAGAAAGTCAAAACATCAGGAAGCAAAGACGCTGTTAACAAAGTGTAAAGTTTCTGAACCCAGAGCGGTGTCTTCCTCTCTGCCGTATTTTTGTGTCCTTGTTGTGCATGTTTTGTTCATAGTGGTTAATTATAGAAAAAAGGAAATACAAAGCAAAAAAAAAAAAAAATGAAGAAGACAAAACAAAGGCCTTAGCCAATCTGTACAGAAATCAGAGGCCCCAAAAAACTAGGCTCACAGTTAAATCCTGGATTCGCTTCCTTTTCCTTGGTCATAAAGCTTGAGGTACATTTGTGATTCCATACAATACATGCACCAAGCCATGCATGGTGCCTCAATTTTGTTTTTTGTCCCTGGCTTTGTTTGAAGAGATCACCTATTCAGAAGGGCAGGTGAACCAGAAAAAATGTCTGAGTTCCAAAGCCCAGAAAAAGGATATACATGTGTGGGTATTTTTAGATAATTTCTTTATGGTCACATGCCCCGCTTTGCATAGAAAGAAGATCAAGGTTCATAGCAAGGTCCATGGGCTTTTTTTGCATAAACTCACCATCAAGGTTTCTTTTTCTAAGTTTTCTTAGTAAGGATTATTTTTTGTTGTAGCATTAAAAGTATTGTCATGTCTTTGCCAAGAAGTGTCAAAAGGTCCTTTTGGTATCATTGAAAAAGTTGAGTAAACTATTTTTTTCAAGCTGCATTCTACTGTTCCCTAGGAAGTCGATTTGACCTTTCCTTTTTTTAATTTATTTTTCAATTTTCTTTCATTTGAAAAGGAGTGAACCGATTCACACAAAATATGACTTTACATTGTGCCTTTCAGTCAAGGACAGATAATGAGTCAGAAACAGACCCCACATGCCTACTAAACTCAAATCTTTTCCAGGAAATGAAAAGAGTACTGCTTCTTATTTTTTGTGATTATCTGTTTTAAAATTGTTCATTGTCATCTGTCTCTATGCTTTCCTGGTCACCTCTCTAGAATAAAAGTGCTATAATAGCTTTATTACCTGTGTTTATTAAGAATGGACATAACCAGAAAAAATTAGTTTAAAATTAGTTAAGATCAACTCCAGAATCACAGCCTTTGTCAGAAATATACTAAGAATTTTAAAATGGTGAAAATAGGGCATCAAATCAAGTGTGGAGACCTTCATGCACCTTTGATTTTTAAAATTTGGGACAGGCTCTCACTGCATTGTCCAGGTAGGACTTCACCTTGAAATTCTCCTGCTTTTCAGTGCTGCAGCGGCAGGCGTGTGCCCCTGTCTGGCTAAAGACCAGAGCTTGTGTGACTACACAGCTTGCATACCCATGAAACCAGCCCTGGAGTTAGGCTTCTCTTAGCTTCTGGTTTTTAGGGCACTGTTGGTCTTTCACAAAGCTACAAGATACTCTAGCACTGTGGTTTTGAGTAAGATGAATATTAGGAGCCAATTTGTAGTAGGGTGCATGATCAGGATATAAGATAGTGCAGCTTTCGAACTGTACAATTCTACAGGGGTTTGCATTTGCATCCTTACTCACCACACATGTAGATGACTGGTGTGGCTTTCTCGCCAGGCAGATGGCACAAAAATTGTCTTGAAGAAGAGAATTTTTTTTAAAGTACACAAAGTTGCTATTTAAGCAATTAGTTTGTTCTGTGGGCAATTCTCTTTCCCCTACCTACTAGTATTTTACCTTTTATAGGTTCTTTCGACTGTAAGTGACCTCTCTCTTCCTTGTGTGTCTGTGTCAATGTAATGTACACATATGTGGCTGGGTGTTTCTCTCCCGTTAAACCTGTTCTTTGGGTCTCTGTCCGCTCTACTTTCTACCCTTTGTCTTTTCTCTCTCCTCTCCAGTCTTCATTCTGCCCCAGACATGTGACTTCCTGAAAAGCTGGCACTGAGATCTTGCATTTCATTCAGTATGTCCCCATTCACAGTAGCATTACACTTGGACCCCTCAATTCTAAATGGGAAGAGATGCTTTAACAAGTTAAATGAAACCTGTGAGAGGATGGTGCCTCTTGCAGCCACCCTTAAAACTATGGCTAAAAAAAAAAAAGTCCTGTATTTGAAGCTGCATCCATGGTAAATTCTACTGTGAGAGTGAGAAGAGAATAAAATCTCAGAGAGGACCGTCTGATTCTTAAGGTTTCCTGGTCAGCCCTCAAACTCAGATTCCCTGAGCTGAAGGAGATCTTAGAGATAAAATAGAGATTCCACTTTGCGGGGCCTGTGCTATAGGGGAAGTGTTACTGTGAACCAGGTTGGGTACCATTCCAGTGTCCTGAGATGTGCCCTACAGAGATTTATCTAGGGTTCAGGAACTCAGAACCTGGATCTTGGCTGGGACAAAGACTTTTGTAACTGATGTATGGCTCTAAACTGGACAGTCATTAAAGGCACTATCAACCCTACATAATTCTGTCCACCCCCATGCCAAGAAAAAAGAAGGTTTTTGCTGACTTGCTTATCCTTTTCCAAATTCTAGACTTCTGAAATCTAGTACTGCCCTTGATGTTCATTTTAACTCAGTTTTACATTGTAATAGGAAATAGAGAGGTGGGCCTTTGGCGAGTGGGAAGGAGATCTAGGGGTAGAGAGGCAAAGTTTGGGAGGGAAAGGGGACATAAAACAAATTAAAGGCATTATGTATACATACCAACTTCACTGTGTGTCACAAACGTACTAAAAAATGTTATAAAGAAGGAGGATTAGTCTTGTTATGAAAGCCAAACTATGTTTAGGGGTTCTTTATGTGCCTCAAGAGAGCTGCAAGTTGGCCGTTGTGGACCATGAGCCAGCTTGCTGTTGTGGATCCGTAGAGAATGTGCCTGCCTAGCGGTGTTGGCACCACCGTTTCTCACGTACTCCACAGGTCTCTGCACATGATGATGACACGTCTTCTCCAGTTTCAAGTTGAGCCTTCTGCAGGAAGATCCTGCTGGTCTTACATGCACACTATCGTGTAACATTATATTTCAGACATTTACGTGTCTCGTGATTGTGAACCCCGAGAGCCAGCTGCCTTGTCTTGATCACCTTTGGAACTGTCACGTCTGGCCTGAACTTGGCAAATGGAAGATGCTCTGTAAAGAGCTTTGATTGTAATGCCGAGGGACTTACAAAGATAGGATCAGAGTCAGCAATGCACAGAGGCACCCTTGATTTAATTGCACCTGAAATGTAGAGCGATCAGAGGCTAGATTCTGCTTCGTCAGACTTGACATCTGCAGCTTCATTTCTCAGAATAGCCTGGGAAAGAGAAAACAAAGACTTTTGCCAAGTCTACTGATATCCAGGATGACAACCCTATATGCTAAGAATCAGGAAGTCTTAGTTGTACTACTCGTTGTTGAGTCCAGGATGTAGAAGTAATGGCAGGGAGAGAGAAGAAGTGTGGTGTTGCCCTCTCCTGTTCTCCCCTTTTGTACCAGACCAGGAAAAGAAAACAGAATTTAAAAAATGAAGTAGTATATTAATGCTGTTTAGAAGCCCTAGTAAGACAAATCCTTGAGAAGTCCCAGATAGGTTCATTTGTAGCTCCTGTGGGAAAAGCTGTGAGAAACCCCTTGGACGGTCTTCATTTGAAAAACCAAACCAAACCAAACCAAACCAGAATCTTCTGAGCATTGAAAGCCCAAAGTGGCCAAGTGTACTGAGGAGCAAAAGGTAGAAAAGTGCTTAAGTTTCAGATGTTTTGGTGAGCAGTACACACACACACACACACACACACACACACACACACCCCATAACACAAAGTCTTTATAAGTCCTCTGTGGTTTTGCCTCTCCATGATGTCTGCTATTCTTCTTACTATTTTTATTGAGAACCAGTACGGGGCCATAGAAAAGAAATAAATGAAGGTTCAGGAAGAATGATTGCTCGGTGTGCAAACTCTGACTTGCCTCAGAGGCAGCTCTGTGGCCCACGTGACCTGCGAACCTGTTACTTGACTCTACCCAGGACTCTCATCAAGCCTGTGTTTGCCCTCTTGCTCTGGATGGTCTTTTGTGTACCGCGGGCCCTGCCTGCTGCCTCTAGAGGCACATGCTTACACTACTCTCACCAAGATGTTTATGGTCAGCCTTTAAATCAGGCAGGCAGTTCCTTAGAACTTGGGAAAACGTTTACTTGTTCTGTGTCTTTGAGGGTCTTGGAACTGAGGGATCCTGCACAGCTGTAGAAACATCTGTTGGGCACACTGCTTACAAGCCTGAGTTTGCTGAGAATTGAGCAGTGACCGTGAAAGATGGGGTCTCTGCCCTTGTGGAACTGGTGTCCTCACTGCTAAGTGTGGAGCCCCTTGACTTGGGCAGGCACTTCCACCCCTCCCAGATACACTGACCTCATCTCTAAAAAGGTTTGACCTTTCAAAAGCTTTATACTTGCCTCAAACCTTTTCTCTTTCCTCCTTTTTCTCATGCAAATGGCAAGCATCTGATCATTGTGAAAAGAAAGATTGAAGGGTAAGAGTGTCCACTTGAAGGATCTTCTAGAGTACCTTGACTTTTGGCTTTGACCTTAAAGTAAGTACTTGGAAGCTTTTATTTGATAAACAAAGCAGAGCAAAACAAAATCAAAGTCTGAAACAAGAATTGACCCTCAGGACCTTTAGCAGCCCTTCTTTATCTTTACTTCAGGAACAAAAACAAGCCATGGCAATGTGTGATGGTCTGTGCAGAGTAAATGAAGGCAGAGCTCTGAATGTACATTTGAAATGTAGGCCGTCTGCAGCTGGTCCAGATATTGTGGATCAGTTGGAGCTGCAGTATTCCCTTCTCATCTTGGAGCTTTAGAGTCCGTTGTCACCAAGAATTTTTCTCTTTATGAACAAAGGGAATAGGCACTGCACCTGCTGCTTCCTCTGATTCTCTTGAGCCTTACACACCATTCACACATTTGTCCACTGAAGAAGTGCCTGCTATGTTCCCAGGCCTGTTTCAAGTTTAGGCACTTGGAACATTGTACTGATTAATACAGAAGGGTCTTGTTTTCATAGGGTTGACAGTCTAGGAAGAAAGAGGTAACCAACAACATTTAAACAAATATGTAGGTAATTTTAGAGACTCTGAAAATGCTGTAAGAGGGTGAAATCCAATAGTATCAAGAAATGTTGGTGCGGGCAGGAGTTCTTTAGGTTTAGTGACCAGAGGGTCTGTCTGAGGAGGTGTTTAGTGTACCGGACCTGGATGTTACAGAGAAGCCATGCTTTATCCTGTATTAACCACTCATGTTACCAATACCAGTTATTGAATTAAATATGAATATAAAATACAATAGCTTCTGTGGAACATAAATTGGCCATTCCTTAATAATTTAAATGTAGAATTATTATATGACCAAGAAACTTTATTTTTAGAAATATGCCCCAAAGAATTGAAAATAAATGTTCAAAAAAAGTTACATATCAATGTTCATAGTACCACTACTCACAATAGTCAAAAGATGGAACAACACAAATGTTTATTAATGGATGAATGGATAGCCAAATGTGGTATGTCTATAAAACGGAGTGTTATTCATGCATGAAAAGGAATCAAGTTCTAATACATGATGCAACATGGATGAATCTTTAAAACCTTGTGCTAAGTCAAAGAATGCAGACACAGAAGTCCACATTTTGTGTCATTCTATTTTTATGACATGTCCAGAAAAAGCAACAGGAATAGGAAGTAGATCAGTAGTTGACTAGAGGTGGGGGAGGTGGGGAATGAGGAATGACTACTAATGGCTATGGGGTTTCCTTTCAGAGTAATGAAAAGTTCTGCAACTAGACAGTGATAGTGGTTATGTAACTAGTGAATCATACACTTAAGATAGTTAAAATAGTAAATGTTATGTGTGTTTTACCACAATTAAAACATTAAATGTAAGTATGATATTTGACACCATTCCATGCTGAAACACGTTTGTGTTTCCATCTGTTTTGTCCTTTTTTTTGAGGGTAGAGGGGGAGAAGTTTTATTTGGTATCTTTTTAGATCTATACCCTCTAAAATGGGGCTGTCAGGGACTGATTAAAAATAGAATTGAACCTAAGCACAGGTGTGCCCATATTCAGATGTGCTTTTTTTTCCATGCATCCATTTTTTGAAGCTCTAAATTATTTAGAAGCAAATAAGATGTGTTTTATACAAGAGCCTCTCTAAATGCACCTTACTGTCTAATTGTTTTTTATGTCTGAAAAATGAGACAGATTGGTCTCCTCTCTGGTGGGATAATTTGACACTAATAACAAAGAACATTCTCATCTGTGAGGTTGTTGGCTGTGCTAGAGGTCTTAGTGAAAAGAGAAGGCCCTGGGAATGCTGAGGAGTACCAGCCTCAGAATTAGGCAGGTAGAAAAGATCTGGGCAGGTTTCCTGGGACTAAGTTGAACATGAGAATATGAGTTGAGTCTTTTCAGGGGCAAAGGAGGAGTGCTGCTGGCATTCAAGGTCTGGTATTAGTCCTGGTTCACCTGTCACTGAGCTGCTTTGTGCGCCTGTGCTGTCATTTCTATTCATATCTAAATGTATTACTTACAAAAATTAGTACTTTCCATGGACCTAGCTCCTAAAATAAATACAAGTAGGAGGGCCACATTTGACCAAACTGTATAACATCACCCACAGCAGCTGTGCTGTACTTCTTTTCTTACCTGTATTTGGTGAGTCATCCACCTGGCATTTTTTAGAGTTGGAGAAATTAATGAAAGTCCTAGAAAAAATTATCAGTGGCCTTGAAAGAGTTTTCAGATCTCTGGTAAGAATGGTTGGTATATCCTTTTACAATATCTGTTGTGAAATAATATTTGTTTGATGTATCCAGCCCTTATGAGTGATGTGAATAAAATGCTAGCTGAAAAGATTTGTTTTTCTACCTATTCCTCTGATCTACATAGTTGTTAGGAGGTGAAGGTATGTTCAGATATGCTTTTGGATGATGAATTTTGAATGTGGAGGCTTAATATAAAGTATTCCCATCAGACTGGCTCAGAAAATGTTAAGACTAAAATAGTTTCCAACAATCCAGAATGTTCCACATATGTTTTGCCCACCATTCCAGTAACCCCCCTCTTCTCTGTGCCCATCTCATATATATATATATATATATATATTGCCCCCCTCAGTTTACAAACTTAATTGGTTCCATGATTTTGGGAAAGATGGCCATGTTTGTGTTGGAGCAGGAAAAATGGCAGTGGTCGTGTTTGTCACCTGATGCAGACTTTGTAAACAAAGCAAAATTTTGCCAAACACTTTTGTTTGGTAACCAAATTGTTTGCCAAAAAAAGCATTTGCAAACTGAGGCACCACTCTACATTGCCTTTTTTCTTGGCCTACTTTTACTACCACATTCCGCATTAGAAATAAGGAAAACGATGTCTTGCTTAAAGAATGTTTGAATTTCTTAATAAACATATGGGACAAGAGAAGCCTGTTCCGTCCTGCTTGCTTGAAGCCCATTGTCTGCATTCATTTTGACCCAGTTTTTTTAGGGGGTGAGAGAAGAGGAATTTTAGGCCTCACAGGAGATTATCAATGGGTGCTTTCAGGCAGTTCCCTAAAACATGGGCCTCAGTAGTAATTACTTGCCGAGGATCCTACATTCACCAGAAGGAGTTTATTGTTCCCTGACAGGAGGAAAAATAACTCTCCTTAGTTTATTGTGAAATTTTCAACTTCCCTCAACTACAGGGACCCTGGCAGTAGGTTTAGATTTCACCTGCAGGTGTGAAGGCTTACTCTTTATCTCCTCTTACTGGAGGCCCAGTTCTGAATGGAAGAGTGAGAGCATACCCAGGCTTGTAAAAGTGAGGCCAGTGTGTTCCAGTGGACTCTAGTCTTTGAAGACTGAGAAAAAGCTACCACCAAAATACTAGAATCCTGCAGGAAAGGTATGAAAACAATACAGATGCCTCACTTGACACAGCTTGTTCTGTATAGACATATACTCTATGTTCTTGAGGCATTCCTCAGAGGATTCCTGTGTAAGACAATTATTCCTATGGGCATGTAATTTGGCAGTGGGAATATAACCATGAATGAGAAGGAAGAGAAGAATAAGAATATAAATGGGCTCAGCACAGGACACTGTGCCAGCATCCCTGGGCTGTGTGGGCTTTGGTGATAGCTAGCTGACTGTCTTGGGTACTGAGGAGTTAGAGTGGATACAAAGTGTTTGATCAGGGTCCTGGCAGCCCATTATGTGGTAGGCCTTCATCCTTTAGCAGTCACTGTGGGAGCTGGAAGGAAGGGTCCTGCAAGAGGAGCCCAAGTGACAGGTCAGTGAAAGGGATTTTAGTTATTGAATACTGTAGATGCATTTGAATAGCTGCACAACCGACGTATCAGCTGCAGCTCTGGGACCTGTTTGTATCCTGAAACAGTGCCTTTTAGGATGTAGTCAATTTGGTACACAGGACAGCTGGTGGTTATTGCTGACAGTTGTAGATGTGTGTTTGTTTCTTGGATGGTACGCTTCTGTGATAATTTGCTCAGATGTCACTGGTGCCCATCTGAACTGTTATCTAGTTAGAACCCAGCCATTTGTGCTCAGCAATCTGGATGCGTGTGGTGCTCAGTGTAGGTAGGTGCCTGCTGACTAAGTGGGAACCAAAAACAATGTTAGGTCCTGTCCTGCTACGTATTGGTGACTATTTCAGAGCATATGCAGTGAAGTCACTGGCACTCCAGAGATAGTTTTAAGATCTAGATTGCCAATTTTTGGCAAGAAGACAAGAATGTCGGAAGTAACAAAATAGTTGGTGAAATATTTGTACAGGCATCCTCACAAGAGCACAGGCAAGACCTGGGTGCCTGATGGGTGGTCAAGAGGACAGCACTTGAGAGCAGTGACATTGTTGAGAAGTTTACAGCCTCTGAGTACCAAGGAGAGGACTTTGATCCTGGCTTTAAAACATGCTTTAATGCCCTCTATGAGGAGATGTTTCTGTCTTTATTAGATCATTGCCTCCGGAGCAATTTGGTGCCGTTTAAAAATAAGCACTCTGTTAAGTATTATAATGTGGTTAAGCAAGCTGCTTCTGACTGTGCAAGCTAAATTCTTTTCTATTTATAAGAATAGCTTGTATTATATTATGTGCATACTGAGCTATGACGTGACTGTATGGTGGACCGATACAATATCAGCACTTAAGACTACTGTTTAAATAGATCCACAGGATAATAAGTTTACAGCAGGATCCTTTGTAGTGCACAAACCATCTCACAACTTGATTTGTACCCTTACATATTCTGCTAAATATGTTTCCTCCTCTTGATCCTCACGAATATCATTCTGAACTAAAAAAAATAGTTTGTTCTCCATGGTTTGCTTTAAAAGTGGTATTATGTTTAACTCTAGTATGCCCATCATACAGAATTTGCTAGAGGGTCAGAGTAGGATTTGATTACCAGTGTTATTCTTCTTTTGCTCCAGTGGCTGGCTGAATTCAGCATGAACACATAAACTGAAGCAGATGCACAGAGTCCTGCCCCTTCCTTATTTCGTGCCCTCTGATCATGAGTTAGAATGGAGAATGCAGGGAGGCCCCTTCCCTCACTGCTTGGCTCTTGAGTCTTACCCATATTCCTTTCCACTCTACAATTCCTGGAAAAGTTGAGCTAGAGAACAAAGACCTCCATGGACCTGCTGGTATAGGGGAGTGAAACAATTAATCTGCTAGATAATCTGGTACGTTTGTGTTCTCTAAAGTCAAAGAATGAATTTTAGGAACAACGGAGATTAAGAGCAGAATATATTTACTGGGGGAAAGAAAGCTTCTGTCCAAGAGAGAGAGAAGGGGACACTAGTAGGTTGTCAAAGACCCTGTGTTTTTTTCTAGGGATTTTCACAGAGCAAATCTGGATGCAAGGTGGGAAATTGCAAGGTAGGCATGAGGTCAACCAATAAGATTATGAATATAATTGCTCAGGCAAAATTGATTAAATCGGGATCAAATGAGGAAGCAAGTCACATAAACAAGCGGGCATGAATATAGAACAGGGGTCTTTCCGTGTAGGGGGTTGGGTTTGTGGCTCTTTCTGGCTTCCTGGGGTGATAGATCCCTAGTTAGAATATCAATTCCTGATGTTTATCCTTCGGGAGGTATATGGGTGCATTTGTTTCATATTTTGTCTTGAAGTTTGGCCCACAGGGAGGTGTCTGTCTCTCCCACAGTTGCAAGGCATCTTGTCTTCTGCACTGGCTCCATGAAGGGCCTAGCATATAATCTGACTGCCTATAATATTTCTATCTAACTAAGCTGCCTACAACCAGATAGAAGTTAGTTGTCGAGGATGTAACACCCTGGGTTTACGAGGTCCAGTGGCTGTCAGTGTCTCAGTATTAGTCTCTCTCCACCTTACACCAAATAGCTCTCTCTAAGAAGGAGTTTAGAAATTTCTTGGATAAAGGAGGGTGGTAAAGTGGAGTTATACCTGTACCCCTCCTATCCCAACAGAGACCGTCTCCCAAAAGTTCATTGATCTTGTCCATACTACTAGGAGCAACTTCTCTGCACAACAGAAAGAGCATACAGAGAGGTTAGGAATGCTGGCTCTGGAGTAGAAACGCTCAGGTCTAAATCTGCCGTGAAACCGCCCCGACTCTTGGAGGCTTCTACCTGCATGCTCACATCAGGCAGCATGCTTAGTCCACTCTCTCCCTTTTCTTGCCAAAATTATTACATTAATTTTTTTTTCTCCTTAGGTTGTGAGCTCCTTGAGGTTAGGGACAACACATGAGACATTGATATGTCATTATTTGGGAGGGTGGTGGTCAGATTATATTAGGTATATGCAGTAAATATTTGTGAAAATAAGATGAAAAGGAAGTGGGTCAGCTGTAGGGGTCTTTAAACTGTACGCTATAAGTGTAGATTTAAACATGTTTATAATTGGAAGCAATATTAATTTTTTGAGACTAACCAAATGGTGAGATCAGAACTGGAATATAAGACTAAAAGCATACCTGAGCGTGGCGGTGCGTGCTATAATCCAGCACTCTGGGAGGCTAAGGCAGAAAGATCCCGAATTTGAGCTCAGCCCGGGCAACTTGGCAGGACCTTGTTAAAAGGGAGGGAGGAGGAAAAGGAGGGGAGGAGGAAAAGGAAGAGGAGGAGAAGGAGAATAAGGAAAGGATTGGGGATGTTCCCTAGTGTGAAGGCCCCCAGTATAATTTCCAGTACTGAAAAAAAAAGTACTAAAGCCATAATATGAAAAAGACCTTAAAGTAGCATCTAGTCTAACATCTCACCTGAAAATCTATACTCTTCTGTACTTTTCCTGTTAGTGTTTGTTGGGCCTTTGGATACCTGCCAAGACATACTCTATTTTCAATGAATTAAAATATCTGATATAGTCTTGTCTCTAATTCTGTTCCTGGGAGACACTTAGATGAAGTATATCTCTCTTCACATGACCATCTTTCATTAATTTCAAAAAGAACTGCCATGCACTCCCTCACCCCCAACTAGTGCTTCCAAGTAAGCACACATAGTTCATTCAGCCATTTCTCCTGTGCTGCAGTTGAGAGTTCTTGCACTATCCTGGAAACTAATCTCTGAATGTACCACAGGAAATATATGTCCCTCAAAAATGCATCATTGTAAGTGAAAACAGTATTGATGCAGAGTTGAAAAGATCTGTTACCACATTAATTCTAGAAATTGCTTTCATGTTAAGGTTAAATTACATTGTTAGGTGGGATGACGCCATCTTTGATTCATAGACAGCTTTCTGTTGATGAAGCATAGTATTTTCTTATCCTGGTACTTAAATTATGTATCTCCAAGCCTCTACTTAACGTAGTGTTTATTTGGACCCGAAAACATCGTATCCTGCTTGATCTAGCCCATCTCTAATGCCGGACAAACTCCTTTGTGCTATTTAGTCATTCTCAGCATCTGCCATGAAAAATCTAAAGAGGATGCCCTTACTATCTTTATCCAAGTGCATGATGAAAATGTTAAACTGGACAGTCCAAGGATAGAGTCCTGTGGCAAGCTGCAGGAAACCTCTCTTGAAGTAGATACCAACTTTGAAAAGTGGCTTATAGCAGGTTTTAACTATAATGTGTAAGAATAGCATGAGAGATGTTGTCAAATGCATTGTTGAAGTTTGTGTTTTGCAACTGCCATATAATCAAAGGGAAGCATGAGTTTAAGATGATACAGCCAATTTTGAGCAAAATTCTGGTGCATCCTTATGATTGCATTTCCCTTTCCTGGCTTCTCACAAATAATCTAATAAACCATTTATGATTTTTTTCTCCATGATCTCCCAAGTTTACCTCTATACAAATTTTAGAATCTACTTCAGTTTGAAAATTTGAATGACATTTGCCAGCTCCCCAGCTTTTGGCATATCTTCCATTTTTGTGTGATTACAAAAAATATTTCTGACAGGGATGGAGCATTAGTGATCTCTTTTATAGAGACTCATAATGTCTAGTGCTGTGATTCCAGGGGTATGTTTAATTTCACCTTAAGCCTATTGTCTGACTTTTTTTCCCCCATGTGTTAGCTATTGGGTCAGAACTTCTTTGCTTTTCAAGCTTTTGCCTTCCCTATACAAAAGAACAAAATAATCTTCATAGTAAAATTTTCAGAGCACTTCATCTTTCTGCAGCTTTCTAGTTATGTGAAATTCAAAAGTCCTAGTATATATGCTAGTTTCATTCATTTGCAAAAGAACGCTCTCAAGGAGTAGAACTCATTATAAGGATGTAAATGGCTAAAATGGTCCCTTATAATCACAAATTAAACTTCAAAACTGGCCAGGATTTAGAACTGTCGGACCTAAGGCAACTCTAGAGCCTGGGTTATCTGGCTATTGGCATTAACTGCTGAAGTTCAGTGACTCCCCACCATACCCTACACTAAGAACATTTTTCTTTACTTTATCTTGTACACCTAGACTACCAAGCAACTCATGGGTTCTTCTCAACCGAGAAATTTACCCATACTTTTGGAAGGATCTAAAGTTTGACAGATCTGTTATATTTCGCAGTCTGTTTCATATATATGTATCCTGAGATATAGAAGGTATTTGGGATAGTTTAAGAATGGATCTGTACCTTTAAGAAGGTATTTGGGATAGTTTAAGAATGGATCTGTCCAAAGATCAAAATAAATTAATTGGGGCTGGGGATTTAGCTCAGCGGCAAAGCGCCTGCCTGGCAAGTGCAAGGTCGTGAGTTCGGTTCCTGGTACTGGAGAAAAACAAACAAACAAACAAAAAAATTAATTAATTATTTTACTTTTCAAAGCAATATTTAAAAATATGCTAATGCATTGTGAAGGGTTCTAACTCTGTGATAGTACTATGAGTAGTCACCACATCAGTCATGCCAAGGGTTCTTCTTGAGTGTGGTGGCTCACCTTCTAGACGGCTGTGTTTTACTTTATTTAATCCTGGAATACAAATCCAAAGACAGTTGATACGGTTGATTCCTGCGCTGGTCAGCCCACACAGTGATGAGAAGGATCACCCTCCCTTAATCTTTGGATAAGTCCATATAATCATATACTGTACATCAATGTTTTGGCCTATTTTATAGAACTTGGCACTAAGGGATGGAGAATGAATGGTGGTATTGTAGAGTTAAAAGCAGCATACTCTTCTTAAAACTTTGATGGTTATTCTGTTGTAGAAACTTCATTATCCTCTTGAGTAGACTTTTTGCCTGTCTCCTTTCTGATGGGCATTGCTAGCTTCTCTGGGATACTGCAGGATGTTGGTGCTAGACCCTGTTGGTAGTTCCTATATTTTGGATCTTGAATGTGCTCCCAAGGTCTGTGAGTTTGAAGACTTGCTCACTAGCCTGTATGGGTATTGAGAGGTGGAAGAACCTTTAGCAAATGGGAGCTAATGGAAGCAAGATCTTTGGGGACATACTCTTGGAGAGCTTATTCGAACCCTCCTCTAACCATAGGAGAGGTTATTGGAGATATTATGTAATCTCTGCTTCCTAGACACTATCAAGTGAGTAGCCTTATCAGCCACCATGGACTGAACCTTCATGAATCAATAAGTGAAAATAAATCTTCCTTGATTTTAAGATGACTGCCTCAGGTATTAGTCACAGTCTTGGAAAACTGACACAGTGATGTTTACTTGTTGTGCTACTTGGCCCTTGCTTGTGCTCTTGATCATGCCCAGGGGATTGCCTTCTGTTGCTAGTGACACCAGCCAGCTGCGGGTGTTATCTGGTGTTCCAGTTGCTAGATTCTGCTGCTCCTGCAGCTGCTATTCCTGGAATCCTCTAGTCCACCAAACTTGCATTGTTCTTTCTCAATCACAAGTGAACTGATGTCCTGTTCTTGTCTTAAATGAGATTCTCTTGTCTTTTGTGTTTCTCTGTCACATTATGCTGAAGAAGTGATGGTGAACTCTTTAGAGCTTTCAGTGATACAAACAGCCTACTGTGGCACGTATAGCATAAGTTCACCACCACACAGAACTGTCCTGAAGTGTCTGTGTCGGTTCAGAGTAAATCAAAGATGGATCCAAAATAGTGTTTTTGGGTATTTCTTCAGGCTTTATTCTCAGATCCCTGGCTACTGGACTATTAGGGGAAGAATGTTTTCCTGGAACAAGCTGAGTAATAGAATAGTATACTCAAAAATGTCCCTTCTCAGCCCTCCAATACTTACGGCATTTTTTGTGACCAAACTTGTGATCCTTAACATCTCTTTCCTTAGGGTAGTATATAAAAGGCCCCTCAGTAGCCTGTTCTAAAGGTTGATACTGATAGAACCTTTAGTCTGTCAGTTGTCTCAGACTGGCCACACCTGACCTCCTGGGACACCAATCCAGTCTCAAGCCAGAACTGCTCCCTACTCTCCCCCTTCCCCTCCTTAGTATTTGCAAAGGAAGATACATAAAGACCTTCAGTATCGTCTGATCCCCTGCCTCAGAACTAAGAAAAACGGCTTTCTTTCTCAATACTCTACATTACTTTAAAAAGAACTAATTCTGACAGAACTATGCCCTTTCCGGAAGACATGAAGTTTTACTGAAAGTGATTGGAAAGAAAGGAACAAATGGGTGTTTAAAAGGATTAAAACGCAAGCGTTCAGTTGGGACCTTGAGTGGGGCTGAGGGGAGGAGCTGGGGCCAGAAAGCTGTAAATGCAGCGAGAACTACAGCTGAGCCCATTGTGGCTCTGAAATGGGGGAGAAAGCCATTTGGGATTCTCAGTGGAAGAATGGCCATTTCTTTTGATATTTCCCAAATTGCCACTCTTGGGGTTCACATTGCTTTTCTACCATACCATTTGTTTTTTTCTTTTCAGGAAAGTGCTAATGATTTGGCATCCTGGCACATAGCTGCATTCTGTATAAGTGTGTGTACTTTCAAGTCTTTATGCAAACTCAATATAATTCTTTTTTGAAAAATGTTTTTAAGGAACATGGTATTAATTCAAGAAAGCCCTTGCTGCTTTTATTGTCAACAAAATCAGACATTGTTTTCCAGAGAATACTGCCATTTGTTTATATTTCCCCCACAGTTTTTGTTTTGGGGAGTTTTGTTTTGTTCTAGTGGCAGCTGAAGTGATTTTGAGTGTTTGCAGCATGATGTTAATTAACCAAATGTTTCAACCTGGAACTTTGAACACCTGGGCTGACAGAAATTGCTCAGAATCAAAGTGGAAATCTTTGGAACAGTGGCTATGAAGGATCTGGGGGTAAAACAGACAGTAGGTGGTGAGAAACTTTTGCTGTATTCATTCTCTAGGCAGAACGAAAACAGAATGTAAGCGTCTCGCTCTTTGGTATGTTGTATTCTCAGCCGCAGCAGGCGTGTCCTGTGTGCTCCTGGGCTAACAGGAGTGGCCCCCAGAATCTGTTTGAATGAGGATCGCTTTATCCGTTTGGTTGGCAGTTGGCCCTCATTCCATTTTATTTCTGTATTCTGCTGATACTTGGCTTTTATCATTTTAAAAACTGATACTTACACATGAAGAGTCATAGCTGGTCCCTGTACTGTTATGGTGTCACGTGTGATTTTAGTACCCAAATCTTTCCAATCTTCTTTCTTTCCTCTGCATTCCTGAGCAACAGAGCATAAGCAAAAAGAACCTTATTAGACAGACGACAAAGCATCTTTTTGTTCATAGTGAGCAGGTAATCTTACACAGAGATACCTGGAGACAGAGGGCTCTAATCGGATGCATTGAACTGAAGTGTCTGTGGAGGAACCCCGACCTTTCTTCCACCATGTGAAAGGTACAGGAGCTGAAACAGATTGACACTGGCTAATTTGCATGAGCACATGAAAAAGCGGCGTTAAGGTCATTTGGGGCCAAATAGTTCTTGGTTGAGGGATCTTGTCCTGGGCACTGTAGAATGGTTGACCATTTGCCTGACCTCTACTCGCTAGATTTCAATAGCGAACTCCTTGCTCTTTCTGTTAACAATCAAATATGCCCTGAGACATACAGTATGGCTCCCAGTAGTGAACTATCAGCCTACAGGAAGTAGAGCTTAACCGATCTTTTATACCAATGATATCTCTGAGATGAGGGACGAAAATCAGGAACCAAGAGGAGAGGATCGAGAATAAGATTTTTTAAATATAGTGTGGTATATGATTGAAATTCATTGAAATATTGGTTGCTGATTGTTACATATTAGAATCATGTGGATATCTTTGATGACTCCTGTTGCCCAGGACACAACCCCATATTAATTAAGTAAGAGTTTCTTGGTGTTGGAACCCAGACCATTATGGTGTTTAGAAGCTTTCCAGGGATCCACTGTCCAGTCAGACTTGAGAACCAGTGCTTTGAAGTATAGTTCCTATTAAACATGGTCAAAATACCTAACCTGCAAATGTCCTGTGTGAACAGCTTCTTGCACTATTCATTTATACAGCTTGCATCCCTTTCAGTCGTTCTCAAACTTAAGTCGATCAGAATCACCCAAAGAGTTAGAGTATTGAGAAAGACTGATTCATTAGGTCTGAGGTGGGTCCTGATGTGTTGCATCTCTAATGAGTTCTCAAGTGATACTGATGCTGTTGGGCAAGGAACCACTTTTGAGAACCTGTGTGATGAACATGACTTCAACTCTTATTGGAGGAGCAGTGACCCAACTGTGTCAAATGAGAAGCACCACTCAAAGACCAGCACAGAACCTCTGACGTGCGGTCTCTTTTCCTCCCTTTCTTGCGTCTTCTCATAGTGTTTTCTTTCTTCCTCCTTCTGTAATTCACTGCCCACCTAGTTGCACTGAAGGCACTGTTACTGTTACCAACCTTAATAGTGCTTAGAGATGCTCAGAATTTCCATTCAAAATGTTCCTCCTTATCTTTATGAATCCCTCCATACCTATATTCACTGAATCTGTTTTTCTGAATTTGCTAACATTGTAGAGTCTATGATATAATCTCTTACTTAGTTTCATTTGTTTTCTTATCCTAATTTGGTTTTATATCATCAGTGAAGATTTCTTCAATTTTCATTGCAGATGTAACATACTATAATATTTGGTTATTGAAGTCTAGTTTGGGTGTTAATTTAGAAGTCTTAACAGCCATTGTCCAACAGTGAATTAGTAATTTTGGACAAAAAATCATGGAGTTAGGGGACTATGCAGTGTAACATTTTTATTTTATTTTGCTTTTTTTATATTGTGAGAGGCAATGCTTCATAATTTAAACATTGAGAATACAGTTGTGCATTAGGAATTTGCAAACCCTTTGAAGATCAAGGCTGTGACTAACATGTTCCCAATTATATCTCCCCTTAAAATCATCATCCATCTAGAAGTAATGAGTTAATGGATGAATATTTGGTCAATAAGTAAATATTTGGATAAATATTAGATCAGGGATATTTAGGGGATTTTTGTACAGGATAACAGAGGGTGAAAATTTCATTAAACAAGAGGTCTCAGTGATTCTCCTCTTGGAAGCAACTGAAGCAAAGCTGTTGGCTCTCTCCTTTTTTTTTTGTACCAGGAATTGAACTCAGGACCTTGTGCTTGCTAGGCAGGAGCTTGTGTCGCTGAGCTGTATCCCTGGAATGTTATTGACTCTCCCCTTAAGATGCAGACATTCCCATATTTGAGATAAATTGGTCCCGGGCTTGGCATTTACCTATTGGGTTTGCCAGTCCTCTGATTCACACTGTCATTTTGAATCTTAATATAATGCTTCTCTTCCTTCTACTTCTAATTTGAGCATCCTCACTCTCATTTATTTGTTTCTCTCATCTCTTCAGAACAGTGATCATTGAAAAACACCCAGTACCTCACATAAATTTTTATGATGTAGAATCTTGACACTGGAAGTGTCTTAGGAAATACAGTGAGAAAATCACTGGACTGGATGCCAACTGGGCTTAGTGCTGTGACCTTGGGAAAGCGACTTTCCTTGTCCTGCCTCATCATTCTTGTTGGGACGTTGAGGAGCCAGGTAGCCCATTAACTCTTGCCAGAACTGCTTGCCTGAGACTGTGAAGTTCCATGATGCTGGGCTAAAGATGTAGGCAAGCAGAATAGCTTCTGTGAAGTCTGGGCTTCTCTTTACTGCCAGTAACTCCCAGAGGCATACACCTTTTGGAAGAGAGAATGACAGGTGCTTGGACACCAGTAGGGGATCTCTGTAATGACTTGCCTTGTTTTGTCCTTCGGTGGCTAAATAGAACAGCAGTGGACATGTAGGAAAAATAGTCTTTTTAAAAAATCCTATCAAGTCTCCAAATTTCAGCCTGCAGAAACAATTTTAAAACATGCAGAAATACCCTCATGAGTGAATTTGTTAGACCTCCAAAGTGTGGAAGAGTCCTTAAGGTGTTCTTTCTTAGAGTAAGGTGTGGTACCCAAGCTTCTGTTACATTGTTTTTCTTCCTCATTTCTCCTCTGGTTTGTATGAGATTGATGGTTCCTAATGTTGGGTCATGCTGTCCAGACTGACCTGTGGCTCTCAGTGAGAGAAGACATGAGGTTATCATGCAGTTCCTTCATTGTGCACATTAGGCTGTCTCGGAGATGAGTTGCAGAGAAAGCAGGCGGTCAGAGTTCTGAGGAACCCAGTATACAAGCTTCCCATGTTTCTTGAGGCGGGACACTTGCATAGACAGCACTTAACACTAAGAGGCATGATCCACATGTCCACACATTGAAGAAACTAGGATTAACCACTTTGCATAGATGTAAACTTCAAAGCAAGGGAATGGACAAAAGGAAACAGGAGAATTGAATAGATATATGTCAACTATGTCCCAGCCAAAAGGCTAGTCATCCTTCATAAGATGCTAGCACAGTAGCTTACAGAATGGATGCTCATGCCCATTCCTAGAATAAAAACTTTAAAGGGACGTGCCCTGGAAATTACTTTTCCTTTTAATCAGGAATAATGCAGCCTGTTACGACCTGGGAAAGCATATTGGATTTCACATTTAATCTCCTAGACATCAGTCTCTTTACAAGTGGTTGTTTCTCTAAAAGGTACAATCAGGAGTGCTTGGCATGGAGTTCCAAATGGCCTTTATCATCTCAGTGACAATTTTTCCAATTTAGTTAGCAGTTTATTCAGTTGTAAAACTACAGTGACTCATGTAATTAGAGGTTTCCCTCTGTGTCAACAGAGGATTTTTGGAACTTAGTAACAAGTTGGACAACTTTTCTGCAGCACTTCAAAAGAAGTAGTCAATCACAGGAAAATATTTTTAGAATGTCAGAGCTGGAATATGGCTGGCTGCTAATCATCCTAAAATAAAACCTTTGATTAATTACAACTGAATTATCCAAGAGTGACAAAATTTACTTGGGCCTCACTGAAGTTTTACCAGGCTACTTCCTCCAAGCCAGGTGAACAGGAAGAAGAAAATCGTTTTTCTCCCTCATTAATGTTCCACTTAAAACAAACAAACAAATGAAAACCAAAAACTTCTGAGCTCACAAAGGTGAACAGGCTATCTTGTAAATGTTTCATTCAATGAAGTGCTTTCTTTGAAAATGTGTTTTCTCCCTTCCTGGATTTTGTGTCTTCCCTGAATGTGGGCAGCTGAAAGACACGTATAAAATATTCCTTCAGGAAAACACCAAAGGGAAATTTCTCCACAGCTGTCATAATAATAGTTCATTAAATGAGTGATGTTTTTTTAAAAAGCACCTCAACGTAAATGAACCACAGCAACTCCTGGGGAGATATTGTGAATTAGGTAAGTGACCACAGGGGCAAAATGAAATCTGCTATTTGGAATTCAGGAGAATAGCAGAGTTCAAATTAGTGCATTGGCAAGGTTGATATCTGTTTTCCTGACCCTGAAAAGTTTCTTCTAATGCGTGGGTCATGGTTTAATGCTTGATCCTGTGAAAATTCCACCAGGATTCACTCTTGGTCTGTGTGTGGCCTGCCACATTCAGTATAGTATGGCACTTGGTTTGTGGGATGGTCTTATCTTACGTATTATGAAACGTGAGTAACATGTATTAATATGTAGGTATTTGGGGTAGAAATCTAAAAAGAAAAACTCGTTCATTTAGTCTTCATGCTAACCCTGTCGGATTTAAGGTTATCTTATTACACCATTTTACACGGGGGTAAACTGAGACACAAAGTGATTCGGAACATGCTCGTGGTCTCACAGCCTGAAGCAGATATAATTTAAATTCTAGGCCATCTGGTTTTGCAACCTATAGTCTGTGCTTCTGTATCTATGCCACTTCTCATAGTAAGTCCTTGACAAAATGGAAATAGCAGTCTCCTTTGTTGGTGATGAATTTATAATGCAAGTTCACATGTCATTTCATTTGATCCTCAGAGTACCCAGTGAAGAAAGGTATAGCTATTCCCATTTTAGGATAGAACAACAGGCTTGGAGGGGTTTGTGATTTTCCTAGCCACCTAGGGCAAAATGTTGGAATAGGGACACTCTGGCTTTCTCTCTGCCATAGCTTCAGTGGGGAAGGAATTCTGACTTAAACAAGTGATCACTTCGATCTCCCCCTCTTATTTCCAGCACCTTCCACCAATTTTCATTCAGTGTGAAGGTCAGCAGTTCTACACAATGTACTGAGTAGGGAAGGATTTTTTTTTTTTTTTTTTTTTTTTGGTATTAAGAGTGGGTCTTTCAAACACTAGCTTTTCTGAAATTCCTCCTGGTAAACCACCCACAGTTTTTTCCAGCCCCTGCCCCATGAACAGCTAGACTATCACAATGGTGGCTATACATTTGGGGAGTCAGAGTTTAAATGAAAAATTCTCAGGTAGTGCTTCATTTACTGTATACCTTTGCGGGGTCTGGGTCTCAATGCTTAAAGCTGGAGAGCTTCAAAGAAGCTCCCATGTATTTCCTATGCTGGCACACTCTTGAGTTTCAGGGCATAAATTGTTCTTGTTTGAGTTTGTATCCTTCTTTTGGGCTATTGATAGAAGCTGTAACCAATTAGGTCTGAGTTCTCCATTTCTTTCCCAGTAGGAATCTTTATTTCAATTCAAGGTGTCAGTCATTTCTCAAAAACCTACTCTTTATTTATACATCTATTTACTTATATCCCATCTTGTTCCACAGAAGTTGAGATAAATTAGAAGAAACATGAAATAGTAAAAATTCAAGCGTAAAGTAGAAAATCAAAATCAAAGAAAAAAGAAATTAGAACAGGGCAAGACCTGAGAGAGGGGAAAAATTGGATTTTTAGTTATCTAGCCAGGAAATAAAACAGGAGAAAGTCAAAAACGACAAAAGCAAAACGTGAAATGTAGTCAATCCGAGAATTTTTGTTGAGCAGGAGAAAAAAGCCTTCAAACTAAGGGAAATTCTCCCTTTGGGCCTCATTCGGGTGGCACTTCCCTGTGAAAAATGCACAGGTATTGTGGTTGGAAAGATGATCTTGAATCTTTCCACTTACAGGGAATTGGGCAGACTAATACCTGTAGAATGTGATAAATGTCACACAAGGAAAAGTCAGGTAGCACTGAAGTAGGTGAGAAAGAAGGGTTTATTCTGACAGAGGGAGCTGGGCAGACAGCAGGAGCTTGCGTTGAATTGAGCCTTTAAGGAAGGGAAAGAGTTCTTTTGGAGAAGGAAGAGGTGAGTATTTCAGTCCTATGTGGTGGAATAAGCAATGCTCAAAATCACTGGAAGGGGTGGGAGTAGAAACCTGGTTCTTTGGGTCAAGTACAAGAAGAGTAACGTGACAAGAGAGGAGGGAGGTTAGTGTGAGACTGGGCTTTTTAGGAACCTGGTAGTTTCTGAGATAAGGATGCATCCTGACTGGTACTTTTACAAGCTTAAATATCGCATGTCTTCTCTTATATGAGAAACTGAAAACATGAGTAAATTAGAGAGCAAAATAAAAAGATAATAGGAAACAGGGAGATAGACCTTTTGCAAAAGGCAAAGAGACTAAGAAATGATGGGGGGAAGGGATAAAAAAGAATTAAGAGGTGTTATGTACATGTGCTAACTACCCACAATGAATGTAATCATTATGTACTTTAAATATGTTCCAATAAAAGTAAAAATTAGGAAAATGACAGCTCATTCTGGCACCGGGTGAGAGATGTTTAACAAAAATGAGGGGCTGGCTGGAGGATATTTGTTAAGCCACTGTTGTAATCCCAGAGAAGAAAAGTGACTGGAGCTTCAGGTGGGCCAGTAGCAGTGGAAAAGAAAAGAAAACCATAGAAAAGATACAGCAGTTGCTTTTGAAGAGATCTGGCCGTCTTAGAGGTGTAAGTAAGGGACAGGAAAGAGGTGAAGCTGGATACCAGTAGGAGCACTGGATACTTTGGAATTATCAGTCATCCAAGGATCAGTTTGGACCTTTTAAAACGTTCTCTTTTTGCTCGAGTGTAATATGCTGGTCCAGAACTTTTAACTTGAATTAATACACTTGGTTTCAAATCATGGCTTCCTATCTTCCCAAAAGCAGTCAAAGCCTATTTTCATCAGCAAAATGTTCATAATGATTACCAAACAGTCTGTGAAGATCAAATGACAGCATGCGTGTTTGCAAAGTACTTGTCGCACCATACAGCACTGGTAAGCACTCTTGATTGTTTCTCCTCCTAGTGCTTTCAGGCTGGCTTTGTATTCTGCTTCTTCTCTTTGTATTTCTGCTTCGTTGTCTAATCTGCAGTTCTATTAAAGTGGTTGCTAAAACCATATTCAGAACCTCAGTGACCTAACCTAGCTAGCAATAATAGTATGCACAGCAGCACGTGAAGTCAAGCACCGTTTTGCTGCTACTTAAGTGTGTGAAGTAATGACGCCTCCCACATGGATGCTTTGGCCCCACTCCCCACTGGGTGAAGAGGAGTGATGTTCTAGGATATCACGTGACATGACATGGAGATTCTGAAGACCAGGTTCTGTATTCTGGGGTATGAGGAAGTGTACTACTAAATTCCTCAACCGTGCGATGCTCAGACTGCGGTTAAAGGACCCCTATGGACAGAAGGGCAGACCCTATTGAAAAAGAAAGCACTAGTGATTCCAGGGACATGTAACTCCTCAGTATATTTCTTGAAGACTTAGAAATGTGACAATCTGCAAAAGCAGCAGTAAAAGTGACAGTAGGGAGAAATTGTGATGGGAAGTTCTGTGAATCTCAGCAGACCGCCAACACTACAAAAGGGACCCTGAAGGGTCAGTGAATTGTTATAACATTCCTAATTATCAGGTGATGTTGGCTAAGCTTTTATTGGGAAATTTTGTCCCTAATTAATATATCCCTGCTTAGGACATGCTCACAGGTCTGTGCTAATTCAAGAAACTGGGAAAACATACTGAGAGTTCTGCTTTAATTGAAAATATAATTATTAGATTGTGGAATCCTGCTTTTAATTATAGAGGCAGATTTTTCTGTTTCTAACTTCTTTTCTGAAGGTATTATGCCCTGACAGATTTAATAAAGTTTCTGAGGCTCTGTTACAATTTTTTAAAAACTCCATGGCTCAATTTGAAATCAGAAATATAGATAGAAGCCCTGTCATTCCAATTTTCTTGGATCCTTTGCCTAAATTGTTGGGGGAATTAAACAAGTCCTTATGTTGTCATGTACAGAAATGGAACTTTTTCATCTGAAATAGCTGGCATTCATGTTTTGAAGTTGGTAAGTAGCAGTTTCAGGGAATTGGCAGTTGCTGGACATAGCATCACTCTGAGATCTGGACAAGTGAGTTAATGCCTGTGGCAAAACTTGAGTGTTCGCTGGGATCCTCTGGGAGTTTTGATGGAGTAGGTCTGAAACAGGGCCTGGGATCTGCCACATTTTTAGGGTTCCAAGTGGAGTTCAGACTTCTTTTGGCAAAGCATACTCTCAGGGAGCACAGCTCTCAGGGGCTCTGTTAATACTAACTCTCCTGCATCTTCTCCTTTCTCTATCTTCTGCTTTCCATGGGGACAGGGGGTCCATAGGCCCAAGCACATGTGCCTGTGCATAGCTTGGCCTTGCCTTCTAGATTTTCTTGTGCATTCCTGGGGCTCTGCAATTCCCCACTTGTTATGGTTTGTGGCTGCATCTTCCCTCAAATCCTCATGCAGTCATGGGGCGGGCTGTTAGATTTTTGATTGATCCATACTCCAGTGTTGGAATTATGGATGTGAGTGCTGCATTTGTCCTGGGGTGGATAGTTTGCATACAATGTAAGGGAGGGAAAGAGGCTGCCTGCCGCCACTCAGCCCTTTTACTCTTGTTATTTTTGCTATCTTCCACTGCCATGAATGGTTGACCTGTGCCATGTGCCACTCTGCCTTGAAGCCAGCCCAGTATGGACTGAAACCTTCACGAACTGTGAGCTAAATAAACCTTTCTTTCCTTAATTTTGGGCATTGGGTATTTTGTCTCAGCAATGAAAGAAAAATAACCAAGACACCACCCAAATGACATGGGGTCTCCTAGGGCTTCCCTTGATTCTTCCCCAGACCTATCCTCCTGAACTGGGTGTACACCAGGTCTGAGGAACGAGCAGGTGATACTTGTTGTGGGGTGTGTATGAAGCTGTTTGTGGTATAGCACAGACCTTGGCATGGAAACAGCAAGGGGGCAAGTCAGAGTGTGCATGGCTGTCCTTGCCCTTCGCATTCTGGTGCCTAATTTGGAGAAGTTCAGGAATTATAAATTCAATTTAGCATTCCAAGCCCAGGTTCTTTGGGGAAACTCAAAAGGTGAATGCCATTGGCGTGGACATCCTGAGGGCAGAAGTTACATGGGATGAGCAGAAACCTTCTGGTTTGTGGTACATGGGTATATGGGCTTCCATTTGTACCCTGGCCTCTGTCCTGCAAATCCTAGTGTAAATCTAACTGGAAGATACCTTGTAACCTCCACAGTGTGAGATCTAGGATCCCTTCGTTATTTGACATATTGTGCATTTTCTGTTTACACATTAGAAAGAGCCAAGTTTGTTAGGCTGTTACATGGCACACGTGTAAATTTTACCTTTAGTTGTCTGCTGGGCCATTGTGCCATCTTTAAATATTTTTGTCAGCTGATAAGTTATTTTAAACCTAAGATTTGCAGAAAGGGGGTCTATGAAGAAGAAAGGAAGATGATACACTTTTACATTTTGTAATTTTCATAATTTGAGTAAAGGTTGGTCCTTCCAGTTTATGCTAGTGCAGACTGATGTTTCTAGCTGGCATGCAGATTTGGGGGTCAGTTCTGAAAAACGCAGGAAGAAGCGAAGGGGTTTCTTTTGAGCCCAACCTGTCTTGTTTGTCTTCAGTGTTTACCTACACATTTGAAGCTTTTATCTATAAGCAGTGAAATTCTGTAGTGTTAGGGACCTCCATCCCCACATAGCGGTTAGTGTGGGCAGGACTGATGACGTTGAATCCAACTGGTGATGGGGGTGCCTAGGTAGTTCTTGGTCCTCCAGGCCGCCATGCTGCCTCTGACTGGCTTCCTGGACCCTCCTCTCTTCCTGCTAAGGTTGAGGGGACCTGCTGGCTTCCTTTGAACTTGTTGTACTTAACTCCACTCTTGTCTGAACTCTTACTATCTTGCTAGCACGGTACTCTTGCCTTCCTGGCTAGTGTAGTTTTGCTTTCTTGCCGCATACATGTTGGCTTAGAAAACAATGACTTAAAAATCTTAATTTTATAGCAAAAGAGAGAGGGACTGCGGATGTTGGAGCTGTTTCTAGCTGATCTCCTAGTTGAACTGCCTGGTTGCTCTTTCATCACTCTTACACCTCTAAAAGTACTTTTCCTTTGGTACCTATGAGAAGTGTCTATTTTGGTTGTTTTTTGCTTTTCATTTTCCTTTTGTGACATTTTAAAATGTAGGTGAAATTCATATGACATAAAATTGTTTTTGAGTACACAGCTCAGTGGTATTCATTGCATTCACAATGTTGTGCAACCGTGACTGACATCAGTTTTAAAACATTTTCATCAACCTGAAAAAACTCTCTGTTAAGCAGCAACTCCCTCTTCTTTCTCTCTCTCAACCCCTGATGACTTGTCTCTGCCTATTCTGAATAATTTAGGTAGATGGGATCATACGCTATGTGACCTTTTTGTGTCTGGCTTCTTTCACTAGCAGAATGTTTTCTAGGTTCATCCACATTGTAGCATATGTCGGTACTTTATTTCTTTTTATGGGTGAATAATATTCCATTGTATGGATATATCACAGATTTTGGTGATTCACTTTTATGTTATGGAAATTGGGGTTGTTTCTATCTTCTGTATCTTCTAAATGGTACTTCTGTGAGCATGTATGTAGTACAAATACTTGTTTAAATATCACTTTCTATATATTTATGTGATCACAGTTGTTGGGTCATGTAGTAATTTTATTTTAACCTTTTGAGGCATTGCCAAAAATCTTCGCCACAGCAAGGGCATCACTTTACATTTACATCACCCACCAGCAGGCCATGAGTGTTTCAGTTTCTCTATGTTGTCAATGCTTGTGACTTTCCTTTTTTTTTTTTTTTTTTTGGTAACCAGCTTGGTGGTGGTGAAGCATTAGCTCATTGTGGATTTGATTATATTTCCCTAATGACAAATAGTGCTAAGCATCTTTTGAGCAGTTTCTTGATAATGTCCGTATGTTATTCTGTTTGTGTTTAAAATGCGTTCCATAGTAGAATATTTGAAAACCAGACAGTTCAGCCTGCCTTGCCTTGTCCTAGATTTCTGTATTCTCTGTTAACGTGTTGGGGAGTGTGAGTTATGGAAACGTAGCTGTGTTGTCAAGCGTAGTGGGGAGCATATATTCCGGTTGAATAAGAAGACAAAAGCAGTTTGAAATTCTAATCCCAAGAGGCAAACATTGTCACAGTTGACTAGATAGTTCTGGAAATTTCTTTTCCAAGGGTCCCAGGGGTTACAAAGTTGGATCTTAAGGTATTTGTGGGGGCATGTCAGTGGATTAAAGATCTAACTTTTGATGAGAAATTATAGATTTATATTTTATGTTCAGGGTAATAGAAATTACTTTCAGAATTCAATATTCCTTTCTCCAAAAGATACTTTCTTCTTCTTCATCATTTTGTACTGATGTGCCTGCTTCTCAGGCAATTACCACTGTGTGTAGCACACGGAGTGAATCTTGGCATCTGGTTGTGTAAGATTTTCTCATGATCATTCTATGGTATTTGCTTTAGATATTGAAAAGAAAGGAGAGACCCTGATGCTGTCGTAGCAACTTCCCATACCTTCATTGTCCTTGTTGCTGTAAGCATATTTATTTTATAACTTACTGTCCCTTTGTCTTAGCTCATCCATATATGCTTTCCCATATTTTCACTTGCCACTTGTAGACCTGGGCATTATTAAAATATTGCTTGATTCAAAACCAGGCAAACGTGATCTATGGGGTTAGAAATAGGTAAGGTCACAGTTGAACCAACAGTACCTGGAACGGGGCATGAAGAGCTCTTGATGGGCTGCTTATATCCTTTCCTTATTTGCATTACATACATGTGTCACTTTAGGAAAACTCAGTGGGCTTTTACCTTTATGATTTGTACTCTTTTCTGTGTGCATGTTACACTTCAAAAACTATTTCACTGAAAAATAGAGAGGAAAAACAGCCCTAATTCTCAGTGCCATGTATCTTCTTAATTTTAACATAAAGGTTGCATGGTATGAGAAAAATGGGAAAATCTTTGGTCCCATAAGGGGAGAAAGATGAAAAAGAGTTAGTCTTTTATTGAGTATCTTTTTACAGCATCAAGCATTATGCTCAGTGTCTGCAAAATGCCTTAGCACACTTGATCTTCGCAGTAATCTTGTGAAATGATGTGTGGTTATCGCCATCTTGAAGATAGAGAAATTAAGTTCCAGACATTTAAAAATACTTAGGCTCATATACCTAAGTATGAAGAAATCAGAAATTGATACTATAGACTGGCTTCGTACTTCTCTGTGGTTCATGATGTGTTTGTTGACTGGTTGACCATGAGTTCCTATTTATTAAATGGATATGTGCCTTGATTAGACAAAGTGAAATGCTATACTGCTGCGCTGCTGAATGTGGCTTTTGCTGGTCTGTTCTAGCATATATTTGCAGATGGATCCATTGAAAGTTAGGTGACAGGACTTCACCCACTGGGCAAGCTGGCCTTCGGTTGGACAAAGCTGAGGGACCCTAAGAGGACCTGACAGATGGACGGTCTGTTAGCTGGTGTGTACCTTTCCGAAGAGGGTTCCGCTAGGACTGTTCGCATTTAGAGACGGTGTCTGACTGCCTTGTCTGCCTGGAAACTGGCAGGAGTAACGGACTGGTTGGGAGGCTAGACTGAACAGGATTCCAGTGAGCTGTCAAGTGTGATTGCTGGAATGATTTCAGTATGAGCTTATCAGACTGTTTAGGAAGGGGAACAAGCACAGTACATTTTTATTTATGGCATTCACACTCTTGCAGCTAAGAACAAAATATAGTATGTCCCAGGCTCAGATTTAAATTAGAATATTCTGGCGTGCATGCACAGATTAACAGAACAATAGATTTGAGAGACAAGAAGATCCTTAAACCTGGAGGAGAGAGAGAGAATATGTCTAATTGTACAATGCATTTTGCAAGTGTTTCTGTTCTCAAATGAACTGGTTGTCTTTTACCGAAGAGGAATGTGAAAGGCATTCTAGTGTATCCAGTTGTGAACTACTTTAGCAAAACTCCTGCTGTAAACAATTGCAGAATTACACTGTTGCTGAATTACATTGTTTCTTGTGACTTAAAGAGCTGGTTGGACAGAGCTTTTAGAATCTTCTGGAATCATTTTAGGGCCTCTGAAATGATTAGGGGTTGTTCAACTCAATAGATGTGTCCTTTTAGGTAGGATATTAAAATTGTACCTTGTTAGGCTATAACTACTATAGAAGGAAAATTCATTATAGTGCACCAGATCAAAGGTGTGTTTGTGTCCAAAAGTTTGGCTTACATTTACTATTGAGAGGGACAGGCAGGGTTGAAATTTGAGGGGGGTCACACAGCTGATCCCCTCACTCATCCTCTCCCACATCTGTCTCTAAATTCTGAGAACCCATGGAATACAGTGTCCAACCCAGGTACAAATCCAATCCTGCCTCTTTCCAGCTGGGCAGTTTTTAATCTTTCTCAGTCTCTCTCTCCCCATCTATGAGAAAGTGACAAGATCTACCTTGAAAGGGATATTATACTGAGTAAATTCGGTAATGTTTACAGTGCCTGGCCAATAAATTTTAATTCTGTGATTCACCTCCTTTCCTCCTGGTAATTTGCAGAGGAAAAAATGATTCACCAGTTGCTTTTCAAAGTGCCTTAGCACACACGTTAAAATAGTTTGATAAGTGTGCTTAAAGAAAATAGGTATTAAATATGTGCTAGTTTGTGAGGGGGGTTCTAGACTTGGAAGTATATTATTCACAGAACAATTTATATTTTATTACTTTAATTGAACCATTTTATTTTACATATATAGAGAGAAAAAGAGATACAGAAGGACGATTTTACTTATTTCTCTCTCATTCATATATGGAAAAGGTGATTAAAATGTGTAGTGAATGTTTACGTTTTAGAAATTTATTACAGTAAAATAACTGGCAATAATCTCCCTCAAAATACTTCCCCTTGCTTTGAATACAGTTATCCCATCATTCTTGGCACTGCCTGAAGCAGTTCTGGAAATCCTCTTTCATGAGTGTCTTTACAAGGTGTGGTAAAAAATATGAATGCTGCTTCCAAGTGCCATCCAATGGAAAAACAGTCTGTAGAAACATGAAACAGGACCACATGACTTCATCTCCCTCATTCACTGGCTCTGGTACTGTGTGACTTCTGGCTCTTCTCCAATGTCAAAAGGACCATAACAAGTCAATATTTTGAATTGATTCAGGACATTAAAGCAGCTAGGACAGCATGACTAAAGACACTCAAGAAAGAGCACTTCCAGAACTGCTCCCAAAGTGGCAAGAATAATGAGATCGATATATTTGAAGCAAGGAGTAGCATTTCGAAGGAGATTAGTGGCAATGTGATTTTATAGTAATAATTTTTAAATTTTAAATATCCACAGTATTTTTGACCATACCATAGGTAAAGAATTGTAGATGTAGATGTAGACATAGACATACATACATATTCCAGTCACATCTCTTTCCTTTTTTGGCATCATCTCAAATTTTTTTTTTAAATGGAGGGCACTAAATAACTTTAAAATGCATAGTTTTTCATGAATTTGTTGCGCTATTATATTTAAAGGCATGTTAATAAAACTTACCACACAATAATAGAAAAGTGTTATTCACATAGAGAATAATAGAAATAATTACATATTTTCTGGAATAATGAATGAACTTATGTTAACATGGCTTGGTAATTGAGAGTGATCTGTAGTACGCTTGCTGACTTACTGCTTCTCAGTTTAGTAGTGAATGGGTAAACATACTCACTCCAATCAAACTGGACCTGTCCTAGTTGTTGGAATGCCGAGAGCCTGGCTGGTGAGGTACCTGTACGTTTATAGTATTGATGGAAGAAAGCCTGACCTCATTCCCTTAGGTTTTTACTGTCTGCAATTGGTAATGTTCTTGATTTGACACAAAGCATGGATTGGATATGCTATAAAATTTGTTGTTCTCTGTCATGACTTTTTTTTTTTTTTTGGTCTTTTTAAGACGGGGTCTTGCCAAGCAGTTCAGGCTGGCCTTGAGCTCACTTTGTAGCCCAGGCCAGTCTCGAACTCACCACGATCCTCCTGTCTCAGCCTCCAAAGTGCTGGGATTACAGGCATGTGCCACCACGCCCGGCTTTATGACTTTTGTTTTTAAACATCACTTGCAAAACTTTATCCTAAATTCCAGACAGAATGACCCACATCTCTTCGTTATTTCCTAAAAGAGAGATGCTTTGTTTATAAAACTCCCCATGGACAAGAACCATGATTTATTTATACATTCTTTATGTATTTCTCACCCTCAGATTCTTAGGATTGATAATGGGCTACCCTCTCTCCCTAAAACTTTTACTGGGACATTTGTAGTTGATTCTTCTCATCAGAAGACATGGACCAAGGCATTGTAAGCATGGTCTGGTGTCTAGAGACTTCTCTTGTTCATCCAGCGATTCACTTCCTCATTCTTCCTTCAGCACATGTTTATTGAGGATGTGCTATTATTCGTTCTGCCTCAGTGTGAGGGATCTAGTGATTAAGAGTATAGGTTCGATTCCTGCTGGTGGAGCTTACCAAACAGTAGGAGAGATAGATACCAATCAAAGCATCATTGTACAAAGATTTATCATATCTGTGATAAACAGGAGGAAGCAATCAAATCAGGGAAGGTGGGAAAGATCGCAGCAGTTGAGATGAGTTAGGAAGGAAGAATAAACAGTAAGTAAATCTTGCCTGTAAAGTGAACTCTGAAGTCCTGGTCCCTGTTCTTGCCTGTTTGAACCCGTAGAGTTTCACTGGCAGTCATGAGGCACAGCTTCTGCCTGGGTGCTCCCTGTATAGTACAAGATAGCCTATTTATCAGACCTTCTTGAGTTCCGAACCAGCTCATCTCTGAAAAACGGGAGAAATGAAAGGACAGTTTCCTGTGCTTCATTTAGTTCTTCCATAATTAGATTTAAGCAGTGACCACATGGAGCAGCCCCGTCTGCATCTGATACTCTTGTTGCTCCAAAGACTCATGGCACTGGTTCAAGAATAAGTATGTTCCTACAGGGATGCAAGAGAAAAAAAAAGAAAGAAAAGGAGATAGAGAATTAATTAATTCTATCCACACAGTCATTATCTGACCTTCATTTTGATTCTTGATGTGATGACAACTGTATTTGCAACTTGTACAGCTGTGATACTAATTAGAATGGAAACATAGCACTTTTGATAAATTTCCTTTTAGGGAAGGTTTATTTAATTCACTTTACGAGCTCAGTCTGAATACCTGCAGACAGGTTGGGCGTTGCACGGATTTGACAAGATGGTAGGGAATGGCCTCTTCCTGGCACTCACCATCATCACTTTGGGGAAAATTAAGTTTCACCAGTAACCAGTGCTGTGCAGCTATGTTCTAAAGCCATGTGTGGAGGAGAATCCTTTTTGTTTTTTAAATTTATAATCCATCATAAATGAAACATGGTGCTACTCTACATGGCGAGACTCACCATACATGTGTGAGATCTGGTTTATACCTTGTTCACTGAGAAGTGAGTCCACCAGTCACAGCAATGTCAAAATGCTATGAGAGCTTCTGATCACTTCCAGTTTCTATACTGATCTTATTGAGGGTCAGTAACACATAGTGTGTGCGCCAGCACTGGCAGTCATAGCGCTGACAATCCTGTCTCTTTCTCCACAACTGAGGATATTTCCTGGTCTGTGATCTCCTGTGGAACAGTAGTGTCACCTTCTTTCCCCTGATCCCTTGTCTTATAGAAAACTGGAAACTTCAGGCTCAGGACTGCACTTGACTTTCATAGGCAACAGTGTGTCCATGGCCCACGTGATCTAACATGTCTCGACTTAGAGGGTTTCAGAGAATTTCTGAGACTTACTTGCTGTGGTTCTTCACCCAGATTCTTGCGTTTCTGGAAGTATTTTTAAGTTTAAGAACAAAATGAAACATTTCTTGATGATACTTTTTAAGGTCTGATGGCCAAGCTAGCAGACTCAGTTAGAGTTTGCTCCCAGGATGTCTTTGGAAAGCAAAGAAAAAAGAAAAGCAGAAAGAAGTTTCATTGAGAGAAATTTTTCTGAATAGTGACACTGCTAATGTTCTCTTGGTTACTACACAAGACTGAAGAGAGAATTTAAACTGTAAATAAATAATATGGATAGCTCAAAGCGTGTTATGATGTAAAAGTCTGGGAATTTTCAAAAAATGTAAGTATATTTTAAAGAGGATTTGTTTTTTTTTTTCTTTTTTTTTTTTTTGGTTTTTTTCTCCGGTACCGGGAACCGAACTCACGACTTTGCGCTTGCCAGGCAGGCGCTTTTGCCGCTGAGCTAAATCCCCAGCCCCTTAAAGAGGATGTGATAATGAGCTCAATATATAAATGATTTCCTTTATAGGCCTATATAATTTATTTTCTAATCTGTTGAGTTATAGTTATGTATAATAAATTACATCCTTTTAAATAGATAATGTGAGTTTCACAGATAATGTGAAGCCATTGCCCAAGTATAGCAAAGAACATATTCCTCAGCTCCAGAATTTTCCTCATTCCTCCCTGGACACATTCTTTCTTCAGGCTCTGGTCTGAGCAAACGCTGACCTGATTTTGTCTCCATGAATTCATTTGCATTTTCTAGAATTTTAGGTAAATGGTAGCAGCTAGTATGTACTTTTTAGTGTATGGTTTCTTTAACTGTCCTAATTACCTTGAGATTCATCTATGTTTTGCATTTATCAGTAGTTATTTCCTTCCTATTGCTGAGTACTACTTCATTGGGTGGATGCACACTGTATTTTGTTTATTCACTTCCCTGTGAGACCAGTTTGAGTTTTTGACTATTGTGAACTAAGTGGTCATGAATGTTTACGTACAAGTCTCAGCATGGGCAGACGTTTGCATTTCTCTTGAGCAAATAACAAAGAAAGAGATGACGGGGCCATATGATAGGTGCATAAAGTGAATGTTTACATTTTTGAAAAACCTATTACAATAAAAGACACATTTCCAATAACAAGTAGGATAAGTATATTCAAAGTGAGGAGGATGTTTTGAGGGCAATTAATGGCAATATGTCTTATTGTAATAAAAATTTTAATTTAAACATTCAGTATGTTTTTCAATTATCCCTCTTTGGCCAAATGTTTGCAGAAATTTTTGTCAAATAAAAACTTTACTGTGTATCCTCATCGACCTTACTCGCTGGAGATGGCACCACGAGACTTCTGGTCCCTCTGCAAAGTCAAAATGACCATCTGAGGTAAAGGTGTTGAACTGATTCAGGACCTAGAGCCAGCCATGCCAGTGCTACTAAAGACCCACATGGAGCATTGTTCTGAAGAAGTGGCAAGAATGATGCGATGAGTATGTTCAAAGTGAGGGGAAGTATTTTGAAGGGGATTCATGGCAATGTGTCTTTTATGAGAATAATGGTTTTTGTTTTATATAACCTTCATTCCACTGGAAAACATGGGAGGGTATTATGCTATTGTCCAGAAAGATCAAGAGTCAGCATTGTTCACCCCACACTGAATGATGCTGCCTTTAAGGAAATTTTAGGAAAAAAAATAGTTCATACATGAAGAAAGTACACACTATACAGACCCAAGTCCCTCGGTGCATCTCAAACTGCAAGCCATTTGGTAATTACAGTGGGAGGCAGTAGAAGTCTTTTCTGTTCCAAAGCCAGAGATTTCCTAAGGACTTTGAGGATAATTTCATACATAAAACAATACTGTTCCTTTGTCTGAATCATGCTGTAATGTTGCTCTCTCTCATTTGTGTCGCTATATCCATGTTGTCAAATAGTTCTCTTCCATGGCTCAGAATGTGATGTCCGCACATATGAACACCCCAGTCCAGCCAACACCAGTGCTTTTTTATCATTCTGTATGTTTAACTTTTGTTGTTGTTTTTTTGAGACAGGGTCTCCCTCTGCAGTTCAGGTAGGGCTTGAACTCATTCTGGTAGCCCAGGCTATCCTCAAACTTGCAGTGATCTTCCTGCTTCAGCCACCTGAGTGCTAGGATTACACATGTACACCATCATGCCCAGCTGTATGTTTAACTGTTTAAGGAACTGGGATAGGGCATTTCTGCTAAATCTAGCCACTAAGCAATGAAATGGATTTGGAAAGTTTATTTTTTCTGTATAAATGAATGAAACCAGGTTATGGTTGGGGGAAGGATTTTCCATAAAAATCCACGCTTAAAATGGACTTTTATAAAATATATATTCAGAACAAAGAAAGCCTTGAGATATGAATGGAGTGAATTATAATCACAGGGATATCAAACGAAGCATAATACCTGGGATAGAAACTCCACCATTTCCCAGCTGGGTTATGCAGACCAGTTGCTTGATCTCTCTGAGCCTCCTTTTGCTCATCTGTGAAAAGGAGATGATAGTAGTGCAGTGACATCTTAGAGCACTTTGTTATCATTGAAAGTTCTTAAGGTTCGCTATCACTGTCTTAGAGGATTGCTGAAAGAATTAAGTGATAAATTCTATCTAATGGTCTTAGCACAATGCCTGGACAAAGCAAGCTTTGGATATTGAGTTCTTGTCATCTTTGCTGCATGTAGGGAGATAGCTTAAACCATCTGAAACATGCATAAGATGCCATAGAGGCAAACACACACACACACACACACACACACACACACACACATGCACAGAAACCTGACCTACTATTCAATATGTTTTCTTTGTGATTGTGTATTTATGATCCCTAATTTTTGACAAAAGAATGCTCCAAAATGACTGCTTTGGGAACTTTGTATTTTAGAGACATGTTGTTGCAGATATCTGCAGTCATTGAGTTGGTTTATGAACTACCCAGGTTAAGCCTAGGTGGTTACAAAAACATGTGTAGGAATCAGAAAGCTTGGTAAGTGATTTAGCAGTTTGTTTCTGACAGAAACGTAGAGACTTCCTAGAGCTAGTTCAAGGAGATACTCTGGGCTAGTGATAGTAAACCTTTTAGAGCTGTCAGTGATACAAGCAGCTTCCTGTACCGCTCTAGGCCCCTGGGTATATTGTTAGGAGTAAGGCAATGACTTTGTTATGTTAAATGCATTGCTACATAGTATTAATCATATTAATTGAAAATGAGATTCCACAAATGTTCAGTTGTTAAGCAGGACATTTGGTTGGGATTTAATGGAAGCTTGAATAATTTGTAAACACAAAATAAAAATGGGAAATTACTCAAAGCTTCAAGTTACTGTGTATCAGACTAATATAAAGTTATAGATGTCTTTATTCTGTGAAGTTTCACAGTATATAAGATATAATCTTGTCTCTACCTAATGGTGACATTAACTCATTTAAGGAAGTATTAGTCAGGTTGGCTAGATAGGCTTTGCAAAAGATAATGAGAAATTTCTAATTCAGTTATATTGCCCACCAGTCTAGGCAACTTAGCAAGACCGTGTCTTTAAGAAAGTTTACAAAAGGGCTGGGGAGATAGCTCAGTGGAAAGGTCCTGGCTTCAGTCCCCAGTACCACCAAAAGAGTTATATGAAGATGATTTGAGTTAGTATTTCAGGTTTATTCTTTATGGTCCACATTTGAATGATCTTTCAGTCTTGATCCTTATTCCTTGTGTAGTACAGTACTACATATACAACATAGAGTATAGCTTACATATTGTACAATGTATGATATAGTACATATTCTTGGAGACTGAGTTCTTTCAGGAAAATGGCAAAGAATTGCTGATGCTTGGTTCCTATTGCTCTTGAACAAGTCCTGCATCAAAAATTGTATCTTTTTTCAATTTCTGAGACCCAGTGCTTTCTGTAGCACACAAAACTCTCTGCTGCTCTATTTTTGGAGCTGTGAGCAGGTGGAAGTTGATGTGTGGTGTGTTACTGTGACTGTGATCAGGAGATACATGACCGGTATCATTTGCTTACATCAGGGTGGCAGCCAGAGAGAATCTGAAATAGAATCCACCATGTGTGCTGCTGCTAATTATTTGCTTTGTTCGTGCAGCTCGGCACTAATTCATACAATATTAGATGTTTATAATCTGGCTCTATGTAAATCACTGAGGAGAAGTCTAAAAAAGAATCTTATAGCTGGAAGCTCAGGCTTATTGGAAAAGTTATTAATTCTCAAGATTAATACCTAGGTGAAAAGCCTGGTGGCAGAATCCATGTTACTAAATAAGTATTTGGCTTGTGAGTTTTAGACTACACATAAAGCCAATCTAATTGGTTTGCAAGGTGAAAAATACAATCCCAATGACTTTTTAAAATGGTGTTTCTCTAATACTAAACATAAGGATTGGTAAAATGTTCTGAAATGAACCAGGTGTTTGCTTATGATGTAAATGCAAACTGACAACAGCATGCTAGGTGGGAGAGGGGCTTTGGAAGCACAGGTCCTTGTAAGGAGGAGTCACAGTGTGCTCACAGCATCTAAGCCACCTTTGCATCAGTCTTAGGAACAAACAGAATTTCCCTTCAGTTATCCTCTTCTTGATATCCACCCCAGCCACAAGGGCCACAAAGCTGTTTCATCAGACACTCCTGACTTAGCATCCTCCTGCTGGCAACTCCCTGTATCTGGAGCTGTATTACCTACTGACACACTCTGTTACTTCCTTCAAGATTTTGCTTACAAGTTGCCTTCTCCATGGGGCTTACGCTTAGTACCTTGTTAAAATTGCAGCGAGCACCTCTGCCGCCACCCCCTACATTGCTGATCCTTCTTACCCTGCTCTAACTTCTTTTTCATAACACTAACTTCCAGCATGCTCTAGAATGTGCCTGTTTGTTATGTCTCCTGCTTGTCATTGGTTTCCCGCTGGGTTCCTCTCTGTCCTCTGTCTGCAGGAAAGCATCTTTATGGTATAACAACACCAATGGCACATGAGTAGGCATTCAACAGATGTTTGCTAAGTGAATACACTTTATGGTATGGTATGAATACACTGGAAAAAATATACATACTGAATGGTAAAGTTGCCAGATGGTAAGGCTATATTATACAAGAAGGAAGTACACATCCTGTATTTTGAGATCAGCACACTACCTGTATTTGTTCCTTTATATATCCTTGCTGGCTGTGTGACATCAAGCACGTGACCGAATGTCCTAGATCAGCATCCTCTCCCAATAATCCAAGAAGGTGATTGTGAGGGACAAAGAAGGCACAACTATGAAAGTGCTATTTAAACTTTAAAACACCATCCCCTATAAAATCCCACCCTTTGTTAGGGAATTTTGATGTTCTAAAGACCCAAGTTCATTTACATTTTTATTTTATTCCTAACCTCCATTCCTCACACTACATCAAATAAATGGAACTGGTATTTCCATGCTGAGGTAAATGATGCTGGCCTTGGTGCACTACTCCTGGCTCCTCCCGACTCCCACCTAAAAAACCTGCTCTTTCCTCACTCCTGTAGGAATTTAGGGAGGATAGGGTATAGTAGAATAGCTAGAGTTTGGACCCCAGACTTTCTAATTCAAAGGTTATTTGTGTTTATTACTTTAAGAGAGAATCAAAGGGTCTTTCTTCTCCTGTCAGAGAAAACTGGCCTCATTAGCTTGTCCCCATTTGTAGCTCTCCCTCTCGTTCATTGATTCCCAAGAGAAATGGATCGAATCCACTAGGATAGCTGTCTTCTCTGAAAGCATACACTTGCCTCCCAGGGGCTGTTAGCAAGGGACTGTCAGATCCCAGAGTTTCTGTTGAAGACAGTCGGGTGGGGCACTACACGTTGGATTCTGTATTCTCAAAGTTCCCCCCTTCAACCTTTGCCTTCTCTAAGCTCCACACTTCCAGTCAGGATCCCAGTTATAGCTAAGAAGCTAGGAAGCCTTTTATATTTCAGTCTATTTAACAGGCTTAATTTAATTCACAGTTAGTTAACTGTGACATCCCAAGCATTCCTTTAGGAAGTTCATGGAAAACAACCGGCAAGAGAAGTGGTTCATTTTGTTTTCTTCCTCAGTGACTTTTTTTTATTCAATTGAGGGTTCTGGGAATAGGCTGTGAATTCCCTCTGGGCTGCCAGAGCCGGCTCTCAGTGTCACTAAGGAAAGAGGACAGAGAAGCAGAGCCTAGAACTTATTCCTAAGCCTCATCCTAATTGCCTATTTTATACTCACCCTTCCTCCTGTCAAGTCATGAGGAGGACCACTAGCAAGTAACCAAGTGCATTGCAGTTTCATGTCTTCGTCCCACCTGCCCTTCCTTTCTTCTTGCCTGCTATTCAGGATGCACTTGGGAATGTGATTACTTTACCGGAATAGTTTTATCTCTCTTTCAATCCAAGCATTTGAGAATGCTTGATTCCCACAGCACTGAGATGTAGCTGGCTTTAATATTAGCAATCAGTTCCTTGAGCTGAGGCTGGGACTGGAGTACAAAGTCTGCCCTGTTGGTTGCCAGGGGAGGAGCACGTTAGAAAGATGTTTCTTGCGTTAGACATGCTCAGTACTTCAGTCTTCCCGCCATGTTCCACTTACGCATGAAACTGACTGACCTTTGCGGTCACACAGCTTGGCTGAACTCATCTTAGCGCCCATCCTTAAACACTGTTGAGAAGACATCATTGTGGGAGCGTGTATGTGGAGGAGGGACATTATCCTCGCACCCTCATGGACTTCTCTGACTCACACTGTGCTCAGACTATGCATCCTTCTACCTTTGTTTGTGATGCTTCCCTTTCTGGGAATCCCCACAAGCTTCATGGCTATATATCTCTTCCCTAATCACCTGCTAGAGACTCTGGTCATCTCTACTATGGAAGGACTTCCGGCATCACCTCTGCCTAAAGAGATTTCTCCTTGTCCTAAATGCTGGGCTCACCCTGTTTCTAGCCCTCATGTGACATTTATGTATTGCCTTGTATTACTTGGGTGTATGTACATTCCCACATATTGTTACCTTCTTGGAGGAAAGGACAGTGTATCTTCTGTCTCTTTCAAAGCTTGCAGATGCTGTCTGTTGCCTGGAGAAGGGCATGCTCCCTGCTACTTCCTGTTGCAGAGTGAAGATTAGTCAAGGAATAATTGAGCAAATCTTTGAACTGGTTAGAATTACTTCCTCAGAACTAAGTCAGCATCTTTCTTCATTTTTCACGCAAACACCTAGATGCTATAGGTGCTAAAGGCACCCCCTGGGAAGAACTGACCTTTACAACGATCTAGGTTATGATGTGGTGGGAAGAAGCATACAATGACTTAGTGCTTCCTCAAGAAGGTTTTTGGAGGGGAAGAAAGGCCGAACTGCTGTCTCAAGACGAGATGACAGGCCCATGAAGGCCGATTGAACAGCTGAGCCTCGATGTTGAAGGCATTGTGCAGTGTGATTGTTCAGCTTGTGGACTGGGTGTCAGAAAATCTCTCGGGCTCTGTTGCCCAAGAGTGAGGCCTTAGCAGTTCCTTGTGTTATTTAAATGTTTGTGTTCACTTTGGTTATCATCTGATCATACGCCACCTTTTAATGGGACTGTAGTGGCTTTCTGCAGTAAGGGAGTCCTCAAAGGGCTGAGGAAACATCACAGAAATGGTGAGTAGCAAAATCCTTAGATGTCTCATTTAATGCTGGGTGACTGAGTGCATGCATGTGGAGGAGTGTTTCAAGACGGCCTCTGAGCCAAGCAATTGTGGTAAAACATCAGAGCCTTCCCTGAATGAGATGGGATGGGTGGGCAAAGTCAGTTATTGGAAACAAGCTCAGAAATCTCCAAGCAGAGGAGTTGCGTTGTTTTTCAGTGGTAGGGAATGTCTGTGCCACTTCTCATGAAGTCTTTTCAAATGTCCCTTTGGCATTTCTGGCCTGGATTAACTAATCTCATCCAGTCCTTTTGTTCTCTTCCAGAATATATAACTCTTATTTGGTTAGTGTGAGGTAAAAATGAGAAAGTAAAGAAACACAAACCTTATAGCCTCACTATAGAAAGAAAATGAGACTAGGAGCTTATTTTCAGAAACAGTAAGAATTTGAGTAGCTTTGGATTCTTCCTGACTTCATGGTTGATTCCATGTCAAATAGCTTCTGACATGTGAGGCTTTTTATTAAATGACAGTGCTCTGGGGCCATTGACTTTCTAAGGTCTGGGGTGGGGAGTTTGGGGGTAGCCAGTCATTCTCTCTACTCAGTTTACTTCGAACATAATGAACTTGAAAGGGAAAGTATGACTTGGAATTAGCTCTGGTGCCTTAACCAGAGATGAAACGTTTGTGCAGGAAGGTTGTGATTGAGCCTTCCACAAAGCCACCTTTGACTTTGACAGGCATGTGTCACTGGGACAGGATTTATCAACTGTACAGTAATTACACAATTCCTATTTATCAGGGCTAGGTTGGTAATGCCATTCATGGTGAAGGAAAGCCTGTGTTGCTGTTGAACTCTTTGTAGACGTGAAAGGCATAACTTCGTGCCTGTGGTGTGTGAGATTGGAGAGAGTATTTTCAGCTTCACAAAAGGTAAAATATTTCAGTTTTAGAACACTTGTATTTATAGGATAACATGGATAGCTTGTGAGTGCTGCAAATGAGAGTTTCTTTTGGATTTTTAAGGCTATAAATATTTTATAGTTAACATTTTGTTTAGCATAACTTGAAAGGACAATGACATTATCTTGCTTTGCAATGAGTTTCCGGGAAAGCCAGTGTGGCAGAGAGCAGATTGGAGAGAAGGTCAGAATCTTTATCTGGCATATTTTTCTTTC
>NW_004955434.1:8319950-8335433 GCF_000276665.1 Chinchilla lanigera | reverse complement strand
TTCTTTCTTTCTTTCTTTCTTTCTTTCTTTCTTTCTTTCTTTCTTTCTTTCTTTCTTTCCTCTTTCCTTTTCTTTTCGGTTTTTCTCAGGTACCAGGAACCAAACTCACGACCTTGCGCTTGTCAGGCAGGCGTTTTTGCCGCTGAGCTAAATCCCCAGCCCTATCTGGCATATTTTCTAACTTTTGCCCCTCAAAGCCTCTTTCACCATATATAGTACTTGGACACGCAGCCTTCCATGCCATGGTTAGCTAACTAATTTATCCTCTGGATTTCCTTTCCCGTGTCTTCCCACACAGACACTTTACCTAATCCCCAGGTTAGGTCAGAATCCCAATGTTTTTCTCTCCCAAACCATATTTCTCTCTGTAGTTCTTACCCCATTAACTAAACAATTGACTGCATAAGCAGTGCTTTGTCTATCAACTTTCTTGGAATGGAAGGGCCTTTATGAAGGACGAGTATGTTTTATTTTTCTGTACCATTGCCAGAGTACAGTGTAGTAGTCTCTTCTGGGTCAGAAGATCTCAGTAAGTGTTGAAGAAATAGATGAAGTAGTCCAGCTCTGCCAGGATTTAGCCCTGTGCATTGATCAGTTGCCCAGCGTTCTCTGTTTTGGTGTGTACATACGCTTTTTGAAGGCTTTGGATTAGATTATATCTGTACTAGTGCTTTGTATAGCAAAGTACCACAGACTGAATAGTTTAACACCAATTGATCGCTCACAATTCTAGAACTAGAAGTTTAAAATCTAGTCCACTGAAAAGGCCATGCTCACACTCTGATGGACCTAAGGGAAAAAAAGTCTTTCCTTGGCTCTTCCTAGCTGCTGGTGGTTTTGCCAACCTTGGCATCCCTTTGCTTACAGCTACAACTTTCAGTTTTCTCCTGTGTTCTCACTTAGCTCCCTTTCCTCTGTATGTCGCGGTATCTTGCCGCTTCTTCTAATGACAACAGTCGTTTTACATGTGGGCCCACCTTAACGTAGTATATTCTCATGTGAATGAATTTCATCTGCCAAGATCCTATTTCCAATAAAATCACAGCCAATAAAATCACAGCTTGGTTGTTACTCAACCCAGTACAATTTCTAAGACTCCCTCTTTGTTTTATGATTCTGTAACTTAGCCTTCTATAATCTTTGACCCCCAAACAGATCTTAGAAACCCTGAAAATTCCACTGAGGACAAATCCATGAGTTGGTGTGGTAGACAACAGCGACGCATGTATAAAAGTTTACTGGCCAGGAGAATATACTGTGTCTCACTCGAAGTCTTGATTTATTTTTTCATTACTGGGGGGTTGAACTCAGACCTTTTCACTGAGCCCAGTGCCCAGCTCTTTTAAAGTTTTAAAATTTTATTTTGAGATAGGGTCTTGCTAAGTCACTAAGTTGCCCAGGCTGTGCTCCAACTTGGTGTCTTCCTGCCTTGGCTTCCAGAATACGGGTGGTATGGGTGTGCGCCACCACATCTGGCTTGAATGTTAAGCTACATATGAAATCTTACCTCCAATTTTCTGCCTTTCATTGGCCCTGGTGCTGACAGAGTCATAGTGAGCCCATGAAGTACCTTTGCATGAAGAAGTAAAAGATACCTCCATGTCTAGGATTTTAGTCTGCACGTCCCATCAGTGGGCCTTCTGTGCTGATACAACCTGCCTTGCAATATGCTAAGGCACTGGCCTCTTTTGTTGTTTTGTTTTGTTTTTGTTTTTGTTTTTTTCCAGTACCGGAAATCGAACTCACGATGTCCTGCTTGCCAGGCAGGTGCTCTGCTGCTGAGCTAAATCCCCAGCCCTGGCACTGGCCTCTCTAAATTCTTAAAAATGCTACCTGGACTTTCGGTAACTTTCCTTGTCTTGCCCCTTCACACTTGAGTCATCCAGTTGTACAGGTTTGCCCAGTGAGCCTGTCTCTGATTCTCCTAACCTTGGAGTAATCACAGCCCTCAGACTCTTTATTCTAATTGAGACTTCCCTGTGCCACCAAAATATTAAGCATTAAATATAAAAGTGAAGGGAAAATGTGGCTTAATACTTCATACTCAAAAAATAACTTAAGCTAATAATACCAGTATTTGAGCCTACATATGTTTTGAATAAACAATTTGACAGAGAAGCCAAGTGAACATTTATTGAAGTCCTGTGATGTGCCAGGTCCTAAATACAGGATACAGATGTATACCTGTGTACACAGATTGGTCATATTAACATATTTAAATGCTGCTGTCATTTGGAAAGAAACAGTGAATCTTCAAGGACAGAAATTTGATTATATCAAGAGAATGTATGCTTTGAATCTTAATATAATTGCACTGCTTCCTTGGATGTTGGGAATAAAAGTCACAACAACCTTCAAAAGAAAATATACAAGGAAGAAATGGAGTCTGCTGTGGAAGCAGTTTTTAAACTTAGAAGCTGTGTTACAGCCTGTCACGTAAGGCTGTAGGGGCTCCTCCTCTAAAAAATGCTTGCATTGGTTTTGGGAGGGTGAGAGGAGTGAGAGATCACGGACTATCAGAGGACCACGTCAGTTCACGGTGACACAACACTGTTGCCCAGACACTCAGCAAACACTGCAAGTTCCCAAATGGCAGCCACATTTATGTTCTGCTCCTGCCCAAGAATCAGACGTAAGTGAAGTTCCAACACGTGAACAAACACTGAAAGAAGACAAAAAAGAAATGGTGGCTGGGGCCCAGAGTGTCCTCGTTTCTCCCGACAGCTTCTAAAGGAGTGCAGTAATTCACACAAATGTATAAGGAAGAATGAGTGTCAGTGTTCTAAAAATCACATAAATATTTAAGTAAAAGCATCAAAAATACTTGCTATGCTCAATGATCTTTAAAGAACTGTTGGAAAGAAGTTAGGAATGATGGATCCCCACCTTCCCTCATTTTGTGCTGTTGTCCCAAGTAAAAAAATAACTGTATCAGAAAGAATTTATCTTGCCTAGGTTTCTAGGTCCTGTGTGGTGTCTGCAGTATATACATTAGTGGTTTCCGTTCACTCTTCTCCACTAATTATTAGCAGTTAATTAATTTATTTATTCTCAAAGCTCTCATCCGTGGTCCTAGTGGCGAGCATTTCGGTGACTGCTGCAGATGTCAGAGTTGGGGAAGACACTGCCCCATACTTCTGGGTTTACAGCCTGATGAATAGGTGTGAAGAGGCAATAGGGCAGTTGTTTCTCTCCTGTACTTAGGAAATTGTTTCGAATGACACATATAAAGGTTAGAAAGGGGTTTGTTGAACACCATTCCGTTCCTTTTTCCTTCTCCCCATGATGTTTGTTTTACAGGAAGGCTTTCTGCAAATGGAAGAAAAAAAATCTCGGTGCCTCTAATACTCCCCTTTCTCCTGTCACCTTTCTGACTTCTGCTGCCAAAAGTAATCATTTTTAATGAGAATTCTTAACCAGAAAAATCTAACTTTTGAAAGCAGTACTGGAAAGAGAGACCAATCTCTTGGCGGGTGTGTCAAAACAATATACAAATGGTAGGAGCAGATATGCCCATATTTCCATGAATACCTAAAGTTTCACAAAAGTCATAGCAAATGAAAACAAAGTGCAAAACTGGGTATTCGCCTCCCCAAACCCAGGTCACCAGAGGAGGCAATTAACAAAAAAATCACTTGGAAAATAAAGATCATACAGCAACTTTGTCTTAGTCAGTGAGGTCAGGGGACCAGAGATGGCGTACTCCTCACCCATTAGACGGGACACAGGATCCTAGGATTTCTTCCCTGTTTGGGCAGCTTTATGTTCTAGACCTCTGGTGAATGGGCTCCCCGTCCAGCCCTGTGAGTCTGTGAGGGCACCGTGCATTCACTGGAGCAGCGTGTGTTCTGTGAGGCCTTACTTGTGCCACCAAAGACCCCTTAAGAGCCCCTGAATGTCATGTGCCTCACACCATTTTGTGCCTCATGGGCCTTTCCCTCTGCTTTCGCCTGTCATTTGACTATAAACTCCTTGGAGACAGATGCTGGTTCTTACCACGTTCTCTCCCCAGGGCTTGGCAGAGTGCTCTCACACCACCAGATTCTTTAGTACCATTCATCAGCAATTGCCAGCTTCCCTCTCTGGGCTCTGGAGGAACTTTATGTGCATAAAACTGATATATATTGTAAGAACCAGCTAAAGGAATTTGCAAGTGGGGTCTTCAGAGCTTCAAGATGCTGCAGGGGTGAGGAAAAAATGTAAGCGAGTTGTAAGCCAGCTGCGGCACTCCTGTCCGTACCCCATCCATCCTGAGCAACTCTGCTTTTACTTTTGGGGATTTTTTTGAAAACAAAGGTTCTACTGTAAGTGCATCTATATGCATACATACCTGCACATGTAGTAGCGTGTTTTTAGTCCTAGGAAAAGTTTCCTAATGCTAAGGTTTTAGTATATCCATCAAGTTCATGGACTCATAAGTTAGAATTTGCTCTGGAAAACAGGACCCACTGTAGGTATTTTGAAGCACGAAGGGACTTTATGAGAAGTGTGTCTTAGAGAACCATTGAAAAGGCTGGTGGAGGGGGAGTAAGGACATATGACTGGTTTGGTGAACTTGTAAGAGGCTTCAGAAAGCAAAGGGTATGATCTCAGCACAAAAGCAGGAGATTTGCAGGAGAAAGTCTGAGAACTGAGGCAAATCCACACCTGTGTTTTTCATATGACTGCCTGCCATGACTGGTGGGGGATCACGGCTTCTCCCAGGCTCCTGCATTCTGAGTGGTACCCAGGTGCTTCTCAGTGTGGGCTTTAACCTGGAAGCAGATCAGTATGGGATCTGGAGGTATAGTTTTCCTGGCCTTGTCTGGGGGAGAGGAATGCTTACCATGGAACAGATGCCATTCAGAGGGGTTTATAGGTAGGACAAAACTAACATTTCTGACTGCTCTCTAAGGTGCGTTAGTTATATCATCATCCTGTCATTTTACAACTGAGAACTTTAAAGCACAAAGATTGAATGGTCAAGTTATATGTCTAGTAAGTGGCAGGGTTGGGATTTAGGGTCGAGATTTTGGGACCTGAACCCCTGGTCTTGACCACTACCCCAGTAGTTCTCAACTGAGGGCTGTTCTGTTTTGTCAGCCCCTCACCCCTACCCAGGGAAACTGTCTAGAGATATGTTTAATTGCCATAGTTTAAGGGGATGCTCCTGGAATCCAGTGAGGAGATCAGGGGATGCTGCCAGACACCCTACAGCGCAGAGCACAGCTACCCACTACAAGGAATTATCCAGTCCAAAGCGTCATCAGTACTGAGGTAGAGACTCCCCACACCCCAGTCTGAAGGACACATTGACTGAGGAAAGCTCATGATTTGAAGGGTCTTCCCATGTTCTTTGGCGTCTAGTTCTTGAGTGTCCCTTTGTGTCCTATAAACTGGGCCAAGACAGCCAGACCTTCCTTGTCACCATCTGCTAGCTCTCCGAGGGCTTGCTTCTCCATTTGCAATGAATCCAGGTGAAGCTGGCCAGGCTGGAGAACTGGAGGCTCCCCTTGTGCCTGAGACTGCCACATTCCTGAGTATTCAGCCCACCCCTCTGGTGGCGCCTGGCGTGTTTCTCAGACACAACACTTTGCCTCTTGTTTCTCCTCTTTGCTCTGTCTGGAACTACCATTCCTCTGCCAAATACAGCACAGACCCACGGGGAACATTAGAACAACCTTTGGCTCCAACTGTGGCCCTAACCTGGCCAAGCATGAGTGAGCGGCCACCTCCTTCCTACCAATCTTCAGTACAAACCTGGTCCCACTTCTGCTTTGCTGAGAAGCTCCATGGAGACCGCAGGTCTCAGGGCTGGGGCCACAGGCCGTACTTTCCAATCGGCTGGGACACTGCCCATCTTCTTGAGTGGCAGCTGGTTCCTGTGACATGTGTCCTGGTGGTGTTTCTGTTGGAAGTGAGGAGTGATCCTTGCCAGCTGGCTCGTCAGCTGTCACAATAAACAATGAGCACGAACCACCTTGTGTCTGCAGCACAGCTGAGGGGCTGAATTTGCACACGAGCTGTTCAACGGAGGTGGGCAGCCTTCTCATACTCGGTATGAGCAATTTCCATTCTGTTGTTTTCTCTCACACATGGTGTTCTGGAATGGCTCTAGAAGGAGAGGAGACGGGGAGGGAGGGTGGAAGGGAGGCTCAGTGTTTTAACTTCAATTTTATGAGGCTCGTGCTAGATTCATCCACTCTCTTGTGTGTAAGGCAGGAGAAGGAAATCAGAGGGTCAAGGAAACAAGTTGCATTTGTGGCTCATGAATAAGAATCTGTCAATCTGTGTATGGAGCGTTCTGATGCTGTAGGGGACGAAGCACTGGGCTGTGAGCTAGGGAACCTGACTTAATCTTTCTGGGTCAAGTACATGGCTTGATTAAGTCATGTTACTTCTCCCCAGCTCTGTTTCCTCATCTGTAAAGTGTAGATGTTGCTACATTATCACCTCTAAAGTTTCTTCTTTTTTATTAACATGTGTTTACGGTACCTAATGGTTGCACTCCTTGTGGGGAATTGGTGCATGAATGTAATACATCTTCATTCTTTTTTAATCCCCTTCCCTGCACCTCCCTGCTCCTTAGCTAGAAATATCACTGGCTTTAGCATTCAGTGCACTGCATTTACACTGAGGTCAGAAGGCCCCAGATTTGTGGCCTGTGGTCCTTTTCATATCACATGAGTTCTGTAAGCAAGCCCTCCTCTGTGATTTGCTCACAGACTGGATCGGTGGATGAAAAACAGACCTCTGCGAGTCACCTGATGGCCATGTAAATCATTCCTTGCCCCTATATTACAGTTGTTAAGCTGACCGACCATGAGAGAGCATGTAAGGGAGTGTGGCCTACACAGGACCCAGCAGTCCTGCTGGTCTCGTCCAGGGTCTTTGTGGAGGCCTGTTTTGAATATACTAGGAGTTGAGCACTTTGAACAGACAACTTCTGCCCCCTCTTACCCAGATGAGGGCAGGAGAAGGCCCTGGCCATGGGATGATGGCAATTTTTCAGCTGCCTGAGATGCTGGACTGACCATGGTCAAACAGATCGTGACCTCTACACAAATACAATTTTGGAGTCTACTGCAAGCCAAGCCCCGTGCCTCATGATGGGCTTATGAAATGATCCTGGGGGATCTTGGGTTATTCCCTCTGAGCTATATAAAAACTAGGCCAAGCCCTCTCTCAGCCACTCTCAGACCTTTTATAGTCAACAGACTTTCCAGGGACTGGGAGGATTTATTGGGTTAAATTTATATAGAGAGAATCTAAGAGACTGTGGGATTAGGGGCTTTCTTTGCTCAAGTGGGAGTTTAGGTGCAAAGGGAGCGAGGTGATACAGCCTGGTATGCACGGAGAGAAGCAAATCAACAGAAGCCTGGCCTTTGGCCACAAGGCCCTTGGCTGTTTTACAAAAGGCTAGAATGACACCCAAGAGCATTTGGAGGTAAGCAACAGCTTTAAAAATACGTAGTGGCTATCCAAGTCCTAATCCCTCTAAAGCAAAGTGTGTGTACCTTCTTGATTTATGTACTCTGCATATACTTTGTTTTATAATTAATATGTGTGTGTTATCTTTTCTTTCATTTTTCTTATGTCCATGTGTACATACAAGAATTTGTAGACTTCATCAGTTTTTTTCACAGTATCTGAAATTCTACCACCGAAACACATTTCTTGACACACAGTTCTTTTTAATTGTTAAAGATCTTCATTGAAATTTCAACTGTCCCTCAGAATATCAGCACCATATTCTTTTTTGATTAGAATCTTAGCAGGATACATCTTTAAACTGTGGCAGAGAACTGAGAAGTTATACAGAGAGAACAACAGGTAAGGAAAAGGACCTTGAACCTGGAAGAGAGAGAGACACAGAGAGCTTTGCATTTGACTTCTTTCATTACTTTGGAGAGCAGGCCAGAAGGAAATGGAGTCGCACTGTCAAAAGCTCAGATCTTGGTTGTTTTATTGTCCAATCAGATGGAAGGCAGCCAGGGTTTTTTTTTCTTTACTATTCCTTCTAATCCTCTCATTCGTTTGTCTTTTAGGAGTGCCTGGGGCAGTGAACCCCCTAGCAGGCTCAACCAGGGTTGAACCAAGCCCTCTGATCCTCTAGGGTGTCTAGATGTACAACTGGTTTCTTGGACTTTTTCTCCCTGGTGTGTTTTCTTCCAGAAAGATGAGTTGGATTCATGGTCTCAAGGTTCCTGCCTTGTAAACAAGAACGTCTGAGTCAGCTCCAGGAATGCCTAAGTCACCAACATACTATCATTTCATTCTGGGTAACAGCAAAGCACCTTAATGACATTGGGCGTTGCGTATAACCTTTGCCTCTTCTCTAGGCAGCTTGCATCTAGAAGGACTCTAGGAAACTTCTGTTACTTCCTGGCATTTCTTTGAGAAAAGCAGCATTATTGGGAGTTTTTCATGGAAATATCAATTCCTTCACCTTTGTCTTTAGCCTGACATCTCATTATCAGCTCTTACCTGGAAATGTTGGTCTTTAGAAGGCAGAGCAAAAAAAAAAAATGTAGAGCACTGTAGTTTTACAACCAGTCAACTGGGTTTTTAATTGAAACTATGTCCCCTTGCTGCTAAGTGAACTTGGGCCAGTCTTTAATACCTCTAAACCTCGGTGTTTTCATCCACACCATGGAGATAATGTACTTAGTTCCTGAGACTGATCTGAGCACTTCATACATACAAAGGGCCAGGCATTTGGTGGTTGAGGAACATGCAGTTTTCTTCCTTGTTCTTTGCTCTAGTCCTCACTTACAGACCATCTTAGATTATCTTATGTTCCTCATCTCAGGGATATGTTCTGCTCAAAGTAGGAGTTAAATAATGATACATTGTTATAACCTGGCTGCCAGCTGAATTATATTCTCATCAGCTGGTTTACTCATTTTGCTTTGTTTTTTTAAACATTTGATATGGATGGCTAAATGTGATTTAGAAATACTCTGTTTTCTAAAGACATGACTAACTTTGGTTAAAAAACAGTGCTCTGAGTAATCTGTAAAAGAAGCTTTCACACTGTTTACCTGTCAAGCGAGGAGCATGTAAAGGAGAATTTTTAGCAAAGAGCCTAATGCTGAAGATCTAGGCAGGAAACATGCATTCTATCAAATTATTTTGGCAGTGCTTGTGGAAAGTCCATGGAAAGCAGAGAAGAGAGAAAAGAAGTTTACTTGTTTTCTTTCTACAATAGGTGTAAATTCCAGGAGGGGAAGCAGGTGGGAAGGGCCTGTACTGGTCTGTAAAGATGTGCTATCTGTGTGCAGAGACAAATGACTTTAGTCTTCATGTTGTCCCACATTTCTGTGCATACTGAGTGACTTTAGATCATAGTAGTACTAGAGTAATTCAGCAAATGGCTGCCAGATGACTGATGAGAAGAAAGGCCCCACAAAGCCCTAGAAAAGAATTGTTTGCCTAATACATAATGTTTTCTCTCTTCTGGACAAGTACCTCATATAGATTTATTTAAATATCTTCAATGGCAGTATTATTTTCTTTTCTATGGGTGTATCATTAGAAATTCATTCTATTTTTAGCAGATGGTTAGATTATTTTTAGATTCTTTTGCTAGTTTGGTGTTTGACTGATAATCGTAATGACAACAGCTAATGTATGCAGTGCTTAATATTTGTTGGCCTAAATCCTTAAAGTACAATGACTTAATCCTTCAACAAATTTATGAAGTAGGTGTTATTCTTAGCCTCATTTCATTGACGAACAACTGAGGTATAGAGCTCCAGGAGGCTGAAGGTCACAATTTGAAAGTGGTAGAATCAGGATTTGAACTCAGGAAGTTTAGCTCCTGGTACTATTCTTAGCCACTGTACCAAGAAACCTACTATTAGCCTTTTGTGTGTATAGAAAATGTGATTTTAATTTAAAAGGTGTTTACAGTAAAAGGTACATGGCCATTAACCTTCCTCAAAATATTTCCTGTCACTTTGAACACACTTATACCATCATTCCTAACACTTTCTGAAACAGTTCTGGATGTTCTCTTTCATGAGTGTCTATAGATGCCCTGTGATGGCCACCTCCCACTTTACCTTTCCCAGTCATTTTGATTTGAAGGAACAGCCAGAAGTCACACAGCGCCAGATCAAGTGAACAAAGTAGATGAGAACACATTGATGTTTTTAGTGTGAGGCTGCCTTTCTATTGGATGGCTCTCAGTGGCAGCACTGTCTGGTGTTTTTGATCACCCTGCATGAAGACACTCAGGAAAGTGGACTTCCAGAACTGCTTAAGAAAGTGACAAGAACAATGGGATAAGAGTGCTGCTCCTAGTGAGGGGGGTATGGGGGATTAATAACAATGTGTCTTTTATTATAATCATTTAAAAAAATTTAAATACCATGTATTTCAATCATACCTCATATATGCAGATTTCTACATGATGTAAGCATGTATGTCTAGATATGCCTACACGCATGAATGATTGGCAGGACTTCTTTTATTATACAGAAACAGGCTAAATACTTAGCAATGGGCTTGTTAGGTAAAGAGTATGCGCATTTGAAATCCCGATAAATATTGCCAAATTGCCTGCGCCCCATCCCCCAATAAAATGCACCAGTTTACTGTTAAGGCAGTTATTTCCTGACATATTTCAAAGCATTAGGTGCCACAAAGAATATAAAAATGACATGAAAATGAGTAAAGTAGTGTGAATGTTTCTGATGATAGCTCAGAATAGCCTGGAGAATTTGCCACTGAGAACGTCATGATTCAGGTAGCAAAACCGCTGCCTGTAAATCGAAGAGCTGCTGATTTTTACCCTACTTGGGCTTTCCTTCATTTACTCATTCAATCACAATTTTCATTTTTTCCATCAGAGATGATATGTGGTAGAGCCAGGAGTCAAACAGAAGTATATTTAGAAGTTTATATTCTAGGTTTAGTAAAATAAGGTTAATAATATGTACCTCACAGAGTGGCTCCTGGTATTAAATTGGTTCACATATCTAAGGATCACATGGTATCTGTTTAGTGCATGTTAATCTCTACTTGTTTTGGTATTCTATGAAACAGTATGGCTAATAGGCAGGACTTTCTTCTTTTCCGTGCTCCCTAAACCGAGAGACCCACACAGGGAGCTACCCTAGATCTGCCGTAGCTGTGCTCAGTGATATAAGCTTCCCCTCGCTGTACTTTCTATAGACATAGTTTCTTGCCAACTGTTCAAGTTGTGTTCACACAGAAGGATCTGGCTGTACCCTCCTTTCATCATTTCATCTTTAGGCTCTTTGTTACTTGTTATTAACTGATTCCTCAGCCTTGTCACCAAGAACACTTTTAGTATTTCTGGAGGGATTTAGTTAGTTTACATGTTAAAGTCCTTCCTGTGGATCACTTCCATCTAGTCTATTGTTTTCTTTGCTTGACATAGCCCTGTTCTGTTGACTTTCCAAATATCAAGGACACTGTCATATTTACCACTGAAGGTCTGGCCATCAATCAATAACAAAGAGTTGGTCTGCTTGTGTTTTAAATCCATTTTCTCATTCCCCCCAAAAGAACTTGCATTTCTCCTTTTATAGTCTTTGATGGCTTTATTTGTATTACTTCAATAAGAATCTGAGCTTCACAAGGGCAAGTACTATGATTTTCCTTTGTCCCAGTTCTAGCACTATCTCTTCCATAGAGCAGGTAGCCCACAAAGGTTTTTGAATTAAATTTGAAATAATCAGGTGAACTGAAGCACCATGGTAATAACCATTAAAAAAAAGGTTCTAATGAAAAAAATTGATAAAGAACCATAACAAACCCCAAATATTACAGGACAATCCATTATATGAGTGACTAGAGTGTTGCTAGTGTAGTTTCATCCCTAGAACAAGCTGATTTTGTGGACACTCATTCCCTCTAGTCAGCTCACTACGATCTATATGGTGCTCTAGGAAGCTTGTGTCCTGTGTATCTTCAGTGCTCTGCAGCCTTTTTTTGGAATTCGCAAATGAAGCCTCTTTTAATAAGCCTTTGAGTTTCTTTGATATTCAAGTTTGCAGAGTAGTGGTGGAGAGACTTACAAACACTTTATAAATTCAGCATAATGTTAGAGGAACACCCTGCAAGCTCGGAAATCTCGGGCCGATTTTCTTCGGTGCTTATTTAAAGTATGAGTTCTTAAGTCTGAGACAGTTAAAGTTGATGCCACTCTGTTCTTCAGCATTTCTTTTTCAATTTGTAGTTTGGTAACAGTGATGCCAGTTTAAGTTTAAATTTCATCTTTCCTTTGCTTCCTCTTCTGTCTCTCCCTTCTCTCTCTCTTATTCTGTCTCTCCATCTATGTATGTACATATGTAGGTCTGTGCAGGACTGTGCCATAGAGGATTCTATTTCCCACACCCTTGATACTATAGTTGTCTGTGGTATAAGGGGCACTAAATTAGGAATGTTTTCAGCTCCAAGTTAATACCAAACCGTACTATGCTGTCTTAAACAAATTGTGCTAAAAAAATCAGAAGTTTCCAGAGGTGGATAAGTACTGGCTTTGTCTTAGTGACTCAGCAATATCAGGACCCATGTCTTCGTGGTTTCTTGACCCTTTGCTCATGGTAACAAGACAAGTATTGCAGCTCTAACCATCCCACTCACATTCAAAGTAGAAAGAGCACTGACCCATGTTCTATTTTTTTCAGGAAAGCAAACGTTTTCCTCAAAGGTTCCTTTCTTCCAGCAGACATACAAGGATTCCTCATTCTTCCATAATGGTCATTCTGCTGTTCCCATTTGTAACAAAGGCTGAAAAAGAATGTTTGCCTATACAGTCACCTCAGTGTAAGGCAGGGAAGAGGAACAAGCTGGGAATGGCTCTAGGGTAACCCATTAATGAGCATCAAGTTAGCACAAATCATAACAGATTAATAAGTGTAAAGAGAGTTTCCGAGATCAGGAAATGGAGTATTTTTCCCAACGTGGAATAATATTGGGCCAAGGGAATCAAATAGAAATGATGTGTAATCAGTGGGTTGGTTCCTTTCGTATTTCAGTGCTAGCAAATTAGCACAAACTTATGACTTTAAGTAACACAAATATTTTATCTTGTATAACTGGGGATCACAAGTTCTTAATGAATCTTACTGGACTTATCAGCAGCGTGGTCCCTTCTGGAGGCTCTGAAGGAGGAATCTATTTTCTTTCCTTTTTCAGCTCCTGGATACAGCCTACATTCTTTGTCTTGTGACCTCTTTCTCATGTCACATCCTTTCTTGCTTCCTTTGTCACATCTCCTACTGATAACTGATCCTCCTAACCTCCTATCTTACAAGGATCCTTGGGATTACATTGGGCTCACTTAAATGATCCCAAAACATTCTTTCCATTATCTGGGAGTGGTGGAATAAGATGATTATGAGAGACTGATAGTATATTCCATCAGCTTGGGCAGAATGAAGTTGTATTCAGATGGCATAGCCCCATTATGTAGAAGATCACTACATGCTTTTCTGAATTTGGTTTGCTGAAAGCTTGTATCTGCAAAATGCATCATTTTAATTATTTCTTGTCATGTAATATTCATAAATAACAGATATGACAACTGACTGCTTACTCAAATGCCTGAAGCTATTTAGGAATTAAAAATTTTAAAAGAAGCCTTAATTTGAAATCTTTTATGGGAATTTTTTTCCCTTTAAAGAAAATGAAACACCAAGTAAACATGTTTACAAACACAGTCTCACATGGAGAGACCAAAAAGGAACGTTTTCATTAACATTTTTCATTAACACACTTGTGTCATGTTATTACTTGATATTGTGTTATATAATAAATTCAAGTTTTAGTTAGTTAACTAAATTTGTTCTTTTCTGGAAATTCCATGAGAATAATTTAAACACACCACCATTAGGATACACATTTGGTGATTTTTTTTTTTTTTCTTAAAATTTAGGCTTTGACAGGCATATGCGATTTACAGCCTTGAGAAGTCATGAAGAAAAGACAGTGAGAGTATGATTTAGTGCCAGGAGTTTTTGTTTTGGTTAGGCTTGGGTTATTTTTTCTTTTCTCTCTCTCTCTTTCTTTCTTTCTTTCTTTCTTTCTTTCTTTCTTTCTTTCTTTCTTTCTTTCTTTCTTTCTTTCAAGAAAAGTATAGCTCTTATTTCACCCTTAATTTGTTCATTCATTGGTTCTTCAGTTGTAACTTAAGAATCTATCACTGGCCAGGCACTATGATCAATATAATACAGGCATAAAGATAACCAGATTGCAAGATCTTTCAGAGGGAAAATAGGCTCTACTCCTAATAAACTTGCTATCAAGAGTACACACTGTTATGTAAAACTAACATATGAGAAATATTGGTTGAACTGAGCTAAAAACATAACCTCCAGCTACAAAGAGCTCATAGATAAGGGAGGGAAGATATACAAACCAAGAAATAGGTTATAATTTTGTGAAAGTGCAGAAGGAATGACAATCAAAATTGTCAGGGAGGAGTCTATGAAGTATCTAGCATCTGCTGATTTTAAAAATACAGGAATGGACAGGTTGTGACAGAAAGAACACAAGCCAGCCAGAAGGAGCTACAAGTGCATAGCTGAGGTACGTGTTTGTGCGTGGGATGCCATAGGGCAGGGATGGAGAAACTTCTAGAGCGTTCAGTGATACAGACAGCTTGTTGTGGCATGCGTGTTGTAGATTCACCACCATTGATATGGGGTACCACTGGAATACAGGTGGCATACAGGTGGCATATAGGTGGCTGGGCAGTGGCAGGAGATCAGGCTGCAAAGGTAGCTGGAAGCCTGTTGAAAAAGCACCTCATTTATCTTGCCAGAAAAGTTGGATTTTATCCTGTGTGCAGGCACTAGAAGAGTTATGTAAAGATTAGGAGAATCACTTTTTCTTTCTTCTCATAAATTATTTAGAATTTGGGAAGTGTATCTTTTCTACTAGACAGTGAATATAAGATATACATTACATATATATATTTTTGTTTGTTTTTCTTTTTAAAATAAAAATGATAGTAAATTAAACCAAACTGATAAATCTAACATCCAGTTTAAGATAAATTTCCCTTTTTCTTTACTAGTCTAACTAGGTATGTGTCAGCTTTCATGATTCATTTAGAAAAGTCCATTTGGGACTTCATTCATCTTGTATGTTGTATCTTCATTTTCTATTATTTTAATTTATTTTCTTATTTTTATTACTTTTTCCTTCTACTACTCCAATTCTAAAGTTTCTCCCTCTTTGCTTAATAATTTGTTATTTGCTAGTACAAACATTTCAGGTTATGAAAAACTGCTTTAGCTGCACTCCACAAATGTTTACATATTAACATATACTTAACAAAAAATAATCATTATCTTTACCTTTTTTCCAAGGAATGCTCTTTCTCAATGCATTACAATTTCATCTTCTCTTCCACAGTTTTCTACCTTATTTTTTAATTCCACAGAATTAATGTTAACATTATTTTAATAGTCAGTATTTGTATTAATTTATATATTTTCTATTTTCTTTGGTCCCCATTCTTTT
>NW_004955434.1:8266778-8319850 GCF_000276665.1 Chinchilla lanigera | reverse complement strand
CTGGTCTTTAACAAGCAAAATGCCACATTTATCATGAAAATACAGACTTAAGATCATACGTAAAGCTATGTATGTGTTATTAGATAGGTTTGTTTGTTTGTTTGTTTTTGGTTTTTCTCCGGTACCGGGAACCGAACTCACGACCTTGCGCTTGCCAGGCAGGCGCTTTTGCCGCTGAGCTAAATCCCCAGCCCCTATTAGCATTTACTTCTGAGACACTTTTCTTTTTGCCTTATGGATATTATTTTTAAGTTTTTTAGTAGAGGTGTCTAAATTTTTAATTTTTCTCAAAATATTTTTCATTCTTTTTCCTGAAAGATATTTGTAGCATGAATAAAAAATTGGTAATTATTTAATGAAAGTCTTTGAAAATATTATTCCTTTTGCTATTGTTGTAGAGTATAATGGTCATTTCTTTGTAAGGAATCTACCTTTTTGTGGGGGAGAGGTGTTCCTTTAAGATCTCTTTATCTTTTCTTTTATTTGGTTTTGTTTTATCTTTTTGCTACACTGTGCCTAGATACAAATTTATTCTTATTTTAGAATTCTTGGGGATTCTAAAAACTAACATTATGTCTCTTTTAATTCAGGAAAGTTCTTATTCATTCTCTTTCAAATAGTTCCAGTTGAAGGCCATACTACCCTGAACAGGGCCTGATCCCATCAAACATTTCCATTCCTCCACCATTGTGTTAATCACCTCCTGGCACTCTGATTAGAAGGCTTTTCTTATATTTTATATGTACTTTCTGTGTCTTTTAAGCTATCAGTCCTCACTTTGACTCTATGCTGAATTCTACTTAATTTATAAATATCCACTTTCCAGCTTACTAAATCATTCATCAGCCATACCTTCTTTTCTACTTAACACATAAATTTTTGTTTTCAGTCATTACTGTTTTTCATTTTTAGAGGTGAATTTTATTTTACAATGTTGGTTGATCAGTTTTTAGAGAGTTTTCTTTGTTGTTCATTCATTTTTGTCTTTTATTCCTTAGAATTTTTTATGTATATTTACACATCTGATATCTCTACACTTGCATAGTTGGTAATCTTTCCAGGCCTTGTTCTGTAGTGTGTAGTTTATACTGGCCACTTCTGCTGACTGTGTCTCAGGTTGGTAAATTTTTAGTATCAGCTCACATTCTTTACAGCTGTACTTTTGGAAATTCTCTGAGAGTTAGGTTTAAATGTATTCTTTCCAGGAGTAACTAGTTTTTCTGTTTTTAACAACTGAGGGACTCATTATTTGATATCTTTTTATAACCTCAAACTATCAACATTGGGGGCTTTTGTTTACACAGATAACATGAATTCAGGATCAAGGCCAAGATTTTGTGGTTAGCATTTTACTATAATGAGAATAAAAAAACAATAATAAAGTAACAACAACATAGACAAAAACAAAACAAAGCAAAAGCAATGAAAATGATACAGGGTTTCAAAACAAAATGATAGGAATTAACAGTGGTTGTTATATTACATATTGTGATCTTCAATGAAGTTGCTCAGATTACCACATGTAAGAATGTAAGATTGATCAAACCATTAAAGAGCATAAAAAATAATAAAAAAAATTAGAAATGATACAGAGCTTCAACAAGCAAGATGGTAGGGATTCACCAATGGTTGTTATATTGCGTGTTGTTGTCCTCAAATTAGTTGTTCAGATCACCAGATACAAGCATGCCAATTGGTCAAAAATTTAACCGTTAACTGTTCCTTTCAATAAACCACCAGAGATCAGCAGTACAATTATCCCAGGTATCCTTCTATATATGTATATATTCTTAAGGAAGCCTTTTCTCACCTCTCCACTGAGAGCCAAGGTATCTTTGCCTTTGCCTCACTAGATTTTAAGGTTCAAGATTTTGTTTTATTTTCCTTGTTTGTTTGCTCACTGTGTTGCCATTTGGAATTCTGTGCTTTATGAATGGGTCTCTCCCTGAACTCAAATCCAAATCTGGATCCATGTTCTATTTTTTTTTCTTACCTCACCTCTTTAAGGCAACCTGTAGGATAACTAGAATTGTTAGACTACCTCCAACTCTGGTTCAGTCCTCCTATTATGGCTTGTATCTAGATATTACTCCAAAGCTTCATGTAGTCATAGATGGGGAGTTTTGAAGGTGGCTAGATTAGGTTGTGTAAATGTGGGTTAAGGGTGTGATACTGGAATTAATGGTGTGGTGCTGGGTGTAGGTGGCACCACTCATTAATCTTGCAGCCTGGATGGAATATAAAAAGGAAAGAAGGCAGCTGCTGCCTACTGCTCTTATTGCTTGCTGATTTCTGCCTTCTGCCTGCCCTGCCACTCCATGGACTGTTTCTGTTCTGTGATGTCCTACCGTCATCTCACCCTGCCTTGGAACCAGCCATTTATGGACTTTATAAACTGTAAGCTGAAATAAACCTCTTCTCCTTTAGCTTTGAATGTCAGGAGTTTTGTCTCAGCAATGAGAAAAATAACAAGATAAAACAGATTCTAGTGCCAGGAGTGGGGTCATTGCTATGACTGTACCTGACCATGTGGTTCAGGAACCTTTGGAACTGGCTTGTGGAAAGTTTGGAAAGCTTTGGAGATGCTGGCTGAAGAGGCAGCCGTGAAGTTCTTTATGCTATACTTGATGGGAGATTTGGATCAGAGTTCAGAAGACCAGCATACTGATAGAGATGCAGCCAGTAAAGACCAGGTTCAAGTGGTTTCTGTCAGGAACAAGGACTGCATTGGCTTAGGGACTCTAGGCCATTTGTGTTACACTTTGGCAAACATTTTTCTGCATTTTGTTCATACCCAGGGCCTTTGCTGTAAACTGAGACTGAGATTAAAGGTAGTGAATTAATTAATTTTGTTGAAGAAATTTCACAGTGGTCTAGTGTTGAGGCAATACCATAGCTGCTGTTGGGCACTTTTAGCCAGAACTGTGTTGAGGAGCAAAAGCAAAGAGCCCAGTGGAATGATTTAAAATGTTTTTTTCTCTTTCTTCTGGTACCAGGAATCAAACTTACGACCTTGCGCTTGCCAGGCAGATGCTTTGCCGCTGAGCTAAATCCCTAGCCCCGATTTAAAATGTTTGAGTTTGACCAGAAAAATAAGTTTCAGTATAGTTATAGACTGCCAAATGGAGTGGAGGAGAATTTGGTTGCTGAGAAGGAAGAGGACAATGGAAAAGATGACATGAAGATACCATAAGAAGCAGAAAGATTGGCTGAGGATATAGCTCAGTGGCACATCACCTGCCTGGCAAGTGTAAGGTCCTGAGTTCAATTCCGGGTACCCCCAACCCCCAAAAGAACCAGCAGGACTCCAGCCTTTGCAGCCTCAAAATTGTCTAGGTGACTTTGCTGTGAGATGATAGCCCCAGAGCACCATACTCCATAAAGGTGGCAGCCTAGAGAATTTATTCCTCCAGATTAGGTTCATAGTGCTCAGCAATCCACCTACCCCTACAGCCAAGAGAGAAGCAAGGCGGGTTATTGCTTCAGCTAGTGGCAGACCCTGGCATCATTCATGTGTTGCTGATATAAAGTGCATGCACAATTCGAGAGATGTGGGTTCAGAAAGACTTCCACCCACATTTCAGAAGGAGGTCTGGGAGGACAGGCAGTTTTACCATGAGAAAGCAGAGTGTGAAGCTGAGAGTATGAAGCTGAAGGTGCGATGAAAAGCCCAGAAAGTGAGAAAAACCAGGGATGCGGATCATCTGAGGAAAGCTGCAGGAAGTGAGCAAAGATGGCCCAAGAGAAAAGCAAAAGGATCTACAACCATTGGCAAGTACTGTAGGGGTGGGAGCACCCAAAGCCCTTTGGAGTACATACCTTGCTACAGATGCTAGACATGGAACTACAGGACTTAATGTTTACCCTTCTGGATTTTCAACTTGCTTTGGTTCCATTCCTTCCTATCCCCCAGTGGGGACTGGAAATCTTCACCTTGTGCCATTGTATGTTGCAAGTGTTTAACTTTGTTTTCATTTGTGCCAGGCCTTGCAGTTGAGTTTGCCCTAAATCTTAGAGGAGACTTTGGACTTGGACTCTTCAGCAAGGCTGAAACTGCAACTTTTATGCAACTTTTAGAGATGGACTAAATGCCTTTTTCATAAAGGGTTGTGCGTGAGTCTTTTGGGGGCCAGAGATGGAATGCTATGACTTGTATCTAGATGTTCCCTCAAAGCCTCATGCAGTCGTAGTTGGGGAGTTTCAAAGGTGGCTGGATTCAGGTGTGTAAATGTGGATGGAATGATGTTTGGATTAAGGGTGCCCTAATCTGGGTATGGATGGCATCATTCAATAAATTTGCAGCTTGGATGGAATAGAAATGGGACAGAAAGAAGACAGCCTGTTTCTACTTCTGCTTCTGCTTCTTCTTCTACTTCTGCTTCTATGGCTACCTTTGCCTGTGGATTGCTGCCTTCTGCCTGCCCTGCCAGGGACTGTGTCTCCTTTGTGATGCCCCTCTGCCATGGTCACCCAGCTGACTGTGAACTGAAACCTCTACAGACTGTAAGCCAAAACTTTCCTCATTTAACTTTGAGTTTCAAGTATTTTGTGTCAGCAATGAGAAAGTAACTAAGACCCCTCTTGATTGCTAGTTTTTATTCCTGGACCCTAATTTGTTCCCTCATTCTAGTGCCACTTCAGCTGTACATTTAAAAAGGTATTAAAAACATGTTAACCATTTTTAGATGTGCTATATACTGTGAGTACTTTTTTTGCTGTGAGGTGTGATTAAATCCCTGACAAATTTTAAATGTAAAGAAAGGTATTACATAAGAGACACATTGCCATTAACACCCTCAAAAGACCCCTTCACTTCAAATACACATATCCCATCATTCTTGCCACTTTCTGAAGCAGTTCTGGAATTCCTCTGTCATGAGTTAGTTGTGCTTATGGCTACCACGATGTCCTGAATTGATTCAAAACATTTATTTTTTATGGTCATATTGACATTGGGAAAGAACAAGTCACATGGAAGCCAGATCCAGTGAATAAAGTGGATGAAGATACACCATGTTTTTGTATGATATAATGTGTAAAAACAACTCAAAATAAAGATAGTTTAAGTATTATTAGTTATGGAAATGGTTGTTTATTCCTTATGGTTTTTTTAAAGCTAGGTTTGTGAGGCAGTATTTTCCAGGCTGACCTAATGACATATTTGCCAAATCTTGAGTGAGAAAAATGAATCCCAAATCAAGGTATAGGTGTTAAAACTGCAGTCTCTCTTGCTAGTATTACATTTTTTCAACATAAAGAGGCCACCTGTATGCATGTCAGGCCATGAGCTGTGCTGTGAAATGATGACTGAAGCAACTTTTTATTTCTTTACACACAATAAAGGGGAGTGAGACTGCAACGAGAACCCACTGATTTGATGAAGGAGAAGCTGCTTTTCCCATCGTTTTCAAAGTTAGATCCACTCTAGGGAACTGGTTTAAAATGCAGATTCTTGAGTCTGATCAAGAACCTTTTCAGAGAATAAAAGGCAGAAACCCAGGAACCTGCATTTTAAACTGTTCTCTGGATAATTCTGATATATACCAGAGTATGAAAATTGCTCTTAAGAAGAATGAGTTAAAGCAGAGGGAACTAATTGTTCAGAACAGATAAGTTAGTATTATCATCAAAATACTCGTACAACAAAAATTATGCATAACAAAGAAAAATTGAAAGCAATTTAAATGTCACTGCTAGGCAAACAGTAAAACGATTTATATATAAATATTTGATGAAATTATGTAGCCGTTAGGATTATATAAGAATACTTAACAATCAAGAAAATGCTTATGCTAGGGTGTTTAAGTGTATGTTTGTATGTATGTACAAATACATGTGTATAGTCATGTATACAGATATTCATTAGGACCCCAAGGAATCCATCACTTGTCCTTGAAATATGTGAAAATGATGTTAGCTGTTTATGTACAGTGGGACTGTGGGGTATTCTTGCATGTCATATGATGTACATATACCTTCACACTTTTATATTTCTCTATAAATATTAATTTAATTGAATACCATCAGTAAGAAAATAAACTTTTAAAAATGGTGGTAAACTGCTTTGAGCTGTAGGTTTCAGAAAATGAAAGCTGATGCCTGCCTCACTGGCCTTCCTCAGAACAGTAGGGGAAAGAAGTGGCACACAGACATCCTGACCTGACAAATGGCAGCGTGAAGTGCCTTGCCAGTAGGTTATTCTCTTGTGACATTTTCAGGCCAGTTCAGGACACTGTTGACTGGCTATAAATCTCAAAAGCTTGAGAGCTGGAGTGAGAACACAGGAAATGCAAAATCCTCCTTCTCCACGATCCCGTAGTTGAGAAAATCCTTAACATCTGGCTCACGTGTGAAGCCAGGAAAGATACGATTTACCCTGGCAGCCAGCTTTACCAAGAGCCTTAACTGGTTGGCTCCATGTCACACAAGGGAAACACTCTGCAAGGATTTGTTGAGGATTTTATTCCAAAGTGGAAAATCTTCACACACATCAAACTAAAGAAGACTTTGTGTGGTACCTCCTAGGGAATAAAAGTGTTTGACCTTATCAGAGTTGGTCAAAGTTAAGATTATTGGGTATCACACTGTCTGCTCTCTTTTTTTTACACAAGCTAAATTAAAACTGTAAGATCATTGAGAGGACAGGGGTAGCTTTACAAAGGCAGTGAATATATTGCTTTTTTTTTGCTTTTATTATGGAAATTTACAAAACGTGCTAAAAGTAGAATAGTTATAATGATCATGGCTACCACCTAGCTTTAACATGATTTACCACTTAATAATGAAACTAAGTATATTTATTCATACTGAGCTGCTGAGTTAATAGTCTTACCAGCTCTATCCCATTTATGGGGATTTGGTTTGAGATCTTTATACATTCATTATGGGAGAAGAGGGCAGTGCCGTTTCTTTGAACGCTTCTCAGCTACACTTGTTAAAAGGAAAAGGATTCCTTTGCTGCTCCCCCTCCAAAAAAAACCCCTAACTGTCATTAAGATAAATAGACAGCTCGTTTTCATTAATTTCTTGTCTTTGCTATTTAACTTGCACATTTTGAACAGCTAAAATTAAGAAAATGACTCCTCCCCCCAAAATTACTTTTGGATGGCATGCAGACAAATCTTTCCTAAAGCAGTGTTTTAAATGGTGAGTCCACGTTGTAGCCACCTCATAATTTTGCTCTGTAAAACTTCTTTTGAGAGGTGGGCTCACTGGCAACCCATTTGGGACCCCTCCTGTCTCTCAGGAGCTATTCCTACTCCCCATTTCTCATTCCTATTCTCCAATAAATTTTGCTACTCTTAAAAAATGGAGAGTTCTATTTTTCTCATTGACTTTACAATATAAAATTGATTTTAATTCCTCTAAAAGTAATTGGCCTTAATATTCAATAAAATCTCTCTTAAAAATCCAGACCACTTAGAGTAATTTCATAAAATATCAGTAACTCTCAAGTTAAGCAACAGCTAAAGTGTAAAAATGTAATTAAATTAAAACAAAAATAGAAATATCAGTAATTCTGTTGATCACCGCAGGAAATATGGCAAATGAAGATAGAGCAAGTGGAGTTAACAGACGTGTATAGTTTTCCTAAGTGTTCCCAATAGATTAAACTTTCAAATGAAATCACAACTTCAGCTGTTGCAGCCAGGTTTTTAAGTAACTTGATTCGCTTTATTTCTGCTATTTTGTGCACTTACTGAACTCTCTTCCGACTTGTGCTCAGTGATATCTCCTGATTTTTTCTTTCTTTTTGGCATTTCATTGAAGAAACTGGGGGCCAAGGAAAAATTAAAGTCAAACTGAGTATTCATTGTAATGATGGCTACTGGTTTAGCAATTTGTATATTGGTCTGTAAAACACCTCAATAAAATATATTTTAAAAACTTCCCATTACAAAATGTTTGACCTGTCACTTCTTTTTTGTCGTTAACCTCTCCATTCAAGGGGTGGCGTGAGGCAGATTTTTTGTTTGTTTGTTTATTTTTGCCCATATTCTGGGAACTTCTTTGTGCTTGAGAAGTAGTTGGGCTAAAGATCCAAAAAGGCTCTTGTCAAGTTCTATAACCCTGTTTTTTATATCAAAAACTGACCGCTGAGTCAAACAGTAATTTTATAGTTAGTTTATATAGGAAAACTGTTTTCCAGAGTGGCTGTAGTATTTTATTTTCCTACCCATTTGCTTCCTTGCTACACAAAATTATTTCACTTTGACATTATATACTTTTAAAAAAGCCTCTATGGATTAGGCCTGTTTTTCAAATTTTGGGACATGCTTACTGCCACGGATGAACCTATTTTTTGGAGGATGGGTTGGGGAGAGCTTATATTTATCATTCAATTTGCCTGAAAATTTATCTGTAGGAAATGTATTTTTGTATGTTTTTATTTTATTCTTTTGTAATGTATCTTTAATCACTAGAATAAACATGGGTTTATTTGGTTATTCAACCATGAATGTTGGCCTAATGGATGAACCTCTTCAAGTTAGTTATATCCTATGCTTGCTTGGAAGTCAAGTATTCCTTCCCTCCTCTGGGGATCCTTAGACAATCTCCAAAATGTCAGGACATTCCTACTTGTCATACTGAGCAGGAATATTATAAACTCTAGTTAGATGTGAATTTATTTTTCTCTCACCTATCAGCTTAACTGAATTCCTATCACGAGTCAAGTGCCAGACAATCTTTGGTGAATAAAACAGATGTGTCATTGTCCTCTGCAAGTTAAGACCTGTTTTGTATCACTAATTGCTGATAGACTGATAGTATGTTTAGTAGGATATCTTCCTCCTTAGTGCTTTTAATACTGTGTGAATGAATGTACCATTCCGTCTCTTTTCTCTTTTAAAGCAGTGGATTGTCATTGTTGATTAACTGAATGATGAAAACCTGTACAGAAAAGGAGTTTTCCCAGAGACTCTTCCGTACATATAGCCACTTTGGTGGCCACTTGCCGTATTAGAAATGAACCTCACTGAAGAAATATTACCCAGATTCACCATTCACATTGTGACAGTCTTCAGGTTTTACATTCAAATATTTATTGAGATTATCATAGATTCATATACACTTGTAAGAAGTAATTCAAAGAGAGCCTTTGTACACTGCAGTTTCCCCAAGGGGTAGAATTTTGCAGCACTATAGTATCATATCACAACCTGGATCCCGATCTTATTACAAACAGTCAGTCTTTCACACATTTCCTCAATTTTACTTGTGTGTGTGTATGTTATATACTTACCTTGCCTGTGTAGATTTTTATATTTGCCCCACAGTTAGGGTACTGAATATTTCCAACATCCTAGCCACTTTTACTATTTTCCTTTCATAACCTTACCCACTTGCTTTCCATCCATCCTGGGCCTAACCTTCTTGGCACCAACTAAATGTTTTCTTGCTAGGTTTTTTCATTCTGAAAATTTTACACAAATGGACTCTTACAGTACTTATCATCTCTGGATTAGGGTTTTTCACTTGGTTTACACCCCTGCGCAGAATACATCCAAATTCAATAATAAATCCAATAATTCATCCAAATTACTTTGTGTGTTAATATTTTATTTAGTTTTACTGGTAAGTACCATTACATGGCATGTTTATTCCAAGTTTTCCAGTTTGTTTAACCATTTACCTGGTAAAGGACATCTGGGCCAATTCTAGTTTTAGGTATTACAAATAAAGCTGCTGTGAACATTTGTGTACATGTTTTTATGTGTGGACATAAATTTTCATTTCTTTGGATCATTGCCTAATAGTGCAATCAATTGCTGGGTCATATGGTAATTTTATGTTCGGTTTTGTAAGAAAACTGTTTTCCAGAGTGGCTGTGTTATGTTACTTTTCTCCCAGCAATGCAGTAATGATCTAATTTTTCCACATCCTTGCCACCATTTGGCATATCACTGCTTTAAAGCTATTCTTACAGGCATGTAGTAATATCTCACAGGTTTTTTTTTTTTTTTTTGGTTTTTTGGTTTTTTTTCCGGTACCAGGAACTGAACTCACGACCTTGTGCTTGCCAGGCAGGCGCTTTGCCGCTGAGCTAAATCCCCAGCCCCCTCACAGGTTTTAATTTATACTTCCTGATAGCTAATGATGTTGGACATCTTTTCATATGATTATTTTTCATGTGTACATCTTCTTTAGTGAAGTATCTGTTCGTGTCTTTTCTTGTTTTCTAACTGGATGGTTTTATTACCGTTAAGCCCTGAGATTTTAAAAATCTTTGTACAAATCCTCAGTTGGATATTTGATTTTTCAACTGTTTCATCCCAGTCTTCTTGCATCTTCATCCTCTTTGAGTTTTCATCTTGTAGAATTTTTATTCTTGGTGAAGAAAAAGTTTCCAATATTTTCTTTGTGTTTCTGGCACCAAATCTAAGAACTAACTGTGGATTGTGTTTCTGGTACCAAGTCTAAGATCTTTAGACTAATTTTAGACTCCAAACATTGATCCCTATACTTTCTAAAAGTGGCATAGTTTTATGTTTTATATGTAGGTATGTGGTCCATTTTGGATTAATTTTTCTGTAAGGTATGAAGTTTGGGTCAAGAGTCATCATCTGCATATAAAACATCTATGTTTTATATGTAGGTGTGTGGTCCATTTTGGGTTAAGTTTTCTGTAAGGTGTGAAGTTTGGGTCAAGAGTCATCATCTTTGTTGACAGTTGTTCAGGAACATCAGCTCTTTGTTGGAAAGGTGATCAATCCTTCTTTCACTTGATTTGGAACCTTTGTCATAAATCAGCCATAAATACTTGTGTACACCTATTTCTGAGTTCTCTATTTTGTTCCTGTGATCGGTGTCAGGCCTTTCATTAATACTATGCTTTCTTGATTACTGCAACTAAATAAGAAGCCTTAAAGTCAAGTAAAAACTAAACTCTTAGCATTATATCCTTCATTGTTACTGTTTTTCTATGCCTTTAATAAAAATTTTAAATGAAGAATGGCAACATTGCCTTTATTTGAGTCCCTTTACTTTCTCCACTTTAAAATTTTGTCCGTTATGTCTGGAAACTCTGTTTTCTATCTTGATCCTTTATTTTAGTAGAGAGTCATCCTACTTACTTAGGCTTAGCACATGGGTCTTCACCTACTTTTCGTGTACTGTGACTCCAGCTGCAGTTTAACTTTCAGAGCTTTTATGGGGCTATTTTGCTTGGCCCAAGTTTAACTGATGCCACTGGGGCTCCTCTGGTTTTAGATGATGCTGCTTGAGAGGCAAAAGAGATTCCCAGACTTGGCCACTGGGTTTGGGCTTCTCTCCATGTGGAAGGGCTGCGGTGGGATCCGCCTACCAGTGCCTCCTGGTTAGGAGAGTATGTTAGGTTCATGGAGACAAAGACAATTTCTAAACTGCATTACTTGATGAATCTAAAACCCTCTTGCTGGTTTTACTTGACCACTCCAGTATGCAGTTAAGAGTGTATACTTAGTTAAGTATTTTTCTTTTTTCATGCCTTTTATTATGAGTATTGGTATCACAGTTCTATATGCATTTCTGAGCCTCACTTGATCCTTATTAAGAGGCAGAAATTCCACTGAAGATAGTGGCACTTTGGCTTGAATAAGGGCATTAGGCATAGAGGACCTCATCCAGACTTGATTTCTGGTCATCTACTAAGTCAGTCTTTTGTGCTTTTTGCTGTGTGTGTAGGTTATTGGATCGGGTCCTGTTTGTTTATACCGCAACTTTCCATCCATTTCCTTCAGGACCCTTCCTCACAGACCACAGTGACACTGATATGAGGTGTAGGGCCTTTCCATTTGGATGGCCTCACAGCCATAGCGACCCTTCAGTTTGAAGCCCTTCCCTAGTCTAGACAAGAGGCATTAATGTTTTGGACAGTTACAGAATTTTACAGGATGTGTGGGCCTGATCTTAAAACACTTAACTAATTAACCAGTCTAGTGCCTGTGGGGTGTAGCTTACGTTAATTAGGAATTCAATGGGGTATAGATGGCCCTGGGAAGACAGATCAGAGGGTAATGCTAATGGTGATAAGAAAGTATCCATACTTGTACACAGTGGCTGTAAATATATCTCAGAGATTACAATGGGGGTGGCAGATGGACAGTGGAATTAATGAATTATTATGGTAGGAGAAAGCTTTGGTCTACATTTAAAGTTTGATTCATAGTAATCACATAAGTCCCAGAGCAAAATTATCCCCAGCACCGCCACATCCCCTATCTTCCAATCAGGATGGGCTCTTAAAGTGCCTGGCCAGCCCATTTATCTCCGCTCTGCTCTTAGAGGGCATTCGCCAGTGAGAGGGGGCATCTGTCAGAGAAGTCAGGAGCCAGCAATGAGGAAATGCGAGATACTGATTCCCAGACCCAGGGACTCTGACGTATTGAGAATACATTTGGCACTTCTAATTTTCTATAAATTATTCTATAATTTAACTAAAGAAGACTTCCTTTTCCTTCGGGGCAGCCAGTCTTGACAGTTCATTGCTTAATTTTTTAAATTAGCATGACTGATCATTTCTATTCTTTTTTTTCCACAAATGAATTTGTAATTGATGTGGGTAGAGCAAACTACGCAGTTTGTAGTTTAGCGATGTTATAAAGTTTTAACTTAAATTGGGAATGGCAGAAACTAGAGGGAAGCGTGAAGAAATCATTTTTTATAGAATTAGATTCCTGTATCATCCAATCCATTTAGGTTTGTCCGACATGCCCCCGACACAGGTGGCCCCTGCTTCCGTTCAGAATTGGCATGCCAACAAGCCTCTCTTTCCTAATTGTAGATTTCTCCTGTAAAACCAAACAGTCCTTTTTTTTTTTTCTATTATTTTAAAAATCTCTTGTGATTACTGGTTAACATTATTTCTTAGAAAAAGTAGAATCCAGTAGTGGCTGTTGTGTATCCATACAATCTGTGGTAGAAATGATGTTTTAAAGAGGGTCACACAGGTGCTGCCTGTCCCTGAATAGTTACTTACCAGGACTCATTGTCGTGCAGCTAATAATCCCTGAATGTGTTCATTTTCTCCTCTGTGAAAAGACAATCTAATTTTACTTCAGTTTATTTAAGCTTTTGGTATATTTTAGGTGTGCTTAAGAACCACATTCATTCCAGGGAATTTGTATCCATACGTGACATATCTTCGTTCCCCCCCTTTTTTTTTCCATTCCCATATCATCCCTTCAAACCGTCTTCCCCTCCTAGTTCACAAAGCTTTGTTTTCATTTTATTCTTCTATTTTCATTTTTCTTTCCCTGCCTTTCTTTCTCCCTCCCCTTTCTCTAGTTCCCTTTTCCTTTTGAACAATTTCTTCCTATTTCACATACCTGTTGTACATTTTGGTTCTTACTTACATTTTCAGTTTCTCACACCAGAGATGTAATGCAGTATTTCCACATGTATATCCAATTTATTTCACTTATGATTATGGTCTCAAGGTCCATCCATTTAGCTATAAGAGTCTCAGTTTTATCCTTCATTATGGCTGAGTAATACTCCATTATCGAAAAAAACCACATCTTTTTATCCATTCATTGGTTGATGGGCATTTGTGTTGCTTCCAAGATTCAGCTATTACAAACTGTGCCACTATAAATATGGGTGCATGTTCAGCTCTATGGTATGATGCTTTTAATTATTCTGAGAAGACACCTAGAAGAAGAATAGATGGGTCAAATGAGACCTCTAATCCGAGTTTTCTGAGGAATGTCCACACTGATTTCCATGGTGGTTGTACCAGCCTACACTCCCACTAACGGTGGAGAAGGGTTTCTTTTCCCCACAGCTCCTGCAGCATTTATTAGTTGTTTTCTTGATAATAGCCATTCTTCTGGGGTGAGATGGAATCTCAGTGTGATTTTAATTTCCATTTCTCAAATGACCAGAGATGTTGAACATTTTTTAATATATTTATCTGCTGTTTGTACTTCTTCTGAGAAGTATGTATTCATCTCACATGCCCATTATTAGATTGGGTCTTTGAATTTGGAGAACTGACTTTTTTTCAGTTCTTTGTATCTTCTAGAGCTTAGCCCTTTGTCTGAAGAATGGCTGGCAATCTTTTCTTCTCGCTCTGTGGGAACAGAGTGGGTAAACAACTCCAAACGCACTCGCCCACCTGATCTTTGACAAAGGGGCCAAACATAGTCACTGGAAGAAGGATAGCCTGTTTAATAAATGGTGCTGGAAAAACTAGCTTTCCACATGCTGAAAACTAAAACTAGGCCCATGTATATTATCATGTACTAAACTAAAATCAAAATGAATCAAAGATCTAAATATTAAAACAGAAATATTAAATCTGCTGGAACACAGAGTAAGTCAAACTCTGGGAGACCTTGGCATAGGCAAATACTTTATGAACAAAACCCTGATTTCATAGGAACTATCACAAAGAATCAGCAACTGGGATCTCATCTTATTAAAAGTTTTTGCACAGCAAAATAAATTACCAACAAAGTGACAATGTAATTTTTACTGAAATGTTGCGGAGGAATATCCATTTCTTCATGCATTAAACTCCATGTATATGGAAAGTACCAGATACAAGGGAATGTTTTGTTGATAAGAAAAGCCTTCATTAATCACCTTCACTGTGACTTTAACTCTGTTTCTTCTAGTTCAGGAAGTGTAGATTGCCATTCTATGAAGGCATAATAAAATCAGACAGGCCAGTCCAGTGTTTTTTAGACGTAAGGTAGAATAAGATGAAAGCATTACATGATTTCTTCCTGTGGTGGGAGATATGTGCCACATGTGACAGATATGTAGTGTAAACTTGTAAGATAAACCTCAGGGCTTTGAATATCCTTCTGTAAAAGCAATGTGCTGAAAGTAGCTTGACATCCACCTGGAAAGGTTCTAGTCTCCTGGTGTTACTTGATGAGGTTATGACGTGTATGAGGTCCCATGTGATGCCACCCACAGCCCAAGAAAACCAAGCCACCACATCACAGCCCAGATCTACTCAGGTTCTTAGGATTATCATAAACCATCAAACACAAGACTCTTGTATGGAGTCTCTTAGAAAATTTACAGGAAGTATGAATATGCTACCAAAAAGAAGGAATATTCTTAGCTTCTATCCATCTATCCACCAACCCATCCGTCCATCCAGAGGGCTTTGAATTCTTTATTTATTCAGAGTGTGATGGAGGTGCAGAAACTTTACCAAGCTATCCCAGGGAAGCAAATGGCTTTAGATCACCCAGGAAATGCCCCAGGAAAGACTTAAATCCACCCCCGAAGAACTCTATGTAACTATTAACTATTAGTAACAGACATTTCAAGAGAACAAATATTAGCTTCTGATGACTTCTTGAGTTCCAGAATGACAGATTTCCTGATAAACTGACAAAATAGTAAGTAGTGTGACTCCAGACTAACCCTAAATATGAATACAAAACAACTTTTTCACACATTTGGGGAAACAGATCTGCACTCGGTTAGAGAGGACAGAAGTCTCTCTGGCTTCACTCAGCTGTCACCCACTGATTTCACCCAGCCAAGGGGAAGGCCTGTGCAAAATATTCAATATTCAGAATTTAGCTTGTTCACACCTCCCCCACCACACACATTTTACCTAAGCACTCTCTGACACCAGCCCTTTGACTTCTTTGATTGACAGAGGTTTTTATGTCTCCTTTTAATCTTTTTCTTTCGATATGTAGAGAAAAGTTAAGACCTGGCGACTTTGGAAGATTTCTTTCCAAAAATAATTGCACATTGGGCCTACTTTAATCTGTTGAGGGTCCTGAAATTTTCCCATGGCCTGTCAATGGCAATTCTTGGTTCCTATATTCAACCTGTCTCCCTGTCTCTCCCTACAGCTAAGCCACTCTCCCTCACCCACTCCATATATGGGGTCTCTTTCCCAGTGGAGATGGACATCTTTATTTCTCATCCTGACAAATTGCCCAAGTTCTCCTCTGTCCCAAGACCCTCTGATCTTCTTTGCTCAGTTTCCACAGCCTTACTTTCAATCTTCCAAATTCTAAAACTTTTCCTTTCCTTTTCTTTTTTTATAGTACAGTACCTTTTTGTATTTTTTACTTTGTGACCTTGGGTCTTGCTCTTTGGCTGGACTTGAATGTGTAATCCTCCTGCCTCAGCCTCTCAGGGTGCTGGGGTTACAGATGTGCACTTGGTTCCAAAATCTTAATTAAAATTTATTCTCTCTGGTTTTTTTTGTGTTTTTTTTTTTTTTTAACTCAGGACCTTGGGCTTGCCAGGCAGGTGCTGTGCCACTGAGCTATGTCCCCAGCCCTGTATTTTCTTATTTGTCTCTCAAACACTGTAAGCATTTGAAGATAGGAATGAGTTTCTTCTTTTAAGAAAATTATTTTAATTGGCAAATAATGGTTGTATGCAGTTGGGCTGCTATATCCTATTCATGACTTCTACCTCTGTAGAGTCAACCAACCTTAGATAAAAAATATTCAGAAAAGTTATTTCTGTACTGAACATGCACAGGCATTTTTCTTATCGATATTCCATGACCGCTATAACCAGTATTTCTGTAGCATTTGCATTTTTTAGGTATTATAGTTTAGAGATAATTTAAAGTGTTTGGGAGGGTGTGCCTTGGTTATATGCAAATACTATGCCGTTTTACATAAGGGACTTGAGCATCTGTAGATTTTGATATCTGAGAGGGTAGGGTAACCTTCTCTATGGTGCTAAAGGCCAACATATACCCATCTTGTGCAGAATGATGATGTGAAATACATCATCATTTTGATGATATATGATGATATATATGGAAAGGCTGGAACAGTTACATTCAGATAATGGTCATGAGATGAGTATTCTTTAGGGTCACCCACAGCAATGCCAGGCTGTGCCTGGGAGCGGGCACTCACTCAGGATAGATTGATTAAAGTGTCGACTCTGGCCCTGAGGTGACTGAGTTCATACCTCCAAGGAGCCACTGTACTGATGAGGAACTTGGCACCATCTCCTCACTCTCTATGAAAGCTTGTCTTTATTTTAAACAACTATAAAAGAACATCCAAAATTAGGTAACTTATGAAGAGCAGACATTTATTTTTCACCTTTGTATAGGCTGAGACATCCGAAATGAAGGTGTCAGGCAGGCTCACTGTCTGCATCCAAGATGGTGCCTTGCGGCTGTACCTTCCAGAGAGGAGGGCTGCATCCTTACAAGGTGGAAGAAGGGGAGGGAAGGAAGCTACTCCTGTTGGTCCTGTTTAGACAGCATTTGTGACAGTGGAGCCCTCACAGCCTGAACGCTCCCCATCAACCCCTAACTCCCAACGCTGATGGACAGGGGGTTTAGTTTCTACAGTTTGGGAGAAGACACGAACACCCAAACCATAGCAAGGCCTGGAGTTAGGGACAGTTGGTTTAAACTGTAAAGATAAAAAAATTCTCAGACCCCGTTTTAAATTCAAGGATTTAGTATCAGCATTGGAAGTTGTGTCTTACTCATCACAATCAATTTTGATCATTTAAAGCATGAATATGAAAAATAATGTAAAACTGCTTTAGGGCAGGCAACATTTAATAAGCTATACCCAGACCAATAATTTTCATACCACTTACATTTCCATTTTCTTGAGCTGGTTCTTTTTTCTGTATTATTTAAGTATTTCCTGTGTATGACCATAGCTGCTGATTGTAATTTTTCATATTTATCTTTCCTATTAAGTTATAAATACCATGAAAGTAAGGAGTATGTTTCTAATGCTGCTTACTGCTCTTCCTGTTAAAATGGTTAGATTTAAGGTTCCGTATCTGTTACTAAGTCGGCTGATTTTATATTGAAAGTTCCAGCAAGGTTAAGTATTATATTGCATTTCTTAATCTTGGGAACAGCAACTGTTGCCCGGAGCTAGTTGTACTCCATCCAGGCGGCAGGACGGAGGGGAGATGAGGATAGAGGCAGCGAGAAGAGTTTGGAGGTGAGGTAAACCGTTCACTCCACAGATGGTTACTGAATGACTCCTGTGCATGGGGAAGTCTGCTAGTAACCTGAGCGTACAGCTCTGAACAGCATAAACAAGATCTCTGCCCGCATGGAGTGTACAGCCCCGTGAGAGAGGCTGCTAGTACAGGATTATTTACTTTAAGAGGGTGAAGAGTCACGAACGAAAAATAACGAGGTACTTTGAAAGCATGTAAGGGGAGGGGGAAGCTTATACCAAAGAGTTTCTCTGTGAGATCCATCAAGATTTCAGCTGGCCTGAAACTAATCTGAAATGCTTTTTCTCAGCGTCAGTGAGAAACACCATTCTCATGTCAGGGAGAATTTTCCAGCATTGGGAACCAGTGGCATATTTATAGTCTCTTTTACGTCAACTTGTCAAGCAGTATCTTCAACGCAGCCTGCTCCCTAGAAGCCTCTCACGTTAGTTGCAGTCTGTGGGGATGCTGAAGCCAGACATTCTGTGGTCTCCATTTCAGCATAGCAGGGGATTCTGGGAGTTAATCTGCCTGTGGCATACTGTTAGCACACGCGTCCTGAGTGAGCCAACAGACAAAGCAGTTCTGATTCCCTGAAGTCCAGAGACACTGCTCTGGCCAACTGGTGTCATATGTAAACCTGTAGACCTTGGAACTTGATGCCAGTAACTGATGAAGAGTCTTAGTAATTCTACGGTCCCATTTGTGTTTCTTTGCATGGTGTTGATGACATGCTGGTTTTTTAGTCTCTTAATATACCTCCTAAGGATAGACTGTTAGAATTTTTTTGCGTAATAGGGTGTCATGTCTAATTCAGAGAAGAGCACCGATGCTTGAAGTTTTGGGGATGCTCTGTGTTACAGACATGTGAGCATAAGAAGAGTGGAGACATTATGTTCAGAAGAATGATATTATTCACAAATACAGCCTCAAATAGAACATTAAAATGAAGACTATGAAAAAAAAATCAATAAAATCCAGCCTTGCTTATGCAGCTGACAGGGTTTAGGAGTCCAGCCAACAAGGTTCCAACATGGACTAGGTTGAATTAGCTCTCATTAGCAATCAAGGTGATTTGATTTTCTACATAATTCCACACAGGCAAGCTCAGAGCAAGGAAAGATACAATGCTCCTTGTGTAAAATTACCCACAGCCCATCCACTTTGTTCTGGGCAGAGAGGGAACTATATTCATGTAGATGTGCTTTAAGACATCTTAGATCTTCTGTTCACAAGGATAACTCTTGCTTAGGGCTTTCTTTCACAAGTGTCTGAAACCTGGGTCCAGCCTAAATGCCTTTAAATCAATTAGCACTTTAAATCTTGATCTACATGAGAGCTAGCATTAGAATGGTGTGTGGCTTCAGCAAGAAAGAAAAGGCTTCACTGACCAAGTGAATTTTAAGCTGCATCTTTGAGGACCTACAGGTTATGCTCAGAGCACAGAGGTAGACAGAAAGTATTCATTGCAGAGGGATCTGTATGTGCTAAAACAAAATGGGATTGTGGTAGAGAGGAATGGGAAGGTTGACTTCACAGCTTCATATTCTGTCCTCAGAACTTTCTCCTGAAAGCATTCACGGTGTGTGCATTGCTTTTTCAGCAGCAAATGGCAGAATTGCATTTCCTTTTTAGAGAACTGTGATTGCCATGAAGAAACCAAACACAGCATTCAGTTACGATGAAACTAGTACGGCAAGTGCCAGTGTCTAAGCCTTTGTGCTAAAGATTGGGTCTTGAATGTCTCCCCAAGGCTCCTATGTTGAAGGCTTGTTCACCAAGAAGATGCTTCCTGGAGGTGGTGGAACTTTAACATAGGAGACCTAATGGTCTTTCAGTCGTGGGAGGTGACCTTGAAAGAAACCAGGGTACTCTGGGCCCCTTCTTGCTCTCGCTTTTGCTTTCTCATGGATGAGATAAATTTTTGCTGTACTATGTGCCTCACTATCGCTATCTAGCATCTCCACCAAACACCGTAAGAGCGACAAACCTGCCTGATCATGACAGCACATCAAAGCAGCAAACCTGCCTGATCAAAGACAGCAAATCAAATCAGTGAGCCAAAGTAAACATTTTTCTCTTTATAAGTGGATAATCTCAAGCTGTTTGCTATAATGACAGAAAGCCAACACACTTTGTGTGGTAGTGAAGAAGGGTGGGAACAGAATGAAGAACCATCTAGATGTCTTGACGAGAACTTTGATCAACACAAGAAACAAATACTTTAGGCAGACATGATATGTCCATTTCAGAAGACCAGATACTGAACATTATCTCAGGAGAGGCTGTTGTTCACGTGCCTGTTAGATCTTGGCGCTTAGAATCTGGAAACCTAATCCTTCCTCTTCGGGCATCACATTAGTCACCAAACCCAAATTCTTTCTCCTAAATACTGTACTACTGAGGTGTCACTTCCCTGTGATCTAGTCCCTCCTGTCAACCTTTCTGATCTTTTCTGTTGTTTTGTACCATCTATGAGTTGCCTACCTTACCTTCTGTATTGGATTATTAACTTCTTAAAGGTAGGGAGTGTATTTCAGGCCCTTTGTGTGTCCAAGACCTCTAATATTCACTCATTCTTAGACTCAGTACAAGCTTAATGTCCTTATTGATTTAGGAATAGAAGCTTAAAACTTCTTTATTTGAATTAACTCATGTTGGGAATACAGTTGGCAGTGTGTAATTACTGGTCAAGAACTGGTTTCCAGATATTCCTCCAAATTAGATTTCTATAGGAAGGTATTGGAAAAAAAATCGCTTGAACTTCATACATGACACAGGTCACCAGAAATTTCAAGGGCCAGTGTGGGATATGAAATATAGATCACTAAGGACAGCAAATCCTGTAGACAAGAGTGCAGAGACCACACCCCAGCTTCAGGGGCTATAAGTTGGATTACCAGGTATTCCACAGAAAAGTAGACCATTCCTCTTTATTCCTCTCCTAATCTCCATTCACTTCACATTTTAAAGTTACAAGTGATATTGTCTGGGTTTTTAATGAGGAAGGGAAATGAGTTTCATTTTAAATAACTTCTAAATTTTCAGCCATTATTTTCCTAATGAAATCATCCAGTTATATTTACAAGTGAAATTTTAATTTTCTTGGCTTTTCTCTTTTCTGTTTAGTGACCATTTTAATTGTTACCCTATGAGCTCCATTGTTGCCTTGCCTGTCGCTTTTGAAACATCCACATTAATGTCCATTGGCAAGAGCAGATGTTGTGTAAAATGGTTAGAAATGTGGGCAGAGTAGGGGCCTGTGCTGAAGATTTTACTTTATATTGTGTTGCTTTAAATTTGTGGTAATTTAGGTCTGGCAAGTGTGACTGAGTAAAATGTATGAGCTTTTATGTATAAAGTTGTCATTTTTCCGTTAATTTTCAGAATATTGGAGCTGAAGGAACTCTAAGTGCACATCACAAATGCTTTATTTGATAGAGAACACTAACATACAGGGGTGGAAGAATGCTCTTGAGTAGCAAAGCCCTGGTCCTCTGTTCTCAGATTCGCATGATACCATGTGCAAAGAAAACACTTCTTATACTTTAAAGATAAAAAAACTAACAAAAAAACAACAATGAAGAGAAAATCAAAACAGCACTAAAACAACAAAAATAACACATGACCTCAAAACAAAATCATAGGAATTAACAATGGTTGCTACATTACATACTGTTATCTTCAACGAAGTTGCTCAGTTCACCAGATGTAAGAATATAAGATTGATTAAACAATCAAAGACAGTAACAAGTAAAAAAAAAAAAAAATTGGAAATGATGCAGAGCTTCACCATACAATGTGGTAAGAGTTCAACCATGATTCTTATACTGCATATTGTTGTTTCCAGATCAGTCGTTCCGATTACCAGATACAAGCATGCAAAATTGGTCAAGAAAAAAGAAAATTTTAAGCATTGACTGTTCCTTTCAATAAACCACAGACATCAGCAATACACCTATCCCAGCTATCCTTCTATATACATATAAATTTTGTTTCTCATTTTAAAGAGAAAAGAAAAAAAGCAAAATAACAAAAACAACATCTGTTGGTTTATTGAAAGGAACTGTTAATGTGTAATTGTTTGATCAGTCTTACATGCCTATATCTGGTAATCTGTGCAACCATTTTGAAGATAACATTGTGTAATATAACAACCAGCATTAATATCCTGTCCCTTTGTTTTGAAATTCTGTTTCATTTTTATTTTTCTCTATTCTGTTTTGTTTAAGAAATACTTTTTATTAGTTCCTAAATAGTCTTCACTTTGAGCCCTACACTGATGTTAAGTTCCATGCCAGATCAGCATTTCTCCACCTCCAGTAATTTCACATTATTCACATGATATTTTTCTTAAATACCACCAGGGCCTTAATCAATCCAGAAGTAGTTTTCGAACCTTCACCATCATAGAAGTGCAGCCTCTCTCACGTTGCTTCTCTTCAAAGAAAACTCCAAAATGGCCACTTCCAGTAGGATGGAAAGAGAGGAGAAACCTGCTGGGTCCCTCTTCTTTGCATGTTGGGTAAAGCCTGGAGCCAGATTCCTCCTTTTCCCAGACAGCCTCTACTTGAGCCACCAGCCCAGAAGCCTGGTTTCACTTGGTCTTGGGATTTTAAAAGTCACTGTCATGTGGACAGCTCTGAGCTGCAGCTTTTCTGGGGATCATTTTCACTTTAGGTGTGCCTCTGTCTCAGAATTTCAGATGAGCACTAGGTAAGGGCAAAAGGGACTTTACAGCTTTCTCCAGAAGCTCTAGAATGAGCCTGTACATTTCTTTGGGGGAAGAAGGCTGAAACTACTCCTCCTGCCTCAGCCATAAATTCAGAGATGCTTGTACACGCAGACACTCACATATACAGCATTTCATGCCACTTCAAGGCATCTGTGAATTCTCTGAATCCTATCAGTAAAGTTTAAGAAACAGTCTCTCTGAAGACTGAACTTGTAAGGTGAACCATCCAGATTTGTACAGAACTATGTGGTTGAGTGAAACCTTTAACATTACAGAATAGTATGTAATCCTTTATGCAGTAGGAATAGTCTCCCATTTGTATGTTAATGGGAGTATATATTAATACATGGCTCTTATTAGTAATACAGTAGTACCTCCGTCCATGAACACTTCTGCTTGTAAACTGTTTGGTTTGCAAATAGAAGCATTTGGCAAAATTTTATTTTCATTTCTATATGCATTAACTCCACTTCATAATGTCTTTCCAAGGTAGGAATTGTTATTGACCAAAGTACAAAGGTGAAGTAAATAAGGCAGGGTATTGGGGTGCTCGTAGGATCAAGGTGGGACTTGAGGACTATGCATGGGATTGAGTAGAACCCAAGTCATCTTTCTAAGTTCAGGAATGACTGATTTCTGGTCAGCACACTTTCTCCGTGATAAACAATTTCCAACCAATTCTTTGACAGTTTACTACGTATTTAGAATGCAGTCCCTGGGGGAGGCTATCTCATAATGCCCCAACTCTTAATAGATAACATGCCCAACTTCTGGCTGAACTGTTCACTTTGTCTTCCAGAGAGAGTAGCAAAGCTCCTGGGTTTACCCTTGTGATTATATGAGCTAATTCTCCCAAAAGAAATTTGGGTGAAATTATGAAGGGAAATGAATATTAGGTAGCCAAAAATGATGAATGGACTGATGATCTGTTGCCATCCCTTCTAGCCATTGGATCTTGTGACCTGGTTATTCTTTTCCATCCCTTGGTTGAAAATTGAATGGATTAATGGTGACTGAGTTCATGCCAAATGTCTGGTGCCAGCAACTGGAGCTGTTGCTGCATCCACACCCTGGGGCCCGAGCTCCTGCCACATGCTCTTGGAATTGAGTCAGGAAGCAAGGTTGAGCTAATTGCCACACTAATGTAAGCCATTTTCATGGGAAAAACATTTTATGTGTGAGGTAGTGAGCTGTAGTAAAAATTTTATTTTATCTTTAATTAGATGCTGTTTTTTAGATGCCTTGGGCAGTACTAATATATGAAGAGTAAACTCAAAATCTTTTGGAATTTTACAAGGATTTATTGTGTAGCAGTGACTCTTTGCTCCACTGTAGTTCTTCCTACTTTTCATTTGCTTTAGCCGTGGAAACATGCACGGAACTAAGTTTTGTTCTCAGGACACATCCGCACATGCGTTCATGAATTGCAGTCCATAGCTGATGTTCGTACGGGGAAGGTCATGAACATAGATTGTCTCTGCCCAAACACACTCACATGCACCCTGCCTGAGGGCTCCACACTAAGTATCACCCTGAGCACCCACCTCAGCCAGGCAGTCACCATCGCAGCAATTAGGGACCACTTGTCATCTGCACCTGAGATGACATGACAGGGTAGAAGCCACACATACTGGAAGCTACACATATCTAGGTTGGCTCATTGATGCTCTGTTCATTTTTTAAAACTTTTTTTTTTGTGTTTCTTTTTGGATGCTTTCTATTGCTCTGTTAGGACTTCACTAATTTTTGCTTTTTCAGGTGTCAACTCTGCTGTTAATCCTGTCCAGTATGCCTTTCCTACCAGATATTGTCATTTTCACTTCTAGAAGTTTTATTTATTTCTAAGTATATCTTACATGTCTCTTCTTATCTTTTGGAATGTAAGGAATACACTGATAACTATTTTAATGGCTTTGTGAACTAATTCTGACCTCTTTCTCAGTTACCACGTCCAGCAAACGTGGCCTGATTCCTCTTCATGTGGAGTGGATCATGTTCTCCTGCTTCTCTGCATGCCTGGTAGTTTGAGGATTTGTAAGACTTTATTTTTTAAAGAAGTTTTAGGTTTACAGCAAAATTGATTAGAAGGTTCAGAGATTTCCCCTTATATTTTTCACTCCCCGACAGGCACAGCCTTCCCCATCATCAATATTACTCACCAGAGTGGCACACATTTTACATCTAGTGAACCTACATTGACACATTAGAATCACCTAAAGTCCATAGATTATAGTAGGATTCTTTCCTGATGTTGTATATTTTATGGTTTTAGAGAAATGAATAATGGACAGGTGTCCACCATTATTGCACTAGGTGGAGTACTTGCCTTAAATGCCTCCGTGTTCTGTTCATTCTTCCTTCCCTCAAACCGCTGTCAAACACTGGTCTTTAATGTCTCCATGTTTTGGCCTTTGCCAGTATATATCCTTTCCAGATTGGTTCCCTTTCACTTAGTGACATGCATCTGAAGTTCTCCATGTGTTTCCATGGCTCGATAGCTCATTTCTTGTTAGTACTAATATCTCATTGTCTCGATGTATCACAGTTTATCCGTTTACCTAATCTGCAACATTGTGGTTGCTTCTCCATTTTGGCAATCTTACATAAAGTGCTACTAACATTCATGTTCAAGTTTTGGAGTAGAAATGTTTTCTGTTTCCTTAAGTACATACTAAAGAGAATGAATGCTTGATTGATTGTATGGTTAGTGTTAAATAGACCACCCAAACCATCTTCTGTAGTAGATGTTCCATTTTGGTTTTTCACTAGCAGTGAGTGAAAATCCATGTTTCTACACATCCTCTCCAAATTTTGTTGTCCATGTTCTAGATTTTGACCACTGTAATCGTTGTAAACAGTGATATCTCATTGTTTTAAGTTGCATTTTCCTGACAGCATATGATACGGAACATCTTTTCATATATTTATTTGCCATCTGTATATCTTCTTTGAATGAGGTGTCCACTGCCTGCTAGGTAGTGTTTGATTGGAAGCCAGACAATGTGAATTTTATCTTATTGGGTACTTGATACTTTATTGAATGCCTGATATTGTTGAGTGAATTCCCATAAATATTTTCATACTTTTCTCTGGACTGTAGGTATGTTATTTGAAAACCATTTGATCCTTTTAGACCTTGCTTTTATGATTTGTTAGCTCAGTGTAGAACTAATTACTCCCTCTTACTAAAGCACAACCATCTGGAGTATTGTACCCAACCCCTTGGAATTCAGTTTTCAGACTGGCTGGAGGGAGCAGTGCTTTGGAGCCTCCCCAAGTGCCCAGTGGTGCTCCCTGCTCTTACCCTGTGATTCTTTCCTTGTATTGGGCAGATTGCTTGTATACATGGACTTTCCAGTTCCCTACTGAGTACCTGAGGAGGGTACTCAAGTGCTCAAGTCTTGTCTTTCTGGGCTGTTCTCAGTACTCTTTGCAATTTAGACCTGTCAAATCTAGCTGCCTTGGTAACCCTTTGCCCTCTTTCCTGAATTTAGGTGAACTCCTTTGTCTGTTTCTTCGATTAAGTGACCTCTTGCTTATTTATACAACTTAGGCGGTCGTTTGTTTTTCCTGGGTCCTCGGTTGTACTAGAAATTTTCTCTAGGATATAGGCAGGTTCTACTTCGTTTTTGTTTTTCTTTGGGGAATCACTGTCTTTCCTTGCCTGAGATCTGGTGCTCTGGGGCCTGAAAAACATTGTTTCATACATTTTGCAGCATGTGTGTGTGTTTCGTATCAGAGAGTAAATCTGGTTCCTGTTACTCTGTCTTGACTAGAAGCAGTATATTAATGGGAAGTGAGGTATATGAGGTTAGTAGAATATCACTCAAAGATTTATAGCCTCCTTGCATGTTAGTTGTTGGTTTCACCCCAAAATAAAATTACCATAGTAAATTGTTTCCATGTAGGTATGTGCTGTTTTCCTTCCTTTTCTTTTTATTTTAAAGAGAATAAAAAATAACCAAAAAAATTAGAAACTATACAGTAACATCAAATATATTTGAAGTTGCTTGTTTATTCATGTTTTCCCAAGTATTCATTGAGGGTGTAGTAAATGCCATGTCCCCTGCAAGGCATTGATAATGTTTGAATGGATCATTCAAAAAAAATGTGACTTAATTGTTCCTTCTCAGACTGTGATGTAGTCACTGATTTAAAATTTCTCCAAGAGCGCTGATGAACCAATTTCTGACCTATAGCCCATGAATTATCTTTCCGGCTTTTACAGGAGGAAGAAAAGGATATTTGAATTCTAAGTCCTTTGGACGATGTCTGAAAAATAGATGCCCAGTAAATATGTGTTGCTTGAATGGATGAATGAGTCAGTAAAAATTATCTGTGAATGTATAATCATTTATGATTTTAGGAGCACATTTAGTACAATAAGACCTGAAGGTATTTGAAAATACTTCATTAGCGTCTCACTTGCAAAGCAGTTGAATGGGAACTACGCCTTGCACTCCTGCTGTGCTGTGTGCACTGCATTGGGCAGAGGGTCAGTGGCAGTGAACAAGGTTCTTATTCTAGCTTGTGGCCTAGGACTGTGCAGGAGCAGCTGGATCAGAATACATATGAGATCGCTTAACCTGGACACATGGATTCAGCAGCGCCTCTAGGAAAAGGTGCCGGCTTAGCCACAGCCTGAGCACATGACCTTGGGCAAAGAGGCACATTTGGGGCGATGTCGTTCTTCTAATGTCTAAACTACTGCCTTGGAAAAGTACTGCAGCTACCTTTGCAACCAGTGTCTACTTCCATCCTAATAGCTTTCACACAAAATTGGATGAGCTGTGAAGGTGAAATGACTTTTCAATCATGTAGACTACAATATTCTGGCCACACCTGATTGAAATGAAAAGGCCTAAAGTTCTGTTCCTTTTAATACAAAATTCATTCTGAAAGTGTCCCAGCAGAGGGCTGAACACACAGGGCTAAGGTCTTAACAAATGCTTGTTTAATTGAATCGAGGACATAAACTCCGAGAGGTGGCAAGGACAGAGGTTGGGGAATCTGCTGACTCCCTCCTCTCAGTGCTGGGCTGCTGCCCGAGTTCATCTTTCTTCAGTTCGTCGGGCTCGGCAACAAAGGAGCGCTTCAGTTCAGCAGAGCGGCTTCGAGCCTGCACACATGCTGAGCAGGAGGGCTGTTGAGAGAGACGACGTAGTAAATACAGAGCCCTCATTGAAATGCCAAGTGTCACTGCTTTGGCATTTAATTATCTGACTTGCTGGCAGCTGGAAGTAGGGAAGCACACAGAAAAAAAGACAGAGAGAAGAAAAGGCAGTGAGGAGCAGAAGGCGGAACTGGACAGTGATCTGATGTAGACAGCTGAGCCAGGAGCAGTACTTTCTAGCACAGCTTTAAAAAACATTTACCTTGTGTTTACTGTTAGATATACCTACGCCTTTTGAGAAGAACTCTCAATTAAAATGCTTCCTGATTAAAAAACATGCGCCACTTTGAACATCCGGAGACACATCAGTGAACTTTAAAAGTAAAGATCGGTGGAGGTTATGTGCAGTGTGGCTGTCAAGGGTATCTAAACACTCAGCAAAATCATGTGAGAAAAACTCACAGCAACACCAGTGCTGCATAGCTCCATCAGATTTGAGTTGAGACAAGCTGGCAGCCTGCTGGTCTAGCTTATGTCTCTAGATGGAGCAGAGAGATGTGGGTTCTGGATATAGAGATAGAGAATAAAATCCAAGCTCCGCCACTTACGTGTGGTGTGAATGAGGGTCTCTTGGTATATTAGCTCTTAAGGACTTCCTGTCAGGAGTTTGTTCATCATTTGGTGGGGTATTAGGCTGATGTTCAAGTCACTTGATTGCTTAGCATGTGCAAGAAGGCCCTGGGTTCAATGTCCAGCACACGCATGCCCATGCACAGGCTCACATACACCCATATCTCTTTATTTAGTGTACATCCCAAATCTGTTAATACAAACAGTTGGGTTTGAAGTTTTTTAAAGCAGCAGGCCCCTTTTATGAAGCACATATTATATAGGGCACTGTGTTAGAAGCCTTTAGGAAGGAGCCAGCTGCTTTACAGATTGGCCTCTCCCAATTAGAAGCCAGCAAGCCTTTCTTCACAGTTCACCTTACCCTCTGACCCCTCACTCCTCAGCAGCAAGCCCTCCCATCCCATTCTGGATCTGCCATATGGTATATTGACCTGTGTGGCTATTGTGCTGAATGATACATGCAGGAGAGTGCGGACACAAAGGAAAAGCTTTTAAGAGGTCCTGGAAGGCTTCCCGGTAGAGATTCTTAGGAGGCACATACAGGACAGTTCCCTGCCCTAAAGTTGTACTGCCTGAAAAGTGGCAGAGCTGGTACAGAACTGTGTAAAGGCCCTGAATGTGTGCTTTGGTTTGCATCCTAAGCGTATGCTATTTAGATACTGCAAAAGCCAGTATTAAAACTTAAAAGGAGTTTTAGTCATTTTCATAGGGAGTCAGTGCAACTCTGTTCACATCATTGAGGAGAGATTAGAACAGAGTGACTTGCAGGAACTGGGTCCTGAGAATGGTCCCCTTATTCTGGAGAGTGAGGAACACCATTGCAGAGGAAGTGGAGAGGTGAAATTGTAGGTTTGCAGGATGCTGTGCAAGTGATAGTAGCAGATTTAGGGTTTTTTTCAGAATTCCATCCGGGAGCAATGTTTCTAAAAAACACATTTCATTCTCAGGCATTAAAACAGAAGTTTCGTATGTATAAGGTCTTTTTCTAAAAATGCAAATACTTTGACCTAGATGTTCCAACTTTGAGAATTTGTCATAAGGTAGTTTATTCTAAAATAATAAACTGTATACATATATTATGTAGTACATGTTTATATATTAATATGTATATAGTATCATTGCAGAATAATGTAAGACTAGCTAAATATCCAGCAAGGTGAAATTGATTAAACAATTTATGGGTTATTCGTACGGTGGAATATAATATAAGTTTATTAACAATGGAAATACAGTGACAACCTTTGGCATACTCATACCCTGTAAGAAAATGCTGTGACCTCTGGTCCCAATTCTTTACTCTGAGGTTACCTTCTGCTTTCCACTATCACAGGCTGAGAAGTAGTCACAGTTGCATGTGAACTTCTCCGGAGAGCTTCAGCCCTCCTCCCCACATGAGTCCTCCCTCTACTCTAAGCTTTTCATGAGAAAGCCCCATTTGTCAGGACCCCACTGAGACCTCTGTTTGTCTCCTAAGTTTAGACCAGAGCAGAGTGCACCCAGCGGGGTCAACTGGCCTTTGGCTGTCATGACATATTACGTTCTACCCTCACAAATAAAAGTTAGCAGCATTTCATTGCTGGGTGGTGTGAAATTAGACCTCCTACCCAGCTGGATGCAGCAGCCTGGTGTAGAAATGGTGATGACTGCTAGTGTTCGTGGTTCAATTCAATTAAGAGTGTGTTTTTCTCCTCTTTGGTGAAAGGGGTAGTCAAGATGAATGCCTTGCAAAGTTCTGAAATATGTACTTGTATAAAAGAACTATTAAAGTAGAGTAACATCTCTCTGATCTTTGAACTAAGCCGTCATTCTGCCATTATTGATGTAGCTGCTTTAAGCCGTCTAATTAAAATCGGAGTGACAGATTTGTTATTGAAAATCTGAAACCCAGCTCACATCCCGTACAGCACATCTGAGCAGGGTATATATCTGCTGTTTTGAAGGCCTCTCAAAATTACTAAGCTGTGCCGGGTGCCAAAAGGAATTCAATAAATCTTTTCTTTTCTTACCAAGCAGCTCTCATTAGTCTTTTTAATAATAGCACTAGTGGATATCAACCTCAGTTCTCCAAAATAAATTAAGTGTGGCCATTAGGGTTGTAATTATAGCATCAGATAGGAGTTTGTTCTGGTATAAAGAGATGGCAAGCCTGATAGAGCGAGTGCTCTCTCCATCCTCGTGTTCGAAACATCACTCTGTGTAACATGGGGAGTCTGATGTGGCTGGGGGAGGGGGCTGTGAGGTCTTCTGTCATCTGAACTGACAGTATCTCTCCTCCTTGGAGTTGTGAGCATACGGTATCAAGTGGTGTGAAGCCTGCAGACTCCAAGTGAAAGCTGGTCACCGACTAGAGCCCGCAGTTCACAGCCTGCTAAACAAACCGCACAAACCTCAGAGTAGGAGAACATGACAGAAGGCTGCGTTATCTGAAAGTTTAGCTAATTTTTTTTTAACTAGCAGGAGCCATCTGTCATGGTTATTCTGATTTGAGGGCTAAATTGAATGGAAGGCATTGCTGAGCAATTAAACAACTTCTCTCAAAATATTTTCATACCTTTCCATCTTGTCGGAAACTCTCCCCCAAAGATGTCACGTGATTGTGGTTTTGTTCTTTGTTTGGTGATTGTTTTTCTGGAAAGTTTCTGTCCTCAGTGCTGTAGAGAAACCTTGTTATTTCTTTGTTAACAATGGGGTGAGATACAAGTAAAGGGGTGTGCAGTATCTGAAGTTTATTCTGCACTTCTGGCTTGTGTAAGCTTATAATGTTACACTCTTTCCTGATAGAGATGTTCTAAATTAGTCCATAAGAGGTTTCTGCAGAGGTTGTCAGAGAGAACATATAAGCAGGATCCTTTTTCTTCCGATGCTTAGAAAAGGGAAGGGGAATTGCTGAGCAGAAAAAAAAAACAGGCCAAGGGGCAGAAGACAGAATTTTATGGCGAGGATCTGCCATCACTCTCCTGTCATCCCAGTTATTTTTCCATTTTCTCTTCCAGTTTGGAAGAAAAGTTTCCATGATTTCCTATGTCATGAGCAGTCTTAGATTTTGTAAGCTCTAGCTTCTGGGGCTAGTATAGACATATAAAGTTCAAAAAGATGTTTATCTCTTTTAAATATGTATGGTAGGTAACCTTCCTCCCATCTTCTGACTTAATTATTAAAAGCACCCCCCCCAAAAAAAACCCAGTCCCCCACAAATTCATGTGTTTCTGTGAAGGCAACTGGGTGTCATTTCCCTTTAAATAGTACAAAACATATGGGGGCAGGATTGCATTTGTCACAAATTGTCAAAATATTTTTTTAAAAAAACCAAAATCTTCTAGGGATGGTTCCAAATGTGCCTGATTTCCCTGAACAGTGAGCAGCACGACCTTTACATTAGCAGATATATTTATAAATACACATATGGCCCGCCAGGACCTGATTGGCTACATAAGACAGCAACAGAATTATGGTGTTTCACCTACGCGGAGTTAGCTCTTTGTTTTCTCTAAAACTGACTTACCTTAGCAGTTTTGCTTACGTTTCCTTAATATAGCTATGTTGTATTGACAGGTGCAATTTTTCAATGAGGGTTGTGGAGGTGGAAAAAGGTTTTGAATGTCTCGATGTTTCTTGTGGGGTCTTTGTACGATGATAGGTTTGTTTCTTTTTTTTTGCTGGTGAATATGAGACTGTCAAGATGGACAACAACAGTTACATAAAAAAGAGTTGAATATGTTGCTTTAGAGAAGCCCAGTGAAATCTTACAGGTAACACCTTAAGTGAAACCTTAGGGGTAAATTTATAGTCTATTTAAGGTATTTTATTTGAGAGGTTTAAGCAACAAGCCCTCACTAAGGAGATACCATGCAAATGCGGAAACAAAATAAAGTGCCCTTCCCAGAGGTCAGCAAGGGCCTTGGTATTCCAAAAAGTAAAGGCTACCTTGGCAGACAGAGCAATAAGGGCTTTTACTGAATGATTCTCAATGGTGTTAGTAATATTTTTCGGATGAGTTACGGCAATGGTTTTGAACCTTTTCAGCTCTTAGCACCTTCTCTTGATAAGCATACACAGATCTTTAGAGCTTCCCGCCTAGCTTTTGACATAAAAGGACATTTTCCCACTAAGACAATGAAATTGCCTGAGCTAACTACATGCTTTAGCAAGTGAGTTCATTTCTTTTTCAGCTTCACAGGCACAGTGAAATGTGTAAATAGAGACCTTAATTCCCCCTCAGCTGCAATCCATAGTCTTTAACACTTCCTAGGTGGGAGAAACGCAAGAATGCTGTTCTTTTAACTTGTAATAGTTACATTACAAATTTCACCGCACTCTGTCAGCCCTCGGTGTTTGTGAGACATTCGGTTTTTGAGGATACAAATGGTGTTGATTGACTTAGAGAAAAACAGCAGAAGCCACATGTTTCTGTGGGTGGGTTAGTTTTCTGTCCCCCCTTCCTGACTTAACTGCATTAAAATTACTAGGAAATAGAGATTTCAGATTGAGCAGAGATTAAGGAATTTCCTATTTCACTTATGTGTGGCCAGGTAATCTAACAGCTTCTGTGGAACAGTCCCATCATCCCACTATTAACTGCGTCAGAGGAAGGCTGTGTATCTTAATTAGTAAAGAAGAAAAAAGATGAAATTAAACCATAGCCCTTTTGTACTCATCTAATTTGTTGATTGCAGTCGAAACCATTCACTAATTCATTGGATCCCAGTTCCTGACCTGCTCCTGTATGTAATTCATAAAATTTCATGTTGGGAAAGAAAAAAAAAAGGTGTAAATCCAAAACTCTTTACTCTGTTTTCATGTATGGTAGGGAAGGTCTTGAAGAGCTTTACACATCTCACTTGTAAAATAAAGTAGAAATGAGTGAGAATTTGTACCATATGTCCACTTATTTCTCACACTTACAGGAATCATAAGTGATTGGAGCTCATGAATTGTTGAGTTTATGAGAATTTCCTTTCTTTTTAAGAAATCTAACATAGGTCTAGAAGGCTTGAGATAGGTTACAAAAAGAAAAAACCTTGGTTAGCTTTCGGCAACAAAGTTAGATACACAAAGTTTACAAAAATAAAATTCAAAAACTAATATTTTCGTCTTCTTAATTATGTAGAAATATAAGATGGTGCATGTTTTTTAAGCTCTTCCTCCACGATTCTCATTTTAGAATTAGCATGCTCAGTAAAAACAGGTAAATTCTTCGTTGAATAAGAAGTTACCCTTATCTAAGGAGGATTCTCTTGGTTTGGGTGTCTGGGAGTTAATTTGTATCCATATCTGACAGGAGGAGCATCTTTATTCAGTGTGAGATAGCAGATCTAAGGTTGGACCTGTGGCCTCTGTGTTAGAATGGGGTCAGTCATCCCAAGAAGACCCACCATGCAGTTTACAGGAGTGCTCGTGGGTCCTATAATCCTAGTTTGAAACTGACATCAACTACCTCAGCAGTCAGTGATGATAGAGAACAAGGCCCAATAAAAACTCGCAACACCAAAGCTCAAGAGTCCTTCCCTGCGTGAAAATATTCCCTGAATATTGTCGAACATCAGTCTGGGGAGGTCATGTGTCCTCAGGAGGATGGAAACATTTGCCTTTGGAACCTGGCCAGACTGCCTCTTACCTCTCTTCCCTTGACTGATTTTAAAAAGTATTTTTCTATAATTGACCATAACCATGAATGTAATAGTTTCAGTGGGTTCCGTGGGTCCTTGTAGAAAATCATTGTACCTGAGAGCATTTACATACACACACACCCCCCCTCACCGGTGGAGTCAGAGGTGTGGAGAACCGGGTCAAACATTGTGGTTTGGTCAGCTCCTGGAGATAGTGTTTGACACTAGATTCACAAGAACAGTCCTGTATTCATTGAGCCTGTGGTTTGGGAAGAGTTACTACAATCTGGAGATCAGAATCTCCTTTCCATAGGTGATTCCTTCTCTCTTAAATCATTTTTTGGTAGACGTTGAGACATAAGCAAATACATATATACTTACTAATACAGTTCTAAGCTAAGTACACAGATAGAGTTTTCTTAATAACGCTCTAATCTCAAGCCCTAAAGCTCTCCTCCCCACCACATTTCGTACTACCTGACAAGGAGGAGTGCCTAAATAAAGTTGATCTGAAGAATGACTCGTGATAATCCATACGTAATCAGACAAAAAGCCTTTAGAGGAGAAACTGGATACAGGATAGAGGTTGGCTGGCACCAGATACTGAGGGAGATGTTTATCCTTCCATTGAGAGCCCCCTGTCTAGGACATCATCATCTGTAACTCAGGTCAGCTTGTGACCTGAAACAGCTAGCATGCAACTCCAGGCAGGTGCTTGTGTTGCTGAGCTATATCCCCAGCTGCACTCCAAAATTGATCAGGCACTACACACTACCCACCTCCCCCTGTTCGTAGGATACAGAAGTAACCAATAGCCAGAGTATAGAATGAGGTGAGGGAGGTTAAAAGTTTTATTAATGGAATAAAGAATTGGGGCATTTTGTCATATGCATAAATTTCACCCTGAGACAGAGAGCAGTCTTAAACCTTAGTGTATGGGCTATGGGTGGGTGAGGGTTAGATCGAGTTTCATCTTTCCAAAATCAGGTACTACTCCCCCAACTAGAATTTCTTTTTGTTTTAAAATAATTTTGAAGTTTAGCGTTCTTTTTTACCCCATTTTTGGCATGGGGGATGGAACCCAGGGCCTCATACATGCTAGGAAAGTGCTTCCGCACTGCTCCATACCCTTACCCCAGCTTCAGTGTTCTGAAGAGTAATGTCCATTTATGTAGCATTTTAGCCTAGACATGAAAACTACTAGAGCTGATGTGTAACGTGAATGGTATATGTCCTAAAACATCTGAGTAGAAACTTCTCCTCTTCCCACAGATGGCAGAAATATGTCTGTTTTTCAGTGTTTCCTTGTTAGTGAGCACCTCCAGTTCTGCCTCCAGTGGCCACTATGGGCCTGACTGAGAAAGATGGGATAGGAGCCAGTTCCTTTCTTTCAGAGGGCAACAAAACAGGCCAGCATCCTAAAGTGTAATAGGATTTAATGCTTGGCTCACTTGTCACTTAAATACAAGACAATCCTTTTTTCAGAGAGTGATTATTACAGGCTTAAGTGTTAATATATCAAATAGTGCAGCAGAGGTGTGTCAGTCAGATAGCTGCGTGCCTATCATGTTACGTGTGTGCCACAGGGTCCTTTATTGTGCTGAGACCCAACTTTGCATCTTGGACGTCGTGGTGCCAGCAGAACCTTGGCATATCTTTGGCATCTGTGCCTCCATGAAGCAACATATCTCTTTTCATTTCCATTTTTCTTTCTTCTAAGACACCTGTTACTGGCTTCCCCAAATAGCTTAGAATTTTTTTCATTTCTGAACAAGGCCATTTTTAGGTAAGTGATAACTGCATAGAAATGAGTAATGACTATATTTTTTTTTTAATTTTTTTTTTGGAGACAGGGCCTCACTACATAGTTCAGGTTAGTCTTGAACTCACTATGTAGGCCAGGGTAGCCTCAACTCTGCAGCTATCTGCCTCAGCCTTGTGAGCACTGGGATTACAGGTGTGCCCTGCAACATCTGGCTGTTTGTTTTATTTTAAGGCTGGGTCAGTTTTACCTTGGGTCAGTCTAGGTTGTTTTGTGTGTGTGATACCATTAAAACAGTAGTTTGAGTTTTGCCTCAGGCTCCTTCTGATGTGTGACATTGGGCAGGGAGTGATTAGTGTCTTGTTCACAGGAAGGATCTGAAATAAGCCTCCAATATCCTTCCACTGTGAGAGGTGTAACATGGCTACCTTGGCATGGCTTCTTCTTTGGTAGTGCTGGGAGCCATGAGGCTCCTTTCTCCCTTCTCTCTTCTTTCCAGAGACCAAGGTCATGTAGAAGGGCAAATATACCCAGTTTTGTACCCCTGAACCTACTTCATACCTACTTAAACTACTAGACTTGAGGTATTCTCAACCTCCCATCTTTTTCTTTCCCAGGGCTACTTTCTCACTAAGGTGTTTACTTGATAAGCAGAAGTTTAGAAGAAAGTGCCCTGGTGGCTTTCCTGAGGGATTTGTGTATAGTATCAAAGTGATCTTCGTTTCTGCTTCCACGGATAATTTTGTATCACCACACTGTAGAACAGGACTTCTCTACCTCAGCACTGTCAGCAGTCCTGCGTTGGTGATGATGGTAGCAGTGGTGGGAAACTGTCCTGTGAACACAGGATGTTCATTAGGATCCTTGACGTGCCCCCCCAGGTGTGGTAGTACCCCCGCACTCACACTCACAGTCACAACTAAGTATCTTCAGACATTGGTAAATGCTTTCCTAGAGGGCAGTATCACTCACCCCTGGTTGAAAATCCTTGCTCACAGATGTAACACTGATGATCTCTTACTTCTAAATTTTTCAAGAAGGTGGCTACAGCAAACTTTTAGGTTGATAAAGCAGTCATTTGTCCTCCAAATAATGCATTTGTTTCCCCAAGTTTAATAGAAAAAAAATTACATATTGGACCCTGTGTCCCATAATTGCCAGAGTTTTCCAACAAAAAACAATCAAAATTATTTATATTCTCATAGTACAAAGACTAAGATTAAATTACTTTGGAGTTCTTCCACCATTAAAAGATCTCATTTGACTATTTTAATCCCAAATCTTTACCGGATAAAAGAGCCAGGGGATTGTTTACACTCCTTTTTAGGAAATATCAGAGCTTAAACAGAAGGCTCTGTGCCAGATATTTGGTGGTTCTATGTGTGTACCAGCTCTGTAAACCAACCTTAGTAATTGTTTTCCAGTTACATTGTGTGCCAGATTTGTGCATGTAGGCAAAGACGAAAGGTAAAACTAAATCACTCGCTTCCTGGTTCTGTGTGACTGGCAGCACATGGTAATCAATTTGCAATACAAAACGACTGTACAAGTCAGAATAGAGCATTTTATCACAGGTAGCACTTATCAACCGAGGTATAAACTTGTCCCCAAATATAAAATAACAGAATCTGTTTAAAGCTCCTCACCTGCCTTCCTTCCCTGAAAGTGTGCTCTGATAATGCCTCTTTTAAAATTTTACTCAATTTCTGGACAGTAGTGCTGGATTCCTTAACTTCCCAGGCATCGGGGTGATTCTTAAAGGAACAATTTGGAGCTTCTAAGAAGATAGACATGGAACTCAAAAACAAGGAACCCAAGTTATTTTGGTTCATTCATACCTAGTAAGATAAGTCCTTCAGTCATTCTGTTTTGCTGGGAAGGCAAGAGCCCTAGAAGAATCCAAGGGCTGTCCTGGCCTTTCAGAGGCCTCAGCACACCTGAAGCTGCCATTTGCTGTATGCAGCTATCAAGTCCTGGTCCTGAGATTTCTGCTTTAATGGAATTGATCTTGATGATCAAGTTAAATGGACATGTATATGATGTGTGCAAGATCAAAAAACAGATCTACTGTGAATGGAAACTCTGGGTGCTTATTAATCCTTTCCCCAAGCCCCTTCTTTCTTGGAGGTGTTTCCTGCCAGGTATAGGGAGTACAGCCCAAGATCTGCTCGCCTTTGAACTTGTGCATTTCTAACCTGAATGTGAATTCTAAGCAGCCTTTTATTCAAAGAAAGAATAATAGGCTGAAAAAGAGATTGATATTTCAGCCTTCTGAGTCTTCACTTTGTGCTGACAAATTAATCATCTGTTTTACCTTCTTTGAACAGTGAGGTTCATTGTTCTGTTTGCCAGGTCGTATGCATTTCATTATACTACACCTTGGTGACAAAGGAAACTTAGGGGTAAAAATGAACCCAGAGATGAATCAAGGGTTTGGCTTTAGTTCTATGACTCAGACATGGACAAGTCATTGGTCCTGACAGTTGCTCCTGAGACACAGTGGAAAAAGCAGCAAGCCATGTTGATAGAGACTATTTTTCTAAGGGACGTTTTGTCTCTGGATTCCAGGGAGTCATATTTAAATTTGCGCACTCACTCGTATTTAAATTTTACCCAGACAGCCAGTCTAAACCCCAGTGGATTGAATAACTGCCTAAGTACACCAAATGTATTTGGCCATTCTGACTTTCTGCCCTGGAATTCAAGGTTGACTTTCTTTTTAGGAATAATGGTAAAATACTCCTGTTTCTTGATCTACGGTGGTTGTGCGAGTCTGTCGGCTTTCAGTAATTAACTGGGCTGTATAATATCATATTCATGGTTCCTTGGATGTAATACTGAAAAGATTTATTCTAAAACGAATAATGATGAAACCAACAAGCCTGACAAAACTTTATGAAGGAGAAAGAAACCTTATCTGTGGAGAAAAGTTAGAACAGCAGAACCTTATTGAGCTTTAAAATACCATTGGTTTAGTTTGATCAAGCATCTTTGCAAAGACACTGCTATTAACCGTTTTTATAGGCAGTCTGTCACACAAATACGTGAGTTATACCTGTGAGTATAGCTTGAACATGCTCTCTCCTATTTTAAAAATCCTTTTTTTTTTTTTTGGCTTTACTGATAAATTTTGCTCATTTAATTAAACCACAGTGGTTCCTGAAATACCACTGTTAGACTGCCATCTCCTCAGCAGTCTGTCTAGCATATCGTCCTGCCCCACTTGGTTAGAAAAAGTTTGAAGCCAGTAAAAGTAAGGCTTTATTCTCACCAGCACACTGCTCCTGCTAAACGACAAAATCATGTGGGCAAGGTCCTCCCTTCCATTAGGAGTGGTGGATTTGAAATCAAATTTCAGAAACTCTTAAATTAAATTGAGAGATCACAAGAATCCAAATCATAATTTAGCCCTCACATTTGGTAAACCGTAAGAATTTAGCTTTTCGGTGAGGAAACAGGGATAAGGAAGTTCACCTTAGTTAGTGGAAAATATAATTATAGTTTTTAAAGAGATAATTTATGGGTTGTGTTTCAAGTAGCCAGGCACCATTTGCTCCCCACACTACAAAGTATTTTCTGCACTCTTGCCCCCATTGCTTTCCCTCTAAAATAGTGTTAAGAATTTAGTGTTTACCGTTCTGCACATTCTTTATGGTTATAGAAACATATAAACATATACACATAGGTGATCTTTTTCCTATAAAATTGGGGTCATATTATTCTTATTTCTCATCACATTGTTTTTCTCTTTTAGCAGCCTGATAGGGACATCTCTCGAGGTCAGTTCACGTAGCTTTACCACGTTGCTAACAACTGCCTCATAGCCTGAAGTATATAATATATAATAACTGAGGACTCAGGCATGTACCCTGTATTTCTGCCCCGTAATAAATGAAGCAATAAGTATGCTGGCATAGTTATTCTTATATACTAATATTGATGTTTCAGTAGGATAGAAAATTGTTAAAGAAAAATAAATCAAAAAAAGATTTTCAGGTGCACCCAGCAGCTGACAGCTGCCCAACTGCTGGCACAGATTCTTACTGATCTTCTTTATTAAATGCCCAAGAAGAACGGCACATTCTATCAATCGCGTACCTGACTGAGGAGTCCTCCAAGTGTCAGTTTTCTGCAGAAGGTAAATTAGAGGTTGTCTGTAGTTGAGGATAGGAGCAAGGATTAACTGTAAATGGATGTAAGAACTCTCTCTAGGATGATGCAGATGTTCTAAAACTGGATCACTGTAAGAGTTGTACCCCTCAGGAAATTTACTAAAAACCATTGAATTACACTTTTAAATGGGCAATTTCGTGGTATGTAAGTCATACCTCAATAAGGTGGTTAAAGAGGTAAAACTTTAGAGCAGTTTATGTAACATCTTTTTTATATCATCAATTAGCATATCTGAGAACAGGCTTTGCTTCGGTAAAGTCAGTCTCAGCCCGCTAACACCTGTGTGATTTATTGCAGTCTTAGAATTCTTGGAATTTGCTCAATAAATACTTTTCTGCATTCAATTTTATAAGGTGCTTTGCTCCTGCTGGTTGCAGTAGTCATTTCCCAGAGTACCTTCCAAGGAAATCATGACTTTATTGCAACAGTGATGAGTTTCATCAAACCTATACAGCCACTCCTGTGCGTACTGAACACTCAGTATTTGTTGGATGCTATTTTAGTCATTGAGAATATATCAGTATCCAAGAAAAGTCTTAGAGCTTATCTTCTAGTTAAAAGTCCAAGAAAGGAGATAAAGTCAATATTTTGTGTTTTAAACCTGGAGTTTCTGTTAAAATACTATTCTGATTCATAAGGGGTGGGTTGAAATTCTGGATTTCTATCAAGCGCTAGGTGATACTGATGTTGCCGGTATAAACACTACACATGGACTTGTGTAACCAAATCCTATGTAGAGTAAAAGATTTAAAGCAAAGCTATGAGTCAGTGGAGTACACCAGTGGCAAGGTTGAAACCTATGATCACATACACGCACTCACGTACACACACATACAGTGTTCACCATTATTATGGTGAGGTTCTGTTATATTTCATATCTTTTGTAATTCTGAATTCCTTCCATTTCCCAAGACCCAAAAAATCAGTACAGATTGGGAGAGGGGACTTCTGATTACCACCTGGCGCATTTGCTGCTTGTCTTTGAGAACTGCACAGCCTGCTGCCAAGATGGGGAACAGAGCTAGTATGTGAAACAGCACTTTCAGGCTATCCCCACCACTGACCATCCTTTCCCATCCACGCATTTGGAGAGTTAAGGGAGATTAAATTTTTGTGTGTGTGTTTTTTTTGTTTTGTTTTTCTTCTGGTACCGGGAATCGAACTCACAACCTTGTGCTTGCCAGGCAGGCACTGTGCCACTGAGCTAAATCCCCAGCCCTGAGATTAAATTTTTGTACAGATTTTATAAAGTTATTCTCTGAACTCTTGATGATTAAGACATAGGATTTGACTCAAAGTTGAACCAGTGGATTATAACAATAAAATTAGTAAAGACGCTGGGTAAAAGGAAGCCAGTAGTTTTTACATGCTTACTATGTATGTTATGGAAACCTTAGGAGCTAATTATTTTCATTTTCAATCACTAAAACTGCAACTATAACTCTCCAAGTATTTTATGTTCTTCTGATTTTTGAAAATGTATACAGTGTAAGGCGTTTGAGACATAGTAGAACTAGTATTAAAAAAGAAGTATTTGTATTTGACTTCAAAGAAACAATAAGACCCTTAGCTCCATACCCTGCTGAATAGTTCTTAGTTTGGGACTGTTTCTTTTCTCTTTAAGATATCGTGCACTATTTATGACTTTTGAAGTTGAAGAACCATAATTTCCTTTTAAAAAATCAGCTCACCACCATGTCCTCTTACTACTGCGAAACTGAAAATGCAAGGGCTTTGACATTGTCTGTTATAAAACACTTCACCTGATAGCTTCTGTGCAGACAAAATACAGAAAGATTCTGTTTCTGTCTCTGTTTTTTTTTTTCTCGGTACCGGGAATCGAACTCAAAACCTTGCGCTTGCCAGGCAGGCGCTGTGCCGCTGAGCTAATCCCCAACCCCCTCTGTTTCTGTCTCTTGCTTTCTTCACATATTCCAGCATAGGAAGAGGCCAGGTATGTTCTAGAAACAGACAACTTTGGAAGTATAAAAGCATCACTTGATGGAGAATAATTTATCTTTATTATGTCTGATATTTTTTGGCTAGTCATCTTCAGAACATTGGATTTAATTACATGTTGTAACTAATTAAAGAACAGAGCATGTGATTGAGTTCCTAGGAAATTAGAAAAAGAAAATTCCAGATAATAAGTAGAATTCTCATCATATGCTCCTTGGGGTGAGAGGGGGGTCATTTCTTGACCTTTTGTCAAATGCAATGCAAAGAAAATGTAATTAATGCGAGTGTGTTTTATACGCCCAGTAAGATATTTTTTTCATTGAAACATAACCTTTTATGAGATACTTCTGTTATTACTGGCTGTCAGATGAAAATTAAATGAGCTTGCTCTGAGGTTCAGATTTATCTTTCTGTCTACAAAAGGCTATGTGAGAGGCTGAGGAGATACATAGCACTTACTGATGATTCTCTAAATTAGACTCATCAATCTGTGGTAAATATAATACATCCTCTCCTTGAAGCTAATGGCTGGACCAGCAGTAATACTTTGTTGCCTAGCAGTCTTCCCGTATCTGCTTGGAAAATACCTGCAGTTGCCATGAATTTCTGACCCGTTCACACGCTAACTGGTGCAGTTGTTTACTTAAAAGCATGTGTGGCAGCCTGGAGCGGTTCAGTGTACCGTCGCAGATTGGAGAAGCCGTCCAGTGTACCAGTGGGATATATTGCTTGGTTCATTGTGGCTTTATAGCAATCAGATTCAGAAATGAAACTGAAAACTGGCTTAAAACCACTTACCAGTCCAATAATGTACATAGAGGATGACCAAATATTGCATATTTTTGGTTAATTTAATAAGATAATGAGAATGACTGGTTGAAATGAAACCTGCCTGAGGGACGATCCACTCCACTACCCAAGTCATGCTTGGGGTAAACTGTTAAGTGGTTAATAGACATAGAAGGCTCTCCCAGGCACTATCTTCAAGGAACTTGTCTATTTTATGCTTTCTGTACTGGGAACCACTGTCCTTGGTTGTCTCAGAGCACCCTGACCCCACCCCAACCTCACCATAAGATTTTCAGTCAGGGTTGTCAAAGACACCTACCTGTCCATCGCTTTACCTGAGTTTCTAGAGTTGATCAGTACAGCAGACATTAACTCTTAATCACCCTCTTTGTTTGTGCTCGGTAAATTTAAGACCAAGGCGGAAGCATCCATTATTCAGGAGTTAAAGTATCTCCTGTCTGATCTTGGTGTTAAAAGATGGGTTCGTGTTAGCCCAGGCTTGATTTGGACTCCAGCTGAGTCTCTGAGGATTTGGAGACTGGCCCAAACTCGGCTAAGCCTTAGAAAGTCTTCAGATTTCTGTGATAACTCAGACTAGAGGGCTGGGGAGTGACCTAACATTTTATGCAACCAAATGGCCCATCTGCAGCAGCACAAACACGCTGGGGAACGGTCCTTGCCTTGGAGTTCCAGCACATTTTTGCTGGCAGTTTTGTTCAGAGCTCCAGAAGTGCAGGGGATGTGTGAACATATCGAATTAACGAACAACAAAGTCAAACATTTCAGAACCTGAAAAAGGGTTCAGTTCCAGAAATGAGCAAAGGTTTGAGAAGAGCCTTATTTTTTTGTGTGTGTGAGGTTTATTCATCCTCCATAGACACAAAAATAAGTCTTTCAAAGAACATGAATATTTGAGGCACTTGGCAAGGCGCAGTCTCTGGCAACTTCTCCCTTATTTATACCATGTAATTATACTTGCCTTTATGTGTGTGTCCTTTTCATTATTGAGTCTAACATGGTCTTTTGTCAAATCCCAGTTATTGATTAGCACTGGCAACTCTGAAATGTGGCTTTTTGTACGTCAATAAATCTCTTTTCCTCCTTCTAAAATCATAGCAGATCTTGTTGGACATTTGGGGAGAAAACAACTTAAAATTCACATGCAGATCTTGGCTGCCAATGCAGGACTTTGTTACTCTGCGATTTGCCAAGATTTTAGCTTACTCCTCTCTGAAAGTGCCGGGCTTGGGGGTGGGGATCCCGGTTGCCAGAGTGAAGATAGAGTGACATCATTAGAATTCAGCTGAATCTGTGACTCCCATGAAATTCTGGCTTTCACATTCCCCTTTAAAAAAAAAAGAAAAAAATTCTCGCCTCTTTGCTGCTCTTCATCTCATCCTGTAATCTCAGATGAGGAGCAAACAAAGCACTGCTCAGAGGCATGACATCACTAACAAACTATGAGTCTACAGATTTGTTGGAGTAAATATAGTAAACAACCAAAGACTTGGCTTTTTTTTCAAGAGGTTTAATCCTTTTGCCAGTTGTGGATTTAGAGTGTTAATTTTCATTGGGGGAACTTGTGCCCCCTTTAACAAGAGAAAATGAACATTGCCAGGGAGAAGAACCTAGTGAGTCATGAGTATGGGCATCAAAGATTTATAGCTTCTTTTCATTATGTAGACAAATTGTCATTGTGCCTAATCTCTAGTGCCACCAAAATGTTTAGTTGTGGGCATTTTCAGTTCCTAGTCACTTTAGGAGGTAAAGAATGAAAGTTCTTTGATAAATGCTATTTTCTTTTTCTGTGTTTGTGTCAAGATGCCTTGAGACCATAATTAATGTTTTATTTGGAAAAAAGTTTCATTAGTTCCTGTATGAGATGGCAATCTCCAGCCTGAAGGAGTTCACTGAAACTTTTCGCAGTGTCTTATCAGCAGTCAGCAAAGTGCCCGTCAGTTCTTTTGAAATTAATCAGCTTGTTCCCACCTTTGTCTGCTTGTGCTGGGATTCGTGTGCAGACTCAACTAAACCTGCCAACTCTAGCACATGGTGAGAAACCGCTCTCAGTATGGGTGGGTCTACAAAGTACGGTTTCAGAATGGGATGCTGTTTCCTCCCAGCAAGTTTCCTTCTTCCTAGTGAATGTTGGCAACCTTAATTTTGGAATATTTTTGCATTTACAATCAAGAAACTTTCAAAAAATGTTACTCGGACTGGCTTATTAAGGACCCATGATTTATGGCACATTTGATTTCACCTGACTTCCATTGGGTGACTGCATAGAGAGAACATGTAATATATTCGGATTTTGTCATAGCTGGAGAATAGCAGACTTTTGTCACATATCAGATTCAAGCATTTATCCATTTTACTTGCCTATTTATTTTTGTAACACGAAAATGATTAGTATGTGGGTTTTGTGACTTGTGTCACTCACGGGATAATGTTTCCACATCGTTGGGGGTTAGAAGGCTGGGTTAAGCCATACAGCAAGAGCACCGTGGGCCCTAAGGAGCTGTTTACTTCCCTGTAGTGCAGAAACCTATTTAGGGTGATTCTTACGTTGCTGTGGGAGCAGTGAGGGTCAGCAGTTGTGGTGACAAATTAGTTTTGACAAGCTTAATGACCCCAAAAAAGAAAAGTCTGTGGCTCTGATAGCGACTGGGTAATGACTGGTAAGCTCAGCCAAGTGGGGAATGTGTTAAAATTCCCCAGTTCTCTATGGCAAGCCAATTACACCATTCAGCGAAGGGGTGGAAGGTTGCCATCGCTTCTTTCGCCTTACAAAAGCATCAGCAGGCTGTATTTCAATCAATTGAATTTGGTTTGGCGGGGACATTAGGACATTTAAAGAAACAACTGGATCTTTCAAAGTATGTTCCTAGGAAAAACTTGGGCAAAGAGCAAAAGGAGAATTTTTGTAAGGCACCAGTGGACAGTGTTGATCTCACTATTGGCAGGGGCCAATAGTGTACCAGGGGCTAGTTTCCCTGCATTGGCCCAGGGTGGCAGGCCCTGTGGCCCAGTGTGGACTTACTAGAGTGCATGAGAAATAAATAATTGCTAGTTATCAGTCCACAAAAAAACACAACATTTTTCACTAGCTTATTCAACAAAATTTTTATTGTGAACCTACTTTGCACCAGGACCATTCTAAGTGCCAGGGAATAAAATGAACAAAGAGAAGATTCTTGCCTGCATGGAGAATGTATTCTAATGGGTGGGTAGTTCATAGACAAGTCATAAATCAGTTGGTTCCAGGTGGTGGCAGCCTTACAGAAGAGATAACTAGGGCATGTGGTAGGGCTTCTCAGTTTCCTTGGGCTGCCATTACACAAATTATGTGACATAAGTGATAGAAGTTTAATGCCTGTCAGTTCTGGAGGCTACAAATCTGAAACCAGGGTATCAGTGGGGTTGGTCTCTTGTGAAGACCGAGGGAAGGATCTGTTCTAGGTTCTCTCCTTGGCATGCAGGTGTTTGTTTTCATATTCACAGGGTGTTCTTCCTGTATTTTCAGATCATCTTCCCTTTGTGTGTGTCTCCAGAGTGTCCTGATTTCCTCTTCTCAAAAGGACACCGGACATAATGATAAAGGCTTTCCCTAGTGCCAAAGATCCTGTTGCTAAATACAGTCACTGTCCCAGAAGTGGGGGAGGATAGGACTTCCACTATGAATTTAAATAAATATAAATAAACAACCAGGGGCTAGGGATTTAGCTCAGCGGCAAAGCGCCTGCCTGGCAAGCGCAAGGTCATGAGTTCAGTTCCCGGTACCGGAGAAAAACCAAAAAATAAATAAATAAATAAATAAATAAACAACCAGAGACTCTGCCTTTTACAGATCTCATAATAGCAGTTACACCACCTAAGAGAAGGCCTTCAGAGCAGTGTTGGAAGAACGTATGTAGTAGAGTTAAGACTTGAGGAGAAGAACCTGCCCTGAGAACAGCCCCAGACAGGGTATTTGGGAAGCGCTTGCGGAAGGCCCTGGGTTGGGAAGGGCTTTATGTGTAGAGGTAGGGTAGCTGGAGTACTTGAGGGGAAGGGATTAAATCAGAGATGTGGCAATCCAGGTCACCTGTGCTTTGTTGGCCCGCTGTGACGAGTAACCTCAATTTTATTCTAAGCACAGTTGTCCCCCCTTATATGTGGAGGGTGTTTCAAAACCCTAGTGGTTGTCTGAAACTTCAGGTAGCACCTAACCCTACACATACTATGTTTTTATCCTACTACGTAGAGAACTTTTACCTTTTCACTTCAAGGAAACACTACATAACCTCTCTTTGGCATTTTCAAGTTGTCGGCATCACTCGCTCTTGTTCTATGCGGCCAGGATTAAGTTAAAAAAGGAGCCACTGGAACACAAGCACTGCAATATCACAACAGTGGTGCTGGTACCTGAAACAGATCCTGATTGACTAAACAAGAAGGGGTATATATAGCGCGGATATGCTGAACAAATGAATGATTCATGCCCTGAGTGGAGTGGAGTGAGACTGTGAGAGATTTCATCACCAGAGTGACATGCAGTTTAAAATGTAGGGATTATTTCTGTAATTTTCCATTTTATATATTTTGGACCACAGGTAACAGAAACTGTGGGAGATGCAGCCTCCGATAAAGGAGGACCACTGTACTGTTAGAAGCCAGTAGAAGAACACTTCGTAATTCTGATTTTCATCTTAAAGCGGCCTTAGTATTGGGGGGCTGTTATAACAAAATACCACGGGTTGGGTGGCTTATAAACAACACAAGTATTTCTCACAGTTCTGGAGGCAGAGCACGGCACCTGGGAAGGACCTGCTTCCTGACTGCTTCCTCAGGGTACCCGCTCGCTGTCTCCTCACATGGTGGAAGGAGGCAGCTGTGTAGCTGTCTGAGACCTCTTAAGGGCACTAATTCTGTTCCATGATCTACTATACCAACTTTTCAAAGGTCCCACATCCTAATGCTGTCACCTTGAGGGTTAGGAGGACAGCACATGGATCGGGAAGGACCACAAACATGCCTGCGTTTGTAGAGTGCTGCTGACTACAAAGCAACGTATCAAGAGCAGGATGGGGCTTGAGGCTTTCCTGAAGTCTCCACTGCAACCTAACCCAAAGCTCTTGCCCTGTGTTGCACCACAAGGGCATGCTGGTCTCTTACAGCTTCCTCCCGTAGCGCCTCGTCTTTCGTCTACCTTCTAGACTTGCCTGTTATTTCTTCTGCCTGGATTTCAATGTACCTGCTCTGCACATCGAACTCCTACTCATTCTCTGACACCTCCCTTGCCCTTAAAAATTACTTCCTATGTTACTGCCCCGCGTTTATAGTCTGCCTTTGCTTTGTGCTTTGCGTTGTGTCACATTATACTGAATTTCTTTGTTGACATGCCTGCTTTGCCAAGTACTGCGAGATTCCTGAGGACAAGAACTGTATCCCATTCATCTTCATGTACTGAGATCCAGCCCCCAAAGCCCAACACATGTTTATTAAATGAATGACTAAATGAAGTATAAGATTAGGCACTACACTTGAGGATCCTATGAAGAACTCTTGGGATAGAAGAGAAATAATGAGCTTTAGACACATCAGTCTGAGTCCAATCCCAGATAACATTGCTTCTACCCTTTGTTGCTTCACTTCTTTGAGTTTCCATTCCTTCATTAATAAAATTAGCCTAATGATTCATTCATGATCCCTAAAAAACTAATCTAGGAAACTTTTGTGACTGTGCCTGACCCCATGACCTGGTGCATTCTAGATACTCAATAAAACGGTCTTTTCTTTCTCTTTCCCTCGTTTTGAAAGCCTTGTTATTATACATGGGAAGGGAAGCACATGAAGATTCATGAAAACCCTCAATTGCCTAGTTGTTCATTTCAGGGTTTGGTAGTTGCATATGGCAGACGTTTTGCCCCTGAAATATGTTTCCAGAGAGCTTAGAGAATGGGAGACAAGGTTACAACATTCTGGTGGAAAGTTTGGGTGGGAGGGGGGAGATGATGGGGAGAGTCACAGCTTTCCATTACCAATCAGCTCTTTATAAAGAACTTTAAGAGTATAACCTTTGCTGCTGTAGAATTCCCTCAATAAAGGTCTGATTCATTAACCACGATAGTCCCTTTGTTTGGGACCTTATTTCCCCTTCCCAAGAGGCTGCCTGATTGGCATCACGGGCACTTTAGGCAGAACGTTTTGCATACTCTTGCTGTATCTATCTACTGTGTGAGTCTTTGTGTGGAGCTGAGCAGGTGATGTAAATGCTTAATTTTTAAGACGAGGAAAAAAAACCATTCAGAAGCTCTTTCCTTTCTGCATCTGAGTTGGACTGGGGAATGAGACTTAAAGAAACTTCCCTAAGAAGTCTGTTGGTGCTGAGAGTTTTTGGTCTGCTTTCCAAAGTCATAGAATAAATATGTGTCAAATAGCAAGGTTTTAAAATATGGCTTCTACTTAAAAATCACTGTTCTGTAGTGTTGCCTCTGGGGCAAAGATCTAATTTTCTGTGTCATCACTGCCCTGGTGGTATATCCTTAGGCTGCCTGATAAGTCCCTTGGTTAACATGTCTGTAATATGCAAATTCCATCTTGCAATGCATAGTTTGAGTCTTTGTCGTCCTGCACAGTGTCCCTGCCGTTTCCCCACTACCTCAATAGCAACTTTCAAAATCTTCTTTTAAGTGTGCTAATTATAAAGGTGAAAGCAAAGGCATTAATTGGCTAGGCAGCCAAAGCGGGGAAGTGTTATTTAATCCAAATACATTGATTACTGCATAAACAAGAACAGGTTTAATGTGTAGGCAGTGTAAAGCACTCTCTGAAAGGGCTCCCAGCCCACTGCCTGATGATTATTTTATCCTGCTTTTCCATTTGAGACCCCTAGGCCACCCCTTCAAAGAAGGAACAGATAGATAGATATGGCACCACTTGGAGACCTCCTTCCCATTCTGTAGCTCAGTGGGAGTCAGGGGGCTTAGAGGCCTAGTAAAGATTTTTCAGGTTTTAGCTCCAACTGTTGTACCATGCTGTGAGTTCCAGGGCAAGTTCTCAAGGATGGAGTTCTTAGATGATTTACCAGGGAAGATGCAGGGGCATAATCAGCTTGTGGCTGCAAGTGTAGATTGTTCTTCTTGTCATTGATGTGCCTGAGAGTCGAAGCACAAGCCTGCTCTTTGCAGGGAGCTCTCATCATTTCAGTGAAGCTGTAGAAGAAAAAGGCAGATAAAGACTAAATATTCAAAGTCCTTAAAGCCTGGTCAGCTTTCTCTTGTGTATTAGACTTTCTGTAAAGGAATTATTATTGTTTGGGAATTTTTTAAAAGTTAGCTCAGGGAAGATGTTACTTGAGTAATGAAAGGAAGAAAAAAAAAAAACACAACTGATTCATAGGCTCAAAGGAAGAGAATAAATAAAACAAAACAAAAAACCTCCATGTAATGTCTTTGGTTCACCCTAAAGCTACGAGTTAGACTGAGTGTCAGTTACTGAAGAATGGGCCGACAATCAAGGATGTCTCTTAAGTCCTTTGGCTTCTGGGAAAGACCTTTATTTGACAGCCCAAATATATTCTGCTTGAAGGTTGGGTCTCCACAGAATTAAACAAAGGCATCAAAGCCTGTTCCATGGTGATCTGAAGGCTTCTGTCCAGGACATTTCTGTTGATTTGGATACCATCTATAGTCTCAAACCCATGGTGCTTGCTTGTAACATTTTAATAGCCAGCTTGGATTTTTGGCAGGCTTTTGTTTAGTTTATTTTTCTCTAAGCTTGAGACTTAAGGAATTGAAATTTGAGCACATTACTGTGTCTTGGAACTTGGAATTGGAAAAGCTATTGGAGGTGGGTTGTTTTTTTTTTTTTTTTCTTTTTTCTTTCAACTGGTGCACTGAAGAATGGAATTTAACTTTTAAAAACAACCATTGGGCAATGTAATCACATCAGTTTTTTGTCTTTTTCATGAACAATGTAAAGAAGTAGCTGGACCAGAGTTGAAAAACAAATCTTATTCATTTTCTTCTTTTTTTTCTTATTGCTGTTTACCATCTTCCATTTCTTCCTCCTCCTCCTCCCTCCCCACGCTTTCTCCTCCCATTCCTCTTCCTCTCCTCCTGCTTCTGTTCTTCCTGCTCCTCTGGCTCCTTCTGCCTCTGCTGCTTCTCTTGCCCCATCCTTCTTTCCAAAATTCAGAGGAGCTGTAGTAGGAAATATTTATGAGGGATACAATAGTAGGATGCTAACCATTTGCATTTCTTGGTACACTACTTCATTCAAGTTTCCTGTCTTTCCCACAGCTGCCATTAGAAGGGAACTTCTCTTTGATGGTTATAATTAGACCCTTCTTCCCCTAGAGTTTAGCTCTCTGTGCTCAAAGTCTTGCCTCCCCAAACTCACTATAAGGGTATATGAAGAGCTCAATATATTTACAGTAACCAGGTGAACAGTCTCTCCTTAACTATAATTCATCAATTATTTTTTTCATACGGCTTTTTAATCCTCAAATGCTGAGAGAGAAAATTTAATCTGACTCATTGGTAATTTTTATGCTTAACTCTTACAAACCCTATTTAAGTAAGAGGGAAGCATCTTGGATTGTTTCTTGTTCTTTAATTCAGTGCCAGCCCTGCCCACTCCTCATCAACCCTCTTTCATTGGTAAGATCCTTTCATGTTTGTAAATATCATCTCTTCGAGCTTCACACGCAACAGCCTCTTGAAGCAGGCCATTATGGAGTGGCAGGAATTCCTCCTGAGGTACCAGGATGTCTCCATCCTGCCTTCCATGGACTTCAAGTTCAGGGGGTCTTATTTCTCTAAATAAAACAAACAAACAAACAAACAATAGAATTTGTGTGTAGCTAAGTTGAAAAACCTTGACCAAACTATTTCCTTTTTTCCTTTAAGTGCAAAATGAACTTCAGTTTTTAATTAAAAACCTGAAATACTTGGGCAGGGCAGGACACCATACATTGTCATGGGTGTAGCGATTGAGGATAGAAGGACTTTGGCTCATTGCCCTCACTTGCTGCCACCCCAAGAGGCCATGCTTGTGAGGCATCTCCCAAAGTAACAGCTGTTTCCTGGGCCACCTTCCTTTGGCACAGCTGCTCTCCCCAGCCTGTCCTACCTTCCTTTGGCACAGCTGCTCTCCCCAGCCTGTCCTCTGTGCCCTCTGGGGCCTGAATTCTCTTGCTTTCACTGAACTTCTGCTCACCAGGTGGGTTTGAGAGTTTTTGTGTTTTTTCTTTTTTTTAGCTTTCGCATCTCTCTTTTATTTACTTTATCTACAGGCTTATGCCATGTGCACCACTGTCTGAATTGTCGTGAATTTTGGACTTAATTCCAGATTGTCAAAGACATGTTTTCAGCTGAACAAACCAAATGAACTAAAAAGCGTCAGCCCCTTTTTACTTTATTCTCATCACTCATCCCAGCAGGGAGGATGAGTGAAGAATGCATCCTCTAGATCCTGAAAGAATTTGTAATATTCGTCTTTTCTCCATAAGATACAGAGCTTAATCCTTGCTTTAGACATTTTCTTTTTTCTTTTTTTTCTTTTTCTAAATAAACAGGCCTAATTGGAAAAAGCTGAGAGAGCTAAGCAGAAAAGAATAGAAAACATTTACTGAGCTTGGAAGTGCATATTGAATGCTGCAGGAAATTTGCATATGGATTACTTGGTGGAAAAAAAATAGAAATATTCTCAGCCCATTAGTTACTGTGAAGGACTCCCACTGACTGAAACCCAAGTACTTTTGCCTTGTTTTCTCCAACTGTTCTTTTCTGTAATTTCTCTTTGACCACAGGGCAGCTATTCTGCTTCTGTACTTTGTACTAAGAAAAAGACAAAATCAGGAATGTAGCTGTGCCTGGAATGTGAGCAGACTACCTCTGATTTAAGGCACCAGCATTGTACCATTATTTCTAAGAGCATTGTCTCTTCATCAGAGGAGCTTCCAAATCGCATTTTCAGCTCTAAACATGTGACAGTCCAGAGAGCCTTTCCTGGTGCCTCAGTTTCTCCATATGGAAAGTGGCGGGTACTATTAAACAGCATTGATGAGGATGGGAGAGGGAGTCAATGGAGAGAAAAGGAAATTGAGTCCTTGGAATATAAGATCCTACAGAAATTCAAAGCATAATTAAGGTAGGGAGAACAGATTAGTGTTAAATATATGTGTGAAACACATTTTACATTTCCTTCCAACAAAGGCTGAATTTAATTTACTCCAAGTGAGGGGGAGAAAAAAAAAAGAAAAAAATGGTATTGTGAATTAGGATTCTAAATTTGGATTTTGATATGTTGATCTGTGTGCTGTAGACTTAAAGCAACATGTTGACGTTTTTAGCAAGTGCCTCTGTGTGTGTGTGTGTGTGTGTGTGTGTGTGTGTGTGTGTGTGTGTATCTGTGTGT
>NW_004955434.1:8221337-8266678 GCF_000276665.1 Chinchilla lanigera | reverse complement strand
TATCATTGGCAGTATTCCTCTAGGAGAGCCAGTAGCAAATACTAGAAAAAGGATTGTTATTGAAAAATATTTAAAACTATTTATTTTTAATCCATAGAAAACTCATTAAACATGGATCAGCTCTTTGCATTGAAGTGTATGAGGCAAGACCATTTGCACAAACTGAGACTCAGATATTGCCTTCAGAAACCATTTGTGTTACTGCATCATTGTTTTAGGGAGCAATTCAAACTGTCACTTTCCAAAGGAATCACTGAGTCCTAAAAGATTTGGAAATCAGTTCAAAGATCAAAATATGAATATCTATCAGCCCATTTCCAAAATGGCTTGGAAGCTATTGGAAAGAAAGATCTGCAATATCAACTACATAAATGAGAAGAAACCCTAACAGACCCTAAAAGATGAACCCTTCACATATTATAAACTCCTAAGTGTTGTATATGCACTAATTTCCCCCAAGAATATGAATATATATATATATTCTCATATATTATCATACAAAATGTCCTGTAGAAAATCCAAGTTTGTCTATTTTTCTGGCCAAATTCCTCTGAAGCAAGTGAATCTTTCATTAGCTTAATAAGGATATGGAAGGTCTTCTGATGAGAGGTGGAATTCATCAGAGAATTTGTGTGTCACAGAGCTCCAAATCTTCCTGGAGAAAAACCAAGAAATGGTGTCCTTCCTTCCCCATCCCCTCCAATCAGACATCTATATGAATATCTAAACCAGAAACCACTTAGGCAACAATCACGGTATGATTTTTCAAATGCAAGTAATGGAGATTGACCTTGAGCAAGTCAGTGTTTGTGTTGTCTGTTGGATCTTCTTGAACCTTGTTGTTACAAGTGGGACCTGAGGACAGGTGGCATCAGCATCCTTTGGAAGGTTTCTGGAAATGCAGAATCCACACCCTGCCACAGACATGCTGAACCAGAGTCTGCCTCGTAAGGAGTTCCCCAGGGGATTACAGTAACTGCCCTCACATAGCATTTGGTATAGTATTGCTTCAGTTCCTATCGTCTTCACCCAATAATTTCTTGATAAATTATCATTAATTGACTTTTGATTATCGAATAAATGATGATGCAGAGGGTAACCTTGACATTTTGATAATCTGACCCATTAGCACCCAGCAATCCCAGATTTTGATTACTTGTAGTTTGTAGGCACTATGCTAGGCTCAGGAAACAAAGGCACACACAAGATTAATGCAGAACTCAGGAGACAGCTACTAGGCAGATAATCATGCAGTGACATGAAGTAGGAAAACACCATGTGCAGAAAATGTGCCAGTTGGGCGATCCTGGTCAGGTCTGGTCTGGAAAGTTGGTGTCCCAGGCTTCCCAAGTGCTGAGTGGTGCTAGTCTTTGGAGACTGCTGGTTCAAGTGAGCCACAGGTGGGCAGAAGCGTTCTGCCGTCAGTTACCATTTTCCACTTGGAAGGTGATTGAGAAGGAAATGGATGTCAATAACTTTTTGCCTCCTAAACAAATGCTTTTATTGACTATATGATTTTATTTTTGAGGTATCAAAAGTTTAAATGTTTTGTTCAAATTAGAAAAATAGCAAACACAGATCAAGGCAGCATGAGGACCACACAGCATTTCTAGATTTGCCTCAGTGATTGTCATCCTCCAGATTTCCATGGCCTGGGTGGACCTGGGGCTAGGCAGCTTCAGGCTGTTCCTTTGTCCCTCACTGAAATTGTGTTCAGGTTTCATTAGTGAAAGTGATCAGCCAAGTCCAGAATCTGTCGGGTGGGCTTTTTGTTTTTGTTACACTTTTTTCTTTCTCATACTTTTTCTTCTACTTCTCTCTTCCTTTTTGTTTTTTCTGTTGAAATAGCTTTTCTATCTCACTCATTACAAGTTTGAATTTTATTTGCATATCTAAACTGCTAATTATACCAGTTACTTGCAGTGCTTCTGCATTTGAAGAAGTCGGAGACTGACCCCTATCATTAAAGTCAGTGTCAGTTCACCCTGAAATTTGGAACTATGGAAACAGGTCCTTTTCTCTCATTTTTTCCTTGTAAATATATTTTAAAAGGCTAGCTGCCAATGACCATATTTTTGGGATTCAAACATTCGTGTTTCTGGTCATATTTTTCTGAGTCCAGCATATATTTTTTTAACTAAATACTGCTCTTGAAAGATGAAAAGGAAGACTCCTGCTTTCATTTTGTTCTTGGCTGTAGCTCATGGATGGCTTTTTTTTTTTTTTAAATTTGCAAAGCTTTCTTTCCTTCAGAAGAAAAAGAACTGGTTCTGTGGATCATAAAGACATCATTAGCGTTTACTAATACAGTATGTCCTGAAGTTTCTTTACTACCACATCCTTTCAGTATTATTTACTGAGCAGCTAAAATAATTGGGCTTTGAATTTTTAGATTACTATAAAGCAAGACCTATTGTCACTTTTTGCTGGATGTAATTGCACCATATGTATTTCGTGAAGCTATTTATTCATCTCCCTGGTGGATAACTTTGTCAGAATGAGTTGAGATATTTCTGTATGTGCAATTAGAATCTAGAAAAATATGCATCTTGTGTACCATTTAGAAATTATAAGGAACTTCACAAGCACTTTTTGTCTCCAGACCTGAGGCTCTGTGTTTTAAGTTCACTGGTCTTTTATTATTCCCCATTGTTTGGTAGAACAACCACTGTTCAAATAAGTATACAGCGATTCTGAGTGGATTTCAAGCGCTACAAGGGTGGGATGGGGGGAGTCAGACACTGGCCCATGTCCTAATGAAACTCATGATTATAAGGACATGTATGTGGGAAACTAAACCCAACTTGGGGGACACAGAATGCTGTCTTGAGAAAGGAATATTTCAGAGAGCTCTAAAATTTAGATGCACAGACTTAAGCAAGCAAAATAAGACGAGACATTTTTCCAGGTGAAGGAAATTGTATGTGCAAATCATTTGAGGTAGAGAAGGGCATGGCATTTTTGATGAGCTAGAGCTAGAGGAGAAGGGAAGAGAGAAAGGTGAGGGTGGATGGGAAGATGGCCAAGAGCCATATCAAGCAAGACCTTGTGAGACATAGCAAGACTGTGGTCTTATTCTGAATACCAACAAGAAACCTTTGAAGAATTTGACACAGAGGAATAACTTGACTCACTTTCTAGTTTTCAGAAGACTTCTTTGGCAGTAGCTTGGGTCCCAGACGGTGGATGGGCCCAAGAGTGAATCAGAGAGACCCGTTTGGAGAGCACTGAAATAGACCAGTGAGGGGTCAAAAAGGGAGGGAGGGTCGGAAAGAAGTAGAAAGAAGTGTTTGCATTTGAGAGATTCTTGAGGACTTGGAGATTAGAGGTGGGTATGGGAGATGTGAAGTGTGACTTCCAGCCTCTGGGGTTGCATTTCTGGGTGAGTAGAGGACAGGAAATGAAAACTTTGTTTTGAGATAAGTTGAAATTTGTGCTTTGAGCTGCCTGTGATTGCTCAGTGTAGAGATACTGAACAGGCAGCACAAGGGCCTGGAGCTCAGAGGGGAGTCTAGACCAAGTCGCGCTGACAGTGGATAGCCAATGTCTTCTGGTATGATACAGGCTGATTCTTTTATCTAACAATGGGGAATGGCGACAGAACCTGTTTTATCGTTCTCAGGATATTTTGCCTCAGTGGAGTTGGAAGAGCTATAACAATATTTAGGCACATATTCAACCAATTCACAACTTTAAAAAAATCTGTTGAGGGCCTAATGTATATTAGGCTTCTATTAAATTATGGGAATTTCTGAAATATCTTTCTTTTTTCCATTAGTTAAGTTCTTTTAAGAAAGGCTTAGGTAAGTATGCATTGAATAAGGGCCAAGTTTCGTCACTCTTGGTAAATTGGTAGTAATTTCCAGGACTTCTTTATTTAGTGAAATGAGGAGGGTTCATCTTGTACGTTGTTTCATTGTTTGGCTGAATATACAACCTTGAGTTCCTTCTAGAATCATCATGTTGATTCTTTTGTGCCAGGCCTCGCTTTGCATTTGTTTCTCAGCAGCCTGATTCTGACTGGCTCACAGATGCATACCATATTTTCCCCCAAATTTGAGAACTATAGTTAGTTAAAAGGAAGGTTATGCCAAGAACATAAGGCACACAGTGCTTTCTAGTCATAGCTAATGGTTTAACTCTGGGCTCAGACTTTGGTGAGACTGAGTGGTATAATTTAGGGTGGTTGGTCCTCATAAATTTAAATTACCAATGCTTTTTACTTTGTGAAGGAAAAAAGTGTAGTGCAGTTGAGTTCGTCTAAGAAATATCTTTTATTATCTCCTTGACTTCTTGATAAGCTGGCATTCTCTTGAGTCACGTGGAGAGAGTACCTGGTAGTTGAGCCGAAGGCCATGATTCCAGTGGAGGCCCTACCACTTATTCCCTGTGACTTTGGCAGATCTCCTCACCTGTCTAATAGCCAGTTCCCTTCACTTATAAAATAGAGGTTACAGATAGTACATATTTTGAATGCGTAATAGATGATGATGATGGCTAACATTTGTGGAGAATTTACTTTGTGGTAAGTACTTTCCTGCCAGCCTTGTTGTCTCTGTGAAGTGGCGAAGAGAGAAAGGAAGAACCATACATGGAAATGACTCAGCTTACTTTTTCTTTTACTTTTTTGGAGGGTAAGAAACAAGAGCAGCGTACATTTATTACAGTGGTCAACAGAATAGCTATTAGAACAATATTCTTATCTAATCTAAAATATTTGAGGTGCTGAAATATCCACATCCACACACAAAATTTTATAATTTTACCTGAAATGTATCATTCTTGTGCTAAATGGAGAAGGAAGTCGCATTTAAGTAGGACTGTTGAGAGGATTGAAGTCACACTAAGAAGCTAAGGTATTTTCATAATAATTTTAGGAACAAAAGTTCAGGGTATGCATGACAATACTCGAATATCCTGTAGGTCTCAAAACCTAAAAGATGATCCTTGCAAAGAGTTCATGCATTTAATGACAGCATTTTGCCCACAAGTGAAAGCGTACAGAAGGAAGAGGGAAGGCACGAGAGCCATTCTCTTCACAACCAAGAAAGAAAGCCATCAGATGCGACAGGATAGAGCAATTTAGAATCAGAGAAGGAAGAAAAACATGTGGAAGGAATGAAGGGTTTTCTGAACCCATGATGAGAAAGCCAGGCAGAAGACCTCAGTCTTGAGAGAAATGGAAACGGAGGGGACACATTTTGGAAACAAGTGTGAGTAAGTGGGGGTGGTGAATGGGTGGGGGCTGTCACAGAAGATCGTCAGTCCGAGGATGGAGCCACAAGGAGGCGCCACTTTGAGATCGTCCCTCTGTATTGTCTACCGAAGCCATTGCAAGGTTTTGAGCTCCGTTATTTCCCTATCGGCTGATTTTTTTTTTAAACAACCAGTTGCAGATGGCAAAAGGTTCAGAATTTACAATTAAGCAATGCCTAAAGGAAATGATGGCTTTTTGCTGAGAAAAGCAGTGTCAGGAAAACATCCCTGCCGCTCTCCTTCCCCTGTCAGAGTGGTAGGAATTTTACATTTGAAAGTGAAAAAGGCTCAAGATGTAATTTTTAATCCCATCCTTTCTGCCCACTTGCATCTCTTCCAAAGCTTGTCAGGGCCAGATCTGGAATAGCAAGAGCCATTAAAAATTTGGCATCTTGCACTTCGTTTTTTGGAATACACTCAGTGTGGGCCAATTTATGGTAAATTATTCTCTTCGTGTGTGAATTTCCTTTTCTCTCTTGGCAAATTCCTGCTTGCTTCTACACCCCTGCACACAGATCTTAAACACCCATCTACCACAGAATCTGTGTGGGATATGTGTGCAAGTGTTAAAGCGTGTGCCCATGGCGGCATCCACAAGTGCATATGCACATATTTGCACCTATGTGCCTATATGATAAGTAAATTGACTTAAACAGTTTGTCTTGGAGGTTTGTGTTGCTGAATGTATGTTAGCATACATTCTGTTTCATCCCGCAAACAGTTTCTCAGTCAAGAGATGACAGAATTCAGCGATCATTTTGGGAAACACCACAGTAAATAAATACATCGCTTAGCTCTGTTAAACCAGACGTGCCAATTCTTAATAAAACTGAAAGCAGACAGTGTCATTTCTCATCTTTTCAGTTGAAGACGATTAATTACTAGGCAGTCAGGTCCACTACCAAAGGAGAAGTTAGCACCAAGGCCTTGGCCACATATAGCCTCTCAACATAAGTAAACTCTGCAGTTATCATGGGGGACACGGGATAGGAACCTCTGCACTGGCTTTAGAGAGGCTAGCTACAGGACAGTGAGGGCGAACCTTTTAGAGCTTTCAGTGATACAAAGAGCCCACTACATACATATGCCATCCGTTCACCACCACTACTATAGGATGTTTGAGGGGGGCATGGTACCATGGGATATTTCTTGGCTTATTTTTTGGCAATTCTTAGGGCAATTCAGAGCAAGGTCTGAAAGATCTTTGTTCTTTGCATGAGAGATTCTGATCAGAGGCTATTTCTTGGCATATTTGAGAGTATATTAGCTCAGGATTTTAAAGTGTGATTTAAAACAGTTCCGTTTCCTTTATGTACGAAAAGGGCAACATTTATAAGCTTGAATTATTGCTAATAACATGTTCCCAATGGATCTGTGTATGTGTAGCTCAAATTTGGAGAAGGGTGTGGTAGGAAAACAGCTCACTTCGTTTTACTAGTATTGCTAAAGATTTCTCAGAACATCAATAAAGAAGTTAATCCATCACATCCACACACAAAAAAACACCAACCATATGTTGTTATTGGTATTTCCCACATGGTTAGATATTAAAATGATTAAATATACATTTTACGGTAGTTCTATAGGACATTAAAATCCAGCATCCAAAACCCGTAAATGCATTTCATTAAAGCTTTCGCGATGTTGATCATTTGATGTCATCGTGAGCAGTAACTAGCCCTACCTAATTAAAAGGCCTTAATGAGTTTACTACACAAGGAAGTTGAGGAAATCAATATGCTTTCTTACAGAGTTCATTCTCTCCATTTCATTTAGCATTTATTTAGTAAATAATCTATAATCACTTGAGCATGTGCCAAATACTGTACGTAGTGCTGGCAATAAAAAGATTAATAAGACTCAGTTCCTTGTACTCGTAAAGCTCACAGCCAAGCGAGGGAAACCAGCAGTCCAATTAGTGTGCCTCTGTGTGCTGCCCAGGCAATAGGCAGAGGGTAGTGAGCATATATGGGGACAGATCCATTGTGCTCTGGTGAAAGCCTAAAGGAAGACTTCCCAGGCGAGGAGGCCCCAAGCTCAAGGTCTGTAGAATGTCACAGGCACAGGTGAAAAGGCAAGAAGGCAAAAAAGCATACTGCTTAATCAGGGGCCTGCAGCTCAGTTTGACTGAAGCCCAGTAGGTAAAGGAGGGAGACGGGGAAGAGGGGAAGGGCCTGATCGTGTGAATTCTAAGCTGTGGTAATTCTCCGCTACTTTCTTCCTGTCTCTTCCCTTGGATAGGTTTCTTTCTCTGTCTCTGCCTGTCTCTGTCTCTCTCCCCCTTCATCCCTTCTTTGCTCCTTCCCTCTGTCCCTTCCTCTTTCCCTCCCACTTTGCTTTTCCTTTTGCTTACTTCATTGATCTTGGTTTTCTGAAAGTTGAAAATGTATTTCTGAGCTGAACCTTTCAAATAAACTAGAGCGTTGGGGCATGTTTTTCAAACACAGAATTTAGTACCTAAAACCCGTGAGATGGCTTCCCCAGCTTCCCTATTTCCTCACCTCTGAGTGGTCACATCACTTGGAGAAAGTAGAAAAATCATAGGAGGGTAATGGAGAAGACTGGGTATATTCCAATATTCTGGAATGTACTGGGATGTAATAAGGTAGGACTGAGACTGATGTTTTATCCTGTGTCATCCACAGCACCTAGTAAAGGCTGGATGTGCAGACAACTCATCATATGCATGATCCATGTGGGGAAAAAGGAATTGGTCACTAGGTATATTGACCTGTACTTTAAAGTTTGAAAGAGTTCTTTTCTTTAATATAGAGTAGCACAATATCTGAATGTAGCTTTCATTTGGGTGCCTTCTATAACTTTATAACAATATTGTGCTTATGAAGGATACACACAGGGATAGCAGATGCAGAGGCAAGAGAAAAATGGAGCCTCTTTAACAAAGACAAGCTATCACATATTACCTACTCTCAGTACAGTGCCTGGATACTACAACGGCAAACAAATGATATGCTTGTGAGAGGGTAAATAATGAAAAACTTGTCTGTATGTTATGAAAACTCAAAAACTAATTTTGCTGTTGTTCGTTAGTACTGATTTCCTGTAGTCTATGAGTATATATCCACTGAAACATGCACACATCTTGGGTTGGAATTATACCTGGCTATGTGATGATGAGGAATACAGGTACACAGGAAATTAAATAATTTAATTGCTTTCAGGAACGTTTATGCACTACTAGTTATATAGCCATAAAATACATTTGCTTTACTGGCATGTAATCAAAGTACATTTATTGTAATTTGTCAACCCCTGAAGTATGCATGCCGAGTGGATGTATATTCATAGATTGGATGAAATCAATGCTAATAAGCAACAACAAAAACTTATAGTTGTGTTCCCACAACCCCTTGACAACCTATTTTTCATTGTTGAACTTCTCAAGAGAAATAATCATTTGCTTAAGATTGTAGATTTTTGAAATTGTATTGATACAATATGAATAATATATGATAACCATACATTTGTCAAATAGCTGGAGACAGTCTTAGGATATGTCTTAAATATCAAGGTTGCACTGTGGAGAATTCTTTTTCCAGTTGTGAATATAATGCCTATCATGATGTTCCATTTTTCCCCAGCTCCTTTCAATTGTTATAAACCAGACACTTGATATTTCCATAAAAATTTAGTATGGTTCAATTATTGGCACAGAAATAACATATTTCTCTCCCTATTGTCATGTGGTTTCTCGAAAACACTTTTTCCATTTTTACTTTTAGGTTGAACTGTTACTTGTTTTGCCACCTTATTTAGAGGACCCTTTAAGATCAACCGCTACTCATGACCCAAAACACTGAATCACAATGAATTACCTTAAACCAATTAGAAACATATACATACCCGCCCAGTTTTGTGACCTTTGTTTTATACAGATTTAATCAAAAACAAGAAGCACAACAAGCCAGGAAGTTGAATTTATGAGCAAGTTAATGGATTCATTTTGTACACCAGCATAACAAGAAAAAGAACAAGGACTGGAATCTATTTCAGTTTAGGAAAACATTAGAGATTGGGTTTTATATTAATTCTACAAAAATTTTAATAGTTCCAGAAAACCTGGAAAAGTGAGGACTTCAGAATACCGGATGAGTGGCATGCACTTAATCGACTGACTCATTCAGACCAAAGCGCCATGGCCTTTTCTTCCCTTCAGAGGCACCAGTCAAATTTTGAGGGTTGTAAGGAATGACAGTGCCGATTTGTTTAGATACCTGGAACATTTGAAAACTCAGTCTGAGTTGCACTGATTTCTTTGAAGTTAATAAACTCTGAAATTAACCAAGGATAATCTTTATCTACTCCAACTTTAAATAATTTCCAGTGAGGCCACTGTTACCCTGGATAGAGCCTTTGAAATGTTAAAAACTCAGTTATTACCTTTTAGCAACCAAAAGGAAACAGAAGCCCCCAGGTGCAGGGTTCTTTCATCCACAGGAGAGTGAGTCACCTCTGCACATGAGTCGAATCACAATGTAAGAACAGGTGCAGACATGTTCTCTGTCCTCTCTGTGCAGCTGTTGGTCTGAACGAAACAAGATGCAGAAGGGATTCTGTATTACTCAGTGTGATGGATTCATGTACTTGATACTTTATAAAAGCCTCAAAATATGTGAATATTTTCTTTTTGCCCTTTGTGTAACCCTTTCTCCAAACTGATGTGGTAAATATTAAGGTATTCTGGAGCAGCCAGTACTAATTAAAATGCACTGGAAGCAGAAATCAGAGTGGCACAATGCCAGTCCTGTGTCCGAATGCAAGTCAGCTGAGAGAGAAATGGAATCAGGTGGCCCAGTGTGCCCCTGAAAGTCTTTCTGTTTTTTCTTTGTCCTTTTTTAAAAGTGATTTTTCTTCTGCTTTTTTTGGTGCATTTTCTCAAGCTGAATTTAAAAATTAGATCATACTGGCCAACAGTCCAAGGACAAAGCTGCGACAGTTTAGGTCATCAAAGTTAGGCGCTTTCTTTATTCTTTTATTCTTTCTCGAATTATCTTGCTATTTTATTTCTTCTTTTCTAAATCCTATCAAACTGAACATTTTCAACATGAGGGTCACTAACGACTCCTAGAACCTTACTTCTCAAAGTACCGTCTTTGAGCTTTCAGCCTTAATAAGCATCACCTTGTTAGAAATGCACCCTCGCAGACCCTACCGCGGACCTACAAAAGTAGAACATGCATTTCAACAAGACACCCAGATAATTCTTGTGCACATAAAGCTGGGAAGTACTGCTCTAGAAAAAAACTTCTGGAACTAAGTTCAAGTTCAATATATGCATCAAGTTTCTCTTGTCCTCTCAGGTGCATAAGCTGACTCTTAGCTATCTTGTTGGACATCTCCTTCTGAGTCACAGAGTAATTTGTTATTCCTACCTCTTGAAGGCATGCACTTAATTCAAGTAGACTTGAACTCTTGGACTTACTATGGACATCACCTTGACTGTACCCAGGACATTAGAAATGTTCACTGACCTTCCTATCAATCTCTTTCATCTCTGTTGTCTTTGGGCTGTATGTGGAGACATAAACTAACATGTACTGTAATTCATCAGCCAATTCCTGCTGCATGTCATGGTGGCAGCCATTGCTAATGAGATTAATTGGTCTTGACTGATGAAATTGTAAAAGCGTATACCTCTAGGGCTCATAAACACCGAGCCTTAATCGAAATCAAATGTATGTTTTTTTAAAAAGCATGTCCAGCATCATAGACTCCTTTCTGTTTGGGTTTTGTTGACATTAGCAGTGGTAAAGAAACCTGATCAAGAAGGTTTGCTGTTATTACTGCTTTGAATACAAACTTCTCACCACTCTTAAGTAGCTGATTAGGGAAGGGAGTAATAGTCTCTTGATTATTGGTTATACATATGGAATAAATCCCATTTTAATTGTGTCTAATGAGGCTTTCATTTTTAGAACCTTGCACAAAAGCTTCTAATAGAAAGACAAAGTGATATTTCAAAGGTCATCTTAATGTTACTTAATGTCAACAATCCCTAATCAAACTAATATATACAGATGATGATTACAGTCCAGTGTGATTCTTTAAATATGAAATAATTTTCTAAATTAGCAAAGTGGTGCAAGCTGAAATTCTTTACATTTGAGGCTATTGAAAATTTCTAATTAAAGTGTGTTACCTTAAAAAGATCCTCAAGTTAAAGAGATATTGCTCAACGTGAGGCTTCCTGCAGTGCAGTATTTTTCAAAACCCTTGAGATTTAAAGTTCTGTCACTTACAATTTCATGCACTATTCTTATATGTGTCTGTAATTCCACTGAAATGTGAAAATGGCTCTCCTTCACTGATTTTGCTCAACATAAGAATGTAAGGGGCAGTAGAAATGTGGGGTGTCTTACGGGTCAGGAAGCTACTGAGAGAACTTGTGGGCATGCCTATTTTAGAGCCAGACATCTGCCGGGTAGCACATTTAAAGTCAGGAGTTTAAAGAATTTCTAGTAAGAGATTAGTATTTTTGGATTGTTGTTCCATTTGCTGTATGAATGAAGATAGTTTTGCCCTACCCTGGAATATGCCTTTCGGTCCTAGGGTAGCTGCTACTATGTTAGTCCATATGATTCTTGTCCAAATTAGAAGACAAAGGATTCTGCCAGAAGATTGGTGTAAGAGAATGGGCGCTGATCAGAGTCTGAATGGCATTTTCTAACTCCCTTGCTCTCACTGGGTTTAGGGGGGCCTCATGCACAGAGATCAGAGATTGTGCATTTCTCACGAATTCCCAGGGGTGCTAATGCTGCCTCTGGTCTGGGAGCCATATCTGTGAGCATCACTGTTCAGGGTTTTCAGTACTGAACCTGACCAGCCATATGCTCCGACTTTGGTTTGTATGTTCGTGTGAATCAGCTTTGCATTTTATTGATTTTTTTTTCCCTATAGGACTTATTTAATATTTGCTGGACAATAAAGGGTGCTATTTAGACAAAATGACTAACCTTGATGAAAACACAGAGCAGGAAGTTTAGCATGGAATAAACCTTCAGTGAATTCCGGCTTGCTTTTCCACCACCCACCATACATTATCGCCATTTGCCTCTCTTTCGTATATCCTATGTTTTCACCCTTCAACTTTCCTGTTGACTCTAAGGTTTGATTGTGCATTATTTTTCTCTTACCTACCAGTACATGGTCCATCAATCTTGAGTTCATGGCTTCACAGCCAGTCCAGGAAGAAAAGGACCTGAGACAAAGCAATTGCTCAGTTGTGCAGGATTTAGTTGGTAACTATGAGAAGAGCAGTCAGTTGAAAATTTGGACCTTATCTTTCAGGATGGATCTTACACCATAGCAACTTCAGCAAAAAAGCCTATGATCAAAACCAGGGAATTACTTACAGTAGTCCTTGCTTCCCTGAGTTTGAATGTTCATTTACAAGGTCAGAAGTACTTAATAAAGATTTGGAAAACATGAAAAACCTAAGAAGGAATATCAAAAGCACCCATTGCCCAAACACCCAAAGAATCCAGTTTTGGTGTCTCCTCTAACACTCTTTTGTAAATGTGCCTGTTAGTTTATTTTAAAAATATCTAAGAATGTCTAAAGAGTAAAACCTCTATGTAAAATGTCTAAGAGTAAAAACTGGCTCAGGGAGAGGAAATTCTTGTGTTCAGTTACCAGGTTTGTCCCATAATGAATGATAATGATTCATTATAAAATTACTTGCTTTCAAGTTTCATCCAGAGACCGTTAGAGGAGCAAACAACACCTCCTTTTTCTTGCAAAATCTTCAGTGTCACAAATTCACTCAGATGTTTGTGATGTGTGAGGCACTTTCCCCTCACCTAGGCACTTATCAGTCCTTCAGTGCCTAGTTTTACTGGCCTTGGGATCATAGTTTCTTCAAGTTAATTCCATCTGGAAGAATGAATAGGTAGTATGTTACAAGCCGTTGCATACATGAAATTGCCTTTCTTCTGCATTTATTTGTACAACTCAGTGAGTTCAAACTCTTCATGTTTTCCCCGTGAAAACTGAAAATATTGCGATGCTACTGTGTCAGCTTCTGGCCTTCCATGTTGCAGAGGAAACATTTTACATCCCGTGGATTTTTACTGTTCAACAGACAGTGGTTTTGTCTTCGTTTTCAGCCTGGCTGCTTTTAGTTGCTTTTACTTTGCTATTTTAAAATGGTCAGGATATTCTGAGAGGTTACTCATTTTCATGGATTTGCTTGAAAGGCAGTGAGATTTGGGGGTTTTTATTTCTTCTGTTAATAGTCATAACAGCAGTTAGTTGAATTCTAATTGAACATTAAGTGAATGTTTAAGTGGGAAGACCTAGGAAATGCTAGCCTACACAGACTTCATGTCTGATCCTGTGGGCTATTTGAATTAACTTAGCATGTATCTAATCACACCACTGGAGATCTAGAGGTCTTGCTTTATCTGGGACTTAGGAACCTTATGAATCTGTTCTAAAGTTGTTCTCCACACCCATGCTGGTACCAAAACAATAACACTTTCTCTCTAAGGAGACTGTGGGAGGGAGAGAATACTGGGCCTAACAAGCTCTGGGTTGAGCTCCTGGAGCTGGCCCCAATATGAAACCCACTCTGCGAAAGAACCTTGCTAGGAACCAGGCTACAGGCTTAGCATGTCCAAAACCACAGGCTCATTTCAGGGTTAAGTGTGGTCCACAAGGTGATTCCAAGTAAAATAAACTAAGCTCCAGGAGTTTGCTCTGAGTTGCCATTCAAAGGAAACCTTAAAAACAGTGGTTTGGTCAGCAGAGACCGCTTAGCCATGAATGAGGAGTTAATTTTGAGCCCCTTTATCTTTAAATTTCAGAAGTGCTTGAAAGCCTGCAGAAATCAGGCCCTCAGCTCCTCTTTTCCTAACGACATGGCATTACATGCCCTTTGCTGCTGAAAAAAAGTAGTTGGCTTCGTCAGCATTCATTTTCCGTTCAGGCTAAATTTATTTTTATGTGAAACAGAAATCAGGAAAACACCAAAATTATTTTAAGCAAAATATCAAAATTGAAATAAACCAACATATGTCTGTGAAACATGTATAACTCTCAATCAAAAATAAGTGCAACTTTCATAAATATCTTAAAATATTCCAGCATGCAAAATCTGAGCAACTTACTTAAATAGATGGAGTTATGACATGTTTGATTATTCTTCCTACTTAGTTCATTCTTCACTTGAAGATGAAAATTCCAGTCGCCAAAACTTGGCCAAATCTGGATCATCTTTTTTGCACAGTGAGCTATTGTAATAAGGAAGAGAACCAAGCAGTTTCATAAAATCTTTGCAGCAAGGCTGTGTGATTCCTGCTGATTCTGAATCAGAACCTTCTTCATCTGACCTTCTTGTATTCTTTCCTATATCACTCCTGTCCTTGTGGTCCCCTTTAAGCATTGAGGCTTCTTGATGGCTTTAAGTATGTTATACTTTTTTTCTGCCAAGTTTATTCATATTTCTAACTTTCCCTTCTGGAGGGCACTCAAATAAAATTAACTGTCAAAGTCACACAAAAATTCTTGGGTTTAGCACCAAAGGGAGTGATAAATGATAAATCTCCGTCTCAAATGCACGCTTAATTTGTATGCTTTTCCTAATAACATTTTCTTTACTGTACTGTCACTGAAGGATTAGAATCACTTTGATCCTATGAAGTAGCTGATACATTGCTCACAGAAAATATTAAGTTAATGTTACTGTCAATAAATATTGACAAAACAAAGACATATTTGTTGTAATATCCAAACTTTCATTTTTAATTCTGTTCATGAATTATGTAAGAAAAAATTTTAAAATAAAAGTTAAACCTTTGGGAAAATAATTTAACATTAAATGAATTGTCTATTTTTTCATTCCTTTCAGAGTGTGTTTATGACATTACCCTGCATGTTAATATGGTGACTCTTTGGGAAATTGAAAAAGCCTAGTTAGTATAGTTCAGTTTGAAGTACAATTAAGGAAGTTCTGATCCCATCAATCTAATGGACACATGCCCTTTTCATCCTGGACTTCACATCTTCAATTTTTTTTCCTCATACATCACTCTGATTTTTCCTGTTAGTTTTTTCCTTGTCAAAAAGTTTCTTCTTTCCTGGTTTCTTCAATTTAGACCAATTTGGAAATGGAAAAGTGTGTTAATTTTTTAATAAATCTTTAAGACACATTACTGCATTTTTATTAACTGAGCCAGATGGCTCACTGTGAATTTTTTCTAACATAAGTGATCACAGAAATCAGTTTGGGACCCAAATCTAGTATAGAAAGTGGCATATATATTCAGTGGAAAGATGCAGTTCACATAAGTACATGGGTAATTTTAGCAGCAGTACTTGTTCCTGTTTGGATGTTATTTTATTTTATTGTTTTAACCTAAGTATAAACTGAAGACTTTGCCCCCCACTCACCCCGAATCACTCAACGACCAAAGATTGTTTTCCTTTTGCAGTTTGAAGGTTGCAAGAAGGCCTTTTCCAGGCTTGAGAATCTCAAAATTCATTTGCGGAGTCACACAGGCGAGAAGCCGTACCTGTGCCAGCACCCGGGCTGTCAGAAGGCGTTCAGCAACTCCAGTGACCGTGCCAAGCACCAGAGGACACATCTGGACACTGTAAGAATGGTGGCAGCTTTCCACTTGCAGCAAAGCCGGTGTACAGAAGTGCCCCTTTGAAAGTGGAGCAGTACAAGTATTTGCTTTGCAACCTGCAGGTTACAAGGGCAGTCCCCAGGGCAGCAAGGGGGAACCTGGTAAAGTGCTGAAAGGGGCCTGTGTGGCTGTTCCATTTTTTTGTAGTCACTGTGTGTCCTAAATAATATTTAGAACTTCCTGGTACAGAAGGTTACCTGGTTACTTCTGTATGTAAAATCCAAGGCATTTAGAGGATGTCCTACAAGCAGATTTTAATACAGACAATCACCAGTTGAGACTATTAAAATAATTACTGAACTATTAAGACATTCCAAAATAGTCGTGTATGCTACTGCTAGAAATCTCAGCTGCGTTATTGTGTTCGTTTGTTTGGTTGTTGACCCGGGTTCTTTTCTTCTTGATAAGAACTTTGCAGCTGACAGTTTTTGAAAGTGAATCTCGCCTTTTGCTTTAGAAACACCTGATATTTTCACCTTCAAGGATCGAGAAAGAAACAGATATTTCCCAAGGGTTCAGTTTCTTCATGCTTCCGCGGTGTTAACAGCCACATATCCTTGGATATCAACCCTATGAGAACGATTGATTTTCATTATCACACCCTTCACTCCTTGAACGCAGTTACATTTTGATCATTCACAAATACCTTTTCTGTTTAACTCCTGACTTTTATTTTTCCCATTATGTTGATAGGCCTCTTTTGCATTTCGCAGGCTTTGATGCCATTTTTCTTACATGAGGCCGAGTAGACCTATGTAATTGCATTTCACTTAACAAAGCCATTGGGATAAGTGTGTGATAGACATCACGGATCTCTTCTCCCACATTCTTGCAAGTAATGTATTCATGACAGTACTTTCTCAGCGTAGCATTCTGATGTCTCTTATTAAACTACACCAGAATTTGAATTTTGAAAAGATACTGTTATTCCTACACACCTTCTCATACATATTTAAGATTCTTCTGATGTTATAGTTGACATATTTATTAAATTTTATATTAGTCTCTATTAGTCACATTGATACAAGTCATATTAGCTATATGTCACGTAACCTTTCTAAAAAGAATTATCTGTACTTTAATGTGATGATTTGCCTCATAAATATATGAAATATAGTTAAATAGTACGGACATTGAATAGCTCTTTCTGGCTGTCGCTGAATTGAATTCAGTGATTTTTAGGACCAGTAAAATAGACCATTAAATGAATAAGTATGGTGAGTAGTGGGGTTTTTAATGCAGAAAAATGAAAAAAGAGTAAATTATGCTTAAAAACCCTATTTTTGTGTCTAAAATGGTCTTAGTTGAAGCCAACAAGTTTTCCAAATTGTAACTAAATTTTATCATAGAAGAATGAACATTCATGGGACAAGATTGTCTTGAGGAATTGCTTGTACTATAGCTAGCTATCTGTAGCTTGAAGGAACTATTGTGGGGTTAAGTGTTGGAGTTCTACAGTACCCTTTACTTGGTACTAATTTTAACTAATCAAGCAAAAAGTATTTTTAAAAATCATTTCACAATTTAAAATGTATATATTCCTTTTTAAAACTTTCATTTCAGTGCATTACTTCTAAAACTCAGCTATTTTTTTGGGGAAAAAATTTTCTGTTAGATCTGTTAAAACTATTATTTTTTTCCTTGAAGTTCCAAACAACCTATTTAAACTTCTACTAATTTAACAAAGTGGTGAACTCTTTTGAAACCACACTGAAGTAAAACAGTTGTTCTAAGAAGCGAAGTATAGTCATTTGAAGAATTTATAATTTAAATTTAGGTTTCTGTTCCATTTCATTAATCATTCCTTATGCAAATGCTGTCAGAATTTTGGATAAGGTATCTTTCTTCAAATAAGTGAATTCTTTACTCATTGGAAAAAACGATTTTCCCATAACGATTACTTAGTTCTTGATTCTAACCATGAAATTTTTTTATTAATTCATTTCTCTGTTAACATTTTAATATCTAAACAAGGAAAGTAATTATCAGTATAGATGGAAAACAGTGAAATCTGTAGTTTAATGAAGCAAAGCACCCTGTTTAAAGTTTAGGTAAGTTGAGATAAAATGACCAGGGCAGATTACTACTTAGGCCAGTCCCTGACGTTGCTGTTTTGGCATCCTGGTCCCAGGAGGCAGACAGAGTCACGGCTCTGTGGGCATAATGGTGAATATTTAAACCTTCTCCAAGAAGACCTCAAAATTAAATGACAATGACATTACCACTCCAAATCATACAGGCATCAGTTTCTGTAGCATGTTAATATTCATAATGCCTTTTTACATGAAACTTACATTCTCATGCTCGAAAACATGAGCTTTTGTGCTCATAATGGCACTTCAGGTACAGATTTGGGCTCGTATTTCCCCTACAGCTGGGACAGGGTAGGGAAGACTAGTTTAGGAAAGCTCTGTAAACTTGGAAAAGATTGTCAGGTTCAAGAAACCTTTGTTTACCTAATGGAAGCTCATTGGCAAGTAACTGCAATAATTAGCTCACCATTTTGTAAAAATTGAGGTGTCAAGAACCTGGTTCATCTATTGCTCATTCTCTGCTCCCTTATACCAGTGCAATGCCTAGTACATTCTGGGAGGTGAGAGCTACTGAGCGATCTCAGATATTTAGCCAATCAACAGACACATCAGATATCAAACTTCGAATTCAAACTGGGTATGTCAAATTGAATTATATATTCATAATTTTACCTTGTTCTTGGAATTAAAATGGAAAGAAAAAGTAGTGAACCGTAAATATTGCTTCCAGAAGGAAAATAATGTAACCCACATGAACGTTGGCCCACAAAATGACAAGCATGCACATGGAAACAAGAGTACAACATAAACAATAAAAGAAAATCTGAAATTTTTTTTTGGTCAGTAGTGCAGAAGCTTCTTAGAGCAAGATTACTACTTTGGAGATAAAGTTTTAGTTCTCCTTATGTTTCACATCATATAGGCACAGATCTCATACCTCACCTGATAAAGTACTGAGTTACTAAGTAGATCAGTGACAATTAATATCTCTTACAAACACAGTGAATCCTGAGATTTTTTTCCCTACAGTTCTTGGAATAGAAGGTTGGAACTGATCTTGCAACAGAATAGTCATGATTCTAAAACTCTGTTTTGTCATTATAGTAGAAGTAGGTGATAGGCTGAAATTTTTATGCATGTAAGGTACTGTCATTCACTCATTTTTTTTTTTTTTTGTCTTTTTTGAGATAGGGTCTCACTATGCAGTTCAGACTGGTCTTAAACTCAAAACCAGTAGCCCAGGCTGGCCTCAAACTCACAACGATCCTCCTGCCTCAGCCTCCGGAGTGCTGGGATTACAGGCGTGTGCCACCACATTTCTAAACATTATACACCAAACGTCAGGGATATAAAAATAAAGTAAACTTCAGACTCAGCCTTAGAGTCCCTGCTTCACATCTCTCAGGAGCATGGGGAATTGGAATAGCCAAAATGTGTGCTTCTAACCTGTCTTGGGGGGGTGCTTACTAACTTACCTCAGGCTCAGCACTCAGACTCCTCCACAGCTAATAATATTAATATTCTTCTTGCCAATTTTTTCATGTGTCTGTTAATTTGAAACTTACTGTCTCTTACTCGCTTTATGCTAATTTTTCCTTCTTAATTCTCTCCCTCTCTCTTTCTGAATCAGGTTTCCTCTGAAACATATCCAGTCTTTTCTGGACTTTTCTACAGCTTCTTTACCTGAATCCTTAAAGAATATGTGTTTACTAGTTTCTGACAGTACCAAAGATTGTTCTCAGGGAAACAGAACTGTAAGTATGACTGGAGATGCTTACTAATAATTTCCTCATTAAAAATTCCACAAGAGGCTTTGTGGTTAGAGCGCAATCTAAAGCAGTCTCTTAAAAATCATCAAGGATCAGACTGCTCTTTGTTTCTTGAAAGTTTACTTTCCTCTCTGCCATGATTCAAAGTTCCTGGGCTTTCTAATTAAAACGTGAGTATTACCTAGCAGTTCACATTAGTTGGTTGGTAACAATTTGTGCTCTGGATAGTCTTTGAGTAGAACCTTCCCCAGTTACTTTTATAATTGAATCACAGCTGGTTTTTCTTTTTTCTTTCTTATTTAGAAACCTTACGCTTGTCAAATTCCAGGATGTACCAAACGCTACACAGACCCAAGTTCCCTCAGAAAGCATGTGAAGGCACATTCTTCCAAAGATCAACAAGCAAGGAAAAAGGTAATTTTAAAAGAGAATTTTCCAGCCAGAAAAAGCACTTTTAACTTACTCTGTAGTACGTAGAGTTTCTGCAGGGCATTGGAAACTCTTACACTTCTTAAGGTGTAACATGCTTTAGCTGTTTTGAGGAGGGAAGTCTTCCATGAATAGCAAGGCTATGGTAGGTACAGCTGATACAGCCAGATAAGAATTTCTGGGCAAGGCTTGTACAGGTGGAATCAAACGAAATTAGTGAAAGTCACTTAAACCAGGAAGTAACAAGAGGCTTTTATGGAAATTAAGTCTAAATAGGTAAGAAAATTGAATTGAGAAAAACAATAATAAAATCCTTTGTGGAGAGACATACTATTTCATGAAATATCATTTGGCTAAAATCACTTTAGTCTTACAAAAAAAGGTAGGTGAACCTCTAGGACGAGAATAGAATACTCACATGAAGCTTAGAGAACAAGAAGATTTCTTGATAGGTTCCGTGTATGCAAATCTGAGAAAAGAATTGGATTTGAAGTCACTTGAACATCAACGAGGAATTAACGCCTTTTTCAAAGTTTGTAAAAATCATTACATCTCAGATATAAATGTTACAGATCAACCAGCCAGTCATCCTGACTTGCTCTTCACGCCTAACACTATCCAGCAAGTGCTTGGTTATACTGATCTTCCTGTCCGGTAGAGACAGGGAGCTCACCGCCTTTCAAGTCTTACGTCATAACTGAGTTTTTAAAGTTTCGAATACACCAGGTATCTTTTTTGTATGACAGTAAGCAAGTTGAGCTACGCTGGCTTTTTGAGTGTTTTGTTTATACCAATTCACTTCAGGGACCTTTACAACAAATGTAAGGACAGTTGAAGACTCAAAAGTATTTCAAGTGATTGAACTCTCATGGCAAGGGTTTTCAGGTCTCTGTGGCTTCTAGTGAGAAATCTTTTATTACTTCATGGTTTATCGGGGTGTTGGAAAATACTGTCTTCTTGTTGCTTGAAGTTTTTCTCCCTTGAGATTGTTAGCACCATGCCAGCTAAGGTGTCATATATAGAAAGAACTTGACCTTGTTTCTGTGGGTTAGAAAAATACTCAGCTGCGAGCACTTATGATATACTTAATTGTGCACCAACCCAATCTTGTAAATCAGCTGTTAAAATCATTTATTTTTCTCAAAAAATATATTCAAATCTTTTTAAATTGAATCCCAGTAAATTGATATCCATGATCATTTGACATGGATATATTCTTGAATTTTAGAAAAGCAAAGGTATAGTACTGCTAAGTAATAGTATCAGATTGGAAGGAAATGCTTACTTTCCTTACAATAATACACCCTGTTGTATACTGTTAAGTACTTTCAGCAGAATCAGTAATGGTTTTCGTCATTATCTATATATTAAATATTTGATGTGATAAACTATATTTACTTAAAGAAATAGCCTTCCTAGATGAAAGGGTGTTCATTGTAAGTATGACCATTCTCTGCCTCAAGTTGTCCCAAATGTCAGGCTTTGCCTGTAATACCAAATTTATCAATAAAATTAGAGAGCACTTTTTTACAGCAGAACGATAATTATGGACATGAAAGGTTATTCAGCTGCTATCCAGATAAATAAGTAACAACACAATGTTCCATCTAAGAAAGGCTTCCCAGGTTGACAGGTACAAGAACAAAACAATGGATATTCTCAAAAATTGTTAATGATTTTTTATTGTTTAAATATGGTGTGTCTCTTCCTCTGTATAAAGGAAGAGTAGTTTTGATTGTGTGAAGGATTTTTGAAGCACTAATTAAAAGCACTAATTAAAAAAAAAGAAAAACAAACCTTGAGACTAAAAATATAACATTATTGACAATTTACCGGCAACTTTCAACATATCATCTAGATCACAAGGATATACTGTCAAGTAGTATTATAATCTGTGTCAAACACTGCAGGTCTTTCTTAAATTTGTCTTATGTGCAATGAGATGCTTGTCTCTCAGATGATTTTGCTTTTGACTTTTACTGTGTTTCCTCCAAATGGTTGAAATTGACCTTGTTGACTTTGATGCCCAACGTTTAGTGAGTTTAGTTTTTCCTTTCCAGATTTTAACCAGCTTTTTTATTTTACAAACCCTTTATGAATTTGTGATGGATTAATTTGTGGAAATTAAAGTGATGAGAGTTGCTTCATCCAACAAAAAGAGGAAATGTCACCCCCTCCAGAAAGCAGTTGCTAATAAACCTGAGATCGGTCAGCCTACATTTCTAAATCTTGCACTGATATGCCAGTGTGTTATATTTACATGGTACAATGTTGTTACTGGACCTTGGAGAACTTCTAATTGCTTGCTCACATCAGGTCTTGGTATTTGAAATATTTCCTGGCAGCAATAATAAAAAAAAGAAAGAAACAATAAACCTTTTAAGGCAGAATTAAGATTATTTACGACTTTAATTAAAAATTGAAAACTGGCATCATTTCAAAAAAGCCTTTACAAAAATGTGAATTCATCAGAAATAACCATAAAAATTCCAAGGTGATAAAGGCACAGTGGAGTAATGGTCCCAGCCTTAGGGAATTGTTTTGTTGAAAAGAATAAAACTCTTTTCTGTCACACCCTGTTAGTCATGGACTAGTTTAATATACCCTGCCTGCCTGCCTGCGTCTAATCCTCTTTTTAACCTCTCCCTAGACACTAAATGACATTATTTTTGGTCTTAACATCACCAGCTTTATGAGGCCCAACTCTGGAATTGGGGCCAGTGACAAAGCACCCTTAGCTGTAAGATTAATGTGTATCAGGAAAGGCCAAATCTCATAAGAGATGCCCTGGCCATGGGCTTGTGGCTCTTTCTTGCACCTGATGGGTTCTACTGAAAATCAAGAAGAACCACGACTCAGCTAAACATTATTCATCCTGGTAAAAGAAAGAGGAAGGAAAGGAAAAACTCTTCTGCAAAGAAATGGGGATAATTTGCCTCACTGCATGCGGAGAGTGACTTTACTCTTCGCATAAATCTTTCACATCCACACATGCCGTCGGCCAGTGTACAGATTTCTGCCACCCTGTGCACTTTGCAGTTCTTGAGTCCACTGAAGCAGGGCTACACAGATAAATAAGGAAAAAGCACTCAAGTTACCAGCAACCTTCTCCACTGAGAATAGAATTTAGCCTATAGAGCAAAAGTCAGAATCTGTCCTTCAGTTCCATCTGATAATGTGTGGTGAAATAAGAGAATGAAGGCAATAAGCCACTTGAAATTTTCCTCAAGGCTGTGAGCTTTATCAAAATTTTTCATTTTCACCTTGGAAATGCCATAAACAGGGGTGTTTCCTTCAACTCTTGCCTGTTACCAGAATGGGTATTCTAAAAAGTGAATGCAAGCAGAACCTAGCCAGAAGTTAGAGGTGACATGAATGTTGCATCTATTTCACACTTCCACAAAGCTTCTGAACTTCGGGTATGATTTGCTAGACGTCTGTTAAGCACTGACCTTTGATTTGCTACCCTTGATGACTTTCACTTTTGTACCTCAACACAGGCTGTAACAAACCACACACAGTATTTGAAATGTGTGTGAATGCAACATTTATTTGTTTTCTATTTAGAGGGCAGCTCTGTGTAGCTCTCTGGCTAAGTTAGAGCGGTTTATTTAATGCAGTTCTCTAGTGCACCAGGCAACTCTGATATCTGTTTAGAGCCACCACCTCTCCCCTGTATGTTTGAAACAGCCACATAGGTTCACCTTGCTTCGCGTCGTTCTTGGAATTTTGAAAAGCTATGTAAAAAGTGATTATTTTTTCCCTGAATTGAGGCAGGTAGTAAAAGGACTAAGCAGGCTCACTTTCTGCATCAGCTGTTCTCTGTCATGGTCTAAATAGCAGGTGGGGTACACAATCAGGCTCTTCCCTAGGTTTTCCAGTCTTTTTTCATCTGTTTCTTTCTTGTTTCTCATCAAGAATAAATTAAAGCCTCTCACACTGATAATGGAATATTATTAATAGGCACATATCACAGATGTAGCCTGTCAACCACATGAATGAGCCATAAACTACTACACTACAACAGCTCTTGGTGACAGAGAGATAACTTACCTTACAGTTCAGAGTCATATCCTGATACCTCCACTGAGAGGAACGCATTTCAAGAAAGACTGTGGGGGTGGTCTTTGTGAAACAGAGCTTTTTGGAGAAAAATAGTGCACTAGTAAATAATTAAATTTAAATGAAAGGAAGACACAACCTTAAATTTAACCCTATATCAGTAAGACAGATTCAGATTTGAAACCCCTGGTCTGGAGGTTTCTGTTTGAAGTCCACCTCAGAATGTTGCCAGCTCTGCCTGCGAGCATTGTGATGCTGCGGAGGGATAGGAGCTATTTCAAAAGAGCTGCGAATTCACACCTACGGGAGTGGGGGGGGGGGTTATCGATGAGAATGAACAGTTTCTGGTCTGTTCTTAAATCATCAGCAAGTCTATCTGTGGCCTTACAAAAACGGGAAAATGTATACCACCATCTCTGCGGTGATGGCCCAGAGTCTTATTTAGCACCGAAAGTTGTTTCCTAAAATGTATTCTTTAGAACACGTTCCACGGGATTTTATTGGGTATTTCTTTTTAAAAAACTATTTATTGTCATATAGCTTTAGGAAACATTGAGTTAACATTCAGTGGCTTCTTTCGTACAAGAGCTCTCAGAGCCTTAGATATTTCTATATTTCTTAGGGAAGATCATGTTACGCATTGCTCAGAATTGCTACGTGAGCAAAACAATGTTTTTTTTTTTTTTTTTCCCTTCTAGAACATCTCATCAAATCACTTAAATTGTTTGAGAAGCACAGTATCAAACAATTGTATTTATTTCATTGGATGAATATTTACTGAGTACTTACTGGGTACCACACACTGATACAAATATATACATAAGACAGACATATTCTCTTCCTTCCTAGATATACACTGACAAAGTCAAATAACAGGAAAGAAGATAAACAGAAAATCTGTAACATAAACACGAGCAAGGACACATGGTGGGGGCTGGTACGGACATGCGTAGAGGGAGTCTAGAATTTTTTGAAAATTTGAGGTGAGGTGGTCTAGAAAGAACTGAGGCGTTGAGCTGAAGCACACCGAAATGATGTTAGAAATGAGAGAAAAATGTATTTGCTGCAAAATTTTGTAAACCACAGACTCAGTCAAAATATTATACCTTCCTGTTTGAGCTTATTTTAAAAGAACCTAGTAGGTACTGCTGGGAAGACAGCAGTAGATGTTGGGATCATCCTGGTATGTTTGAATGGCCCTTTTCTGCAGCCTGACCCCTTGGTTAGGTGGCACTAGAGTGACAGGATGCTGGTCAGTGAAAAGCACGTCTTCTATCTCCCGTCTAAAACCCCAGCTCCTATGGTCAGTGTGTGGGATCCTCTGGGAGTGCTGTAAGGTGAGGCCCTGTGGCAGCTCTGTAGAGTTTGAACCACATAAAGCTCAACCCTGACCTCCAGAAAGTGGCATTCCAACAAAGGAGGTAGAGACTTGTACTTTGGTACAGTAGGAAAACGTGTTAAGACTGCGTCCTAAGAGCGCTTCTTCCAGAACATGGTACATGGGGTTCCTTTGTGAATGGTGTTGTTAAGGAGAGGGCTTCTATTTTATTTTTTGAAAGCAGTGAGACCTGTGGGTTTTTCTATCATTCTTGATTATATTACAGTGCTTTGCCATCCATAGTGAGGTAGTTTTATTTCTATTCCCCCTGAAAATTCTTAATTGAGACAAAAACATATGTGGGTGCCTGGCACAGTTCTGGTTAACCACGTAAAGAATGGGGACACTAGCAGGTACTTTAATGAGCGATGCAGGCCATACAGTGCCTAGTGCAGCTACCTTATAGAAATAGTTCATAGATAATTGCTTTTGTGATTGATTGACTGACAGAAGCTTTTTAAGCATCACATTTTCTTTTACTTACTGAATTTCTGCATATTTGATGAAAATGATTTGGGAATAAAAACATTTAGCTCAGACTCCTGTTGCCTAAACACAGTGGCCTGAGATATGACGTAGCTCACCGCTGCCCTTCTCAGGCATCCACTCTTCGTCTTTACTTCCCAAATATTCCTGATCCTTCTAAATGACTACTCCCTCTAACAGTTCTCCCTACTAGTTCTGTCTTCTTGTCCCTTTCAGCTTCACTTGAGCTTTGTCTTTGTTATCCTGGGCAGTATTTTCCCATTTGCTCATATCTTGGCTCTCTGAACTATGGAGATTTATTTTCAGGGTGACTTCACACAATGGCTTGGATAAGTCTACTACAAAAACTTTTCTTGGTGTGGATACTGGGCAGGTGGCCGTATCTCAGAGTAGTGTTTAGGTTGGACATTAGGAGTTATGGGCTTCTGTGAAGCAGTGCCATGAATTGCTTTGAGACTCAGCTTAAATTACATTCTCATGATTTTTCCACTTCCCCATCTTCACAACTAGTTTGAAAGGCAAACACAGAGCCACAGCCATGAAAGAAGAGCTCTTTCAGTAGGAAGCATTGTTGTACCACACACCTGCAGTGCATGGCAGACCATTCTGACTGACAACCGACCAATAGTGTCCTTGGAAATACTTTGCCTTTTCAGAATTGAGTGTTCTTATAGGTTGAATGATTTTTTGGTGCTTGCTATATACCGCACGGGTGGTGAACCTGTGGCATGAGTATCACAGAGGGCTCTTTGTTATCCTTGAAAGCTCTAAAAGGTTCACCATCACTGTCTCACTAGAGCACATGGATGTGAAAGAGAGAAAGAAAGAAAGAAAGAAAGAAAGAAAGAAAGAAAGAAAGAAAGAAAGAAAGAAAGAAAGAAGAGGGGAGGGGAGAGAAGGTGCAGAAAAAGAAAAGGGAACTGGGACCTAAACTAGAGAGAATTAAAATTAAATTTGAACATGTGATATTTAATTCTATCCAGGGGTTGGTACTTTAGGTAGACTATGGAGGAGCAGTCTGCATATAGATGGGTTTTAGGAACTGATACGCACAGTGTATTTTTCTGAGAAGCTTCATAGAGTTCACTCATTCTCTGAAGTTAAGACTCTCTTAACTGAAAGAAATGCAGGACTCCAGGGCTGGGGATTTAGCTCAGCAGCAAAGCACCTGCCCGGCAAGTGCAAGGTCGTGAGTTCAGTTCCTGGTACTGGAAGAAAAACAAAAAAACAAACAAACAAAAAAAGAAATGCAGGACTCCTATTGGCTGTCTCACTTGATTTTAGTTGCAAAATCCCCACAGACTTCACCCAACTAAGAAGATTCTGTGCCTCATACTCTGGAGGACTGACTCCTGCTGGGATAGAATTTCAAAATACTCAGATTTTTCAACAAATGCTTACTTGACATCATCTATTTTTCTGTATATCTTGCTAGAGTGCTAAGATACACAAAAATGGTCAGAGGTGCGCCTTTCCCTTGAGGCAATCAGAGATGTAAAAGCTGGATTTTGACAAGGGGCACATGTGCAGTGGTGATCTGAAGCTTAGAATGGAAACATTCTAGAAGTAATTGTACCAACTAGAACTGTGTGCACTTTTGCAAGATCAAATAGAGGCTTGGAAAAAGGTAGTGGTAATTGTGATGAAAACAAGTGAACAGGAAGTTGTGATGGATTGAATGCCAGGGGTAAAAAGAAAGATGGCACCAGTTCTTAGACTCTGAGATTTGTTAGCCAGGCACTAAAGCTACATTCCACAGGCAGAACTTCTTCTTCCTTAGGGAAAACATATTCTTGCTCTTAAGGCTTTTTGATCTGATTGGATCAGGCCCACCCAGATGATCAAAAATAATCTCCTTTATTTTAAAGTCATTTGATTGAAGATATTAAGCACATCTTTTAAAATGCCTTTATGGCAATGACTATATTAGTGAATGTTTGGGTGAATGACAGGGATTGTAGACTAGCCAACAGACACATAAGACTGATCACTACTAAAATCCATTATGTTAAATTCTAAGTCACATTTCTTTATTTGGAGGTAACACTAAACACATGAAAATGGAGTGTGGGGAAGCCTCTCAGTGTGCAAATTGATCATTCACTAGGAAAACAGAAGGAAATTAACTATTTGATGTACTTGGTCCTATTCTTTTTCATTAGAACGATGACTATACACAGCAAATATGTTTAAGACAATTAATTTAAAGACACCATGCTGGAAGATTGAGTCTTATATTTTAATCAACTAAGTGGATACTTTTTGTTTTTAATGTGTTTTCCATTGTAACATCAGAATTTATAAATTATACAATTATCATTATGGTGACTTACAAATCAATAATTTTTGTCATAAATTTCTGCCATATAATTTGTTAATACAATGTCTCTGTATCATATTAAATGATATCATCACAATAAAACTTAGGGTGGTACCTGATACGTTATATTGCCCAACAAAAATTGGCTGTTATTACTGGAATTACATGTTATTGACCAAGGGTTTTCAAGAAAGACAGCAAGTGGTCTTAACTTCAGAGGGTGAGTGAACTCTATGAAGCTTCTCAGAAACATACACTGTGCATATCAGTTCCTAAAACCCATCCCACATAGGCATCCTAGTGCCTTTTTTCATCTAGAAATTTTTATGTCTTTGAGTTGGAAATTCCTGGTCAGGTCTTTCATAGCTATTGTATCTTTTAGATGTAGTCTTATTTTTTTTATTAGTACATATATGCAGTACACAATGGATACATTCCTCCTGGGGAGTTGGCAGATGTATATAACACGTCCTAACCCTTTCTTCATCCTTTTCCCTGCTCATTTTCCTTCCGTCCATCTCTTGGTCCCCTTCTCTTTTGCAAAAAGGAATCCTGTCTGTAGTTTGATCAGTATTGTATTAAATCTGTTTATCAGTTTGGAAATGCAGCCACTTTGACAATATTGCTTCTCCCTACTTAGAAATGGTTGATATCTTTCCATTGTCTGATGTCCCTTTCAATCTTTATTTTTCAGAATGCTGTAGTTTTCATTGTAGAGGAATTTCATTTCTTTGCTTGGGTCAGTTCATAAGTGTGTTTTAGTTTTCATGATTCTATTGTGAATCATATTGTTTTCCTAATTTCTTTCCCCATGAGTTCCTCATCAGTGTTCAGAAACACTGATTATGTTGATTTTTGCGTGCTGATTTTGTATCCTGTTACATGACTTAATTTGTTATTAATTCTAGGAGCCTTTTGGTGCAATATTTTGGGTCTTCCATGTAGAGGCTTGTTTCATGTGTGAAAATTATAATTTGATTTCACTCTTCCTGTATAAATCACTTTCATTTCTTTCTCTTGCCTGATTGCTGTGGCTAATATTTCAAGGACTATATTGAACAGAAGTAGTGATAGTGGAAATCCTTGTTTCTGATTTTAGAGAGAAAGCTTTTGGCATTTATCCATTTAATATGGTGTTAGCAGCAGGTTTGGCATATTTTGACTTTTATCATGTTGAGGTAAGTTACTTCAATTCCTATTTATTTGAGGGTTTTATATATTCATATCCTATATGAGTACATACAGGATTTTTTTTTCCAGTACCGGGAATCGAACTCACGACCTTGAGCTTGCCAGGCAGGTGCTGTGCCGCTGAGCTAAATCTCCAGCCCCACATGTAGGATTTTCTCATAAGGCTATTTCTGTGTCTGTTGAGGTGTTCACATGATTTTTTTTCCTTTTGATTCTGTTTATGTGACATATTACATTTATTGATTTGTGTACTTTGAACCATTCTTGTGTCCCTGGGATAAAGCTTACCTGTCATGATGTATAATCTTTTTGAAGATTTGTTGCATTCTGTTTGCTATTATCTTTTGAGGATTTTTTGTCCATTTCCATTAAAGAAATTGGCCTGTAGTTCTCTTTTTTAATTGGGTCCTTGTCTGGTTTTGGAATCCTAGTAATGCCAGCTTCTAAGAATGAGTTTGAGGGTACTCTTTCCTTTGAATTGTATTAAAGAGTTTGAGGAATATTGGCATTAAATCTTCCCTGAAGTTGTTGTAGAATCCAGTGGTGAAGCCATCAGGTCCTGGACCTTTCTTTGTTGGTAGATGTCTTATTATGATTCAATTTCATTTGCTAGGTTGGATTATTCAAGGTATTTATATCTTCTTGGTTAAGTTTTGGTAATTCATATATATCTAAAAATCTGTACATTTCTTCAGGATTCTCCAATTTGTGGGCATTCAGTTTGTCAAAGTAGTTAATAATAGTCTTCTGGGTTTTGGTGGTCAGTCATGATCTTGCTTTTTTCATTTCTAATTTCTAGGATTGGGGTCTTATCTTTATTTTTTTGTATGATTGGCTAAAGATTTGTCTATTTATTTTATTCTTTCCAAGAACCAGTTCTTTGATTCACTTATTCTTTGTTTTGCTCTTTATTCTCAATTTCATTAATTTCTGCTTTGATATTTATAACTTTCTTCCTTATGCTTTCTTTAGATTTGGATTTTTCTCATTTTTATAGGACCTCAAGGTCATCATTAGGTTATTTATTTGGACTTGTTCTGTGTTTGTGATGTGGTTGTTCACAACTAAAAACTTCCCTCTTAGCACTGATTTCCTTGTGTCTGATATGTTATGGTATGTTGTATTGGGATTAACATTTGATTGTGGGAACTGTCGAATTTTTTCCTTGATTTCTTCTGTGACTTGATCTCTTATGTGACTCTTCTGTGATTATTTAGGAGTGTATTGTTTTATACTCATTTGTTTGCATAATTTCTGTGGTTTCATTTGCCATTGATCTCTAGTTTCCTCACACCTTAATCAGATAATATGTGCAGGATAATTTTGATTCTTTTAAATACTTTATGGAAGCATGCTTTATGAGCTAGTGTGTGGTCTGTTTTGGAGAATATTTCTTGTGTTGCTGGGAAGAATATGTATTCTGATATTGGGTGAAACTCTGTAGATATCTATTATATTCATTTGTTTAAATGTTCAGCTTAACTCTGATATTTTTTTGTTGACTTTTTGTCTAGTTGATACGTTTGTGACAGTGTGGTGTTGAAGTTTACCACAGTAATTGTGTTTATCTGAGTTATGTTCAATTGAAGTTGGATGTGCTGGTGTTTGGTGCATATATGTTTATAATTGTTATCTCTTCCTATTAAATTGTTTCCTTAACCAATATATAGGATCCTTCTTTGCCTCTTCTGATCAGTTTTGCCATGAAGTCCACTTTGTCAGAAAATAGGATTGGAACTTCTATTTGTTTTTGGGGTCCCATTGCATGGAATAATTTCTATTTGATTTTTAGTCTGTGAATGTTTTTTGGATTAAATGACTTTCTTATGTACAGCATACTGCTGTACATAAGGTTTTGTTTTTGATTCACTGTGATAATCTGTGTGTTTTGATTGAAGAATAGAGATCATGCATATTAAGAGGTATTACTGAAAGGTATTAATTTATTCCTATCATCAAATTATTTTCCTGTTGCTAGTTTCCTTTTTTCCTTTCTAGTTAGCTGCTCACCTTGCTGAGTGTATTACTCTCACAGATTTTTTTGGCATTGTTAACTTTGTTGTCTCTAGGATATCCTTGAGAATTCTTTGAGTCTGATTTGGTGGTCATGAATTTCTTAATGTGTTCCTTTTCATGGAAAGAGCTTGTTCCTCCCATCAGTTTTGAAAGACTGTTTTGTAGTATATATGTGGGATGGGAATTATTTGCTTTTAGGGCTTGAAACACTTCACTTTAGTCTCCCTTGGCCTTTAAGATTTGTGTGAAGAAATCTGCTGTAATTCTAATGGGTATAACTTTACAGTGATTTGTTTCTTTTGTCTAACATCTTTAAAATTCTGTCCTTTTGTTGGACTTCTGGGATTTTGACTATTAGGTTTTATGGAGAAGTTCTTTTCTGGTTGTAACTATTTGGGGTTCTATATACCTTGCACACATGTATGTGAAATTTTTTCCCTATGCTTGGAAAGTTTTCTTTATTTCTTTGGCCATGTTTCCTATGCCATTTGTGCTGTGTTCTGATTTTTGCTCATTCGGTCTTAAGATTAATCTTATTTGTGTCATCTAGTTGCTCCTGCCTCCATTTTCCATATTCTCTTGTTTTAAAGTATATCTGAATAATTGTTCACCGCCATCAACCTTGTCTTCTAGTTCTAATCCTGTGTGCTCACATTGGTCACTTCTGCTGCCCACACTTCTAATGGAATTTTTAATGTCTTAGATTTCTATTTGGTACCTTTTCTAGGACTCTAATTATTTTCTTTTTTCTTTCTGTCTTTTTTTTGATCTTTTTGAGACAGGGCCTCACTATGCAGTTCAGGCTGACCTTGAGCTCACTTATGTTGCCTAGGCTGGTCTCAAACTCACAGTGGTCTTCCTGTCTCAGCCTCCTGAGTGCTGGGATTATAAGCGTGCACCACCACGCCCAACTCTAATTCTTTTCTGAACTGGTTATTTATGTTTTGCATTGTTTTATTTAGCTCAGCTAACCTCCTATTAGTGTCTTCTATAAAAATTCTGTAATGCTAAGCCCATTATCTGTTTAGTTATGTTTTCTGTGAGCTTTCTGAGCACCTTATTGTTCCTTTTTTTATCTTCTATTTTAGTATTTCAAGTAATTCCACTGTATTTGTTTGATTTTCTCTTCTTCAATACCCCATTCATCCTCTTTAGGGGAGGTGTGATTTTTGGGAGCTACTTTGTTGTTTCAACTTCTCGTGTTTCTATTTTTGGGTGGTGATATTTTAATGGACATACAGTAATTATGTACCAAATACAATAAACTATACTTCTACTAACATTGAAAAGAATTTAATAGTCATAGCATAGAGTTAACTACCTAAAGAATAATGCTTAATTATTATACTAGTAAAGATAAAAGGGATGATGGGAGAACAAAAGGAATAAAATTTTAAAATTTAAGCAATGTAAGATGAAAAGGACAGAAAAATGAGGTAAATGAGATAAATGATCTTTTTAAGAACTTAAAAGAAATTCATTAAATTAGATAAAAGTAACAGAAGGCAAAAGGAAAAAATGGAGAAAATAAGAAGGAAAAGGGAGGAAAAATAAAAGAAAATAAATTAAAGGAAGAAAATAGCCCAGACTTCAAAAAAAAGGTAAAGAAAAATAAAATAAATTTTAAAAAGGAAATGTGTCCCAAAATTATTTGTATGTATGAATGAATGGTTTCTTTTCAGGGTTTGCAGTCTTGGAAACCAGCAAATCATAATTTTCTCTGCCTACCTGGCTTTATAGTCTATGGGTTTCTGAAATACTCCCCTGCTCCAGAACCCCTCTGTCTGTACACTTTAGGCTGTGGCAGTAATCAAACCCAAGATTTGACCTACCCATGGGAGAAAGCAATCAGACCCCTGATCTCTTTGCAGAACATAGGCAACAGAGTAGGGTTTTATAAAGACCACTAGACTTAATGCCAGCACTTTCAGATCAAGTCACCTCTGAAGGCCACGCACATCCAGCTTGGCTTCTCATCACAGAAAGTCCTTCCCGCCCTAAGGTTAAACTTCTTAGGGGATCTAAGTCTAGCCTACACCCTCTCTCTCACTGTCTCTTTTGACTGTCTTCTACTCACTCATTGTGATAAGTTAACACTGTAGGTCCTGAAGTGAAGTTGTTCTGTGGCTCAGTCTTAAAGAATTAATCCCTTCCCAAAATGCCTACTGATTAAGATTTCTCAAATATCATGGGTGCTTCACTGGATTTCTTCTCCAAATGTAGCCTGCCATGCAGAAGGAGTACCTTTTGGAATAAAACGTACACTGCTTTTGCAGTTACCATAGCCATCAACTTTTCTTGTGAAGGCTTGGCCTCATCTATGATGTCAGCTCTTGTTACATGAATTGGAGAAGTGAAAGTCTGGATTTTGTCCTGAAGAGTTGTAACTTCGTCGACATTTTAGACCTTGATTGTTTAATGAATTTTCCTTTTTCAAACTAATGGAAGGACCTACCCTATTTATTTGCTCTAAGTAGTTGCCATTTTGTTTTTATCTGCCATTTGTTGTTGGTGTTGTTTTGGTTTTTATATGGGTTACTGAGTCAGGGTCCTGGATTCAGGGTCCCTACTTCACCAGTTTTAATGTAATTGTTGATGAGTTACTTAATATCTCTGAACTTCAGGTCATCATTTGTAAAATTAAAAGAATAACCACAGTCTTCTAGGATTGGTAGAGTGATTAAGGAGCAAATACTTTCACAGTGCTTGTTGCAGTCTGTTGTCTGGATGACATTTGGACATTAAAGGAGGTGTCAGTGGTTTCATGGGCAGTGGTGATGGTGTTAGTTATTATTAAAAGTTATTATAATGTCCACAAAAATGACTTTCTGTCCTTCCATTTATGTTGAAAAACTGGCCTTAATTAGTGAGATAAGAGGTGAAAGTGAGATTAAAAGCAAGCATTTTCTAAGTGGAGAAGAGTCCTTGTTCCCTGCCCCAGATGATTTACTTGTACTCTTACTTGAGAAGTTAGAGAATTTGACTAATAAATCCTTGGGCCTTCTGCAGACACCATTTAAATTGCTCGTCAAGTGGAATTCAATCTTTGTGATTCAGATGCTTTCATAGTGATCATGGTGATAGTGCTAATAGAGAAAGGATCTTAGTTTTCCTACTATTAATGCTTTAACATTTCAGAGCCATTATGTATACATTATCTTGTTTTATTCTTTTGGCCTTTGGACTCAGGATGAGTTTTTTATTACTACTTCTGTTCTTGTTAGTTTCTTCCTGAGAGATGAGAAAGTTTAGAATTAGGAAGGAAGCCAAGTAGGATGGCAAAAGATGGTGTCTGCTTTCCTGCAAATCAAAAGACCTACAGGTTATGTGCCAGAATTAGTTAATGCTGTCTGATGCAAAGCCATCCATTAAATCTTGATACACTGTTTGCAATCTTGGCACTCCACAAAATGCTTTGGCAAAAGATTGTTCTCCCACTTGCCGTCCAGAGCCCTCCATTCAAACTGTAGCATGCTTCACGTGACATACAGAATGCTCAGTTTCGTTTGTTGAGAAGGGACGAACTTGGGTTAACTGTTAAAGGACCACAGTAGTTGCCTCGCTAAGCCTATAGTTTTTAAACAGAATAGAAAGATATTTTTTCTCAGAGGCTTTTTAAGGTGGATATTTGTGTTGGCACTACATAGGGCCAGGTGCCAGCATGGCTGGAGTTGAATTGTAGCACATTGTAAGAGTCCTAAGTGTCGTTTTGTCCACTTTGCAACCTACTATGAGACTCATATTCTATAAGTCTCAAACTAGATTCGTAAAGCCTCTTCACATAATCTTATATTTTCAGACTTGTAAGATAATCTTTGTTGTTTCTATTGTTATTTAACAAATCTAATACATCCAGATACTCTTTATACTATTAAAAAAAGAAAAAAAAACTACTTTCCTGAAGCATCTGCCACATGATGTAGTTCTGCCTTCCAACAATGGCCTGTCTTTTCCAGAATGGCCTTGCTGAGGTGTGGAGTATGCAGAAGTGCTGCATTAATGCTCCTGGCTCTCAGCAATTTGTTCTTATCACTCAGATTTTGAATTTTTTAAGGCATAGGTCTCTCATTGCTCTCTCAGTTGTCCATTTTATCCCATGCCGTAGAACAGTTCCAGCAAGGGGCACATGAAAACTACAGTGTCATTCACTGACTATTGAGGCAAGCACTGAGGTTGAACATGTTGGTTAGGGGAGCTGATGCTAACAGGCCCTCTATGCCCTGCTAAGACATTAAACACAAACTTTGGTCAGATGTGATGTAGGAAGGCAATTATGGTGGTAATGTGGGTAATGAACTGGGATTTAGGTGAAAAGATACAAGGCAATTAGGTTGGTATATTTCCATTGATCAACATTCTTTAGATACAGCAGCCTAACTAATTATGACTACACCCAGCTGTGATATCAATAATTCTGGGTTTCTCAGGCTTTTAAAAAGCTCCAAAGGACAGTGCTAAATATCTTGTTGGGTTCTAGGGTCATTACCATGTATGGCTTTCCCCTCATAGTGTCTAAGTAGGAAATGATTATCTGGTTGCTCTCAACAACCCCATCCTAGCTCCTACTGATTTCCTCTATTCTGTACTGCTTACCACCCTGTGATTCTTTCTGGAATCTTTCCAAGCATGATATTTAAGCTTTCTGGTCATCAGTTATATTCATCATTTTTGCCTTATTGAAACTTGGAGTATAAATATCTCTTTTTCTATTTTCTGACCTTATCTATATGTATTTTCTCAAAGTATACTTTGACGTATGTAGTCACAAATACAAATGTTTTTGAAATGTGTATCAGTATTTGTGTAGATTTAGAACCTTGGATTCCCTCATTAACTAGAAGAAGTCTCTTTCTCTTTCTTTTCTGTCTTGGGCCTTATTCTTGTGTGTTCTACCCCTAACAATTATTTTTCTGATATTTTCTTTTCAGCACACTTCCTGAGGAACAAATATAAATCAGGTACTAGAGTTATTATAAACTTCATAATGCTCAGAGTCCATCTTCATTTTAAAATTGTAAATGATATACACTTCGATAAAAATTATTATATAGGCATACTCTCATTCAAATCAATATGCCACTAAATATAATACATGCTCTGATATCAGAGACATTAAAGTATGTTTAAAATCAATCAATTACAGTGGGTTATTATTAGTACACACTGTTCTATGTATTTTTTCTATCATACATAAACATTCTATGATGTCTCTTTGCTTTGAATCTCTTTATTAGAATAGTATAAAAGGAATATTCTGCTTCATCATTGCCTATATTTTTAAGAGCAGCATTTTAAGGATATGCTGCATTTTGTTTAACCCATCTTCTATTTGTAGAGATTTAGGTTGTGTCAAAGTTTTCACTCTCGGGAACAGTTCTATAGTACATATGCTTGTGCATAGATTTTAGTACATATTCTACAGTACTTAGAATAAATTCTTAGGCAACATATTGCTGAACCAAAGATTTTTAACAATTACTGAAATCTCTATGTGGACTTTATAACAGCAAATGTCTCTTACACTTTACCAGGAACAGGTGAGTGCGTTTCTGTGTGTGTGTGTGTGTGTGTGTGTGTGAGAGAGAGAGAGAGAGAGAGAGAGAGAGAGAGAGAGAGAGAGAGAGAGAAAGCACTTCTGGATTTATTTGTTCAGTATTTATTAGCCATTTAGACTTCCATTTTATGAACTGTGTATGATTTTTCTATGAAAAATTTTTGTATAAATTTGAAGTAACTTTTATATGTGATAGATATTATTCAGTTCATTGTCTTATATATTGCAAATATCCTTAGTAGTTTGCCATTTTTGAAACTTGATTTGCTAAGTGTATTTTTACCTCTATACAGTTTACTGTAGAATATTTGTATAGACTTAGATTTTTAGGTTTTTTTTTTCCCTTTCTGTTTTGGTGTCACTCTTTCAAAGGCCAACCTATTGTCCAAGCATTTGATTAAACGCTCTCATTCTCTATTTTAATTAAACCACATTCTTCTGTCAGTGGTTATGACTTGTTTTTAAAGAACAAGGAAGGCTTTGGAGCTATGCCTGAATGATACCATCTCTGACTCTGGGAAAAATTATTTATCTACTCTGAGTTTCAAGTTTCACCTTAAAAGAACCTATTTCCACAGCATTATTGTGTTATTCAAATGACATTATAGGTATGAATAGATATAGCAAAGAAATTAGAATACAGAATGTAAGCAGTACTCAACAAATAATTTTTTCCTTTCTCTTAGGAAAAACTTAGTGAAATGTGAGGGGTACTTTACTTGGAATGATTGAAATAAAATTTTAAGCCTTCTCACTTTGAGATCACTCTTTACACAGGCCGACCTGTCGTCAGGCAGGTTGAGCTCCACACCTGCTGTAAAAGAATAAGAGATGGCACCACTGAACACAACAGATTAGGTCTGACTTGCTTTCACATTCAGTGGCAGTCCTGCCACTCTAGGGTTGTAACCTGTGACCACTAAGTTTTGAAGGTAGAATGTACAAATCGCTGCCGTGAGTTAGTTTCTCTCATTCTCCATCCCCAAGGATATTACTGTTCCTGAAAAAGGACTCAGAATGTAGAAGAGGTAGAAAGCTGCCGGGGCACAATGAACAAGAAGCTCTTGTCTCACAATACTGCTTTGGGCCCCCTTAGCACACAAGTATTGGGTATAGGAATGTGAATAATGCAGACTTTGGATATAATTTGTATTTTGAGATGATGGTACAAAGAACATCCTTGACATTTCTTCAATGGTACACAAGCAAATACAGAAATCACATCTCATTCTGTGTACTCAACACAGCAATAAAGAATGATCTATTTTCCATTCCAGTTTTTAGCTTGTTATTTTTTTATTCAAAAAAGTCAAGAACAAATTCTACAATTTCCAGGGCATAAAGACTTAGATACATCGGGGGCCCTAAATCGTGACACAAATGAGAAGAGGAACACAGTAGAGCGTAATATTTCCCCTGCCTCCCATCTCTGTCCGATTCTGCTTCCATTTTTCCCTAGAACATTAAGCTTGAAATTGATCGGAGATTTCAACACAGCCTAAACACTCACTCACACCGTCAGTGCCATCAATGAAACAAAGAAGGTTGAATTGATACTCAGAACACCAGTAATAACATAATGGGTACAACTACATAATTTTTTATTCTCTTCCCTTATAAAATAATAGTTATAAAGAACAATAATAAAAGCCATCAAATACCTGTGTAGCATAGTTTCCTGGCTCTTTTCATGCCTATCTCCATTTAATCTTCACAGTAATTCTGCGATGTTCATATTGTAAGTATCGTTGTGGGCTTCTGTTAGAGACACTTCGTTAGCATGGTGGAGTACCTTCCTCAACAATTCTCTAAGACCCTATCCTAGTAACTGGACTAGCAGTTTCATCCAGATGGGGCATCGCAGCCCTAGGCTGGGACCTACATAGATACGATCTCCATTTCTCTCCTTCAAGGCACTCTTTCCTTTCTACCCTATGTATGGAATCAACTAAATACTGCAAGACGCCCTCAGACTCATCTCTGGGATCATCTTCGGACCTTATGGATAGGTCTTATTCCTAACAGACTGGCCTAGTGAGCAAATTACTTCCGCTGGCCCTTGAGGATTTTTGTTAGTTGAATTGCTTAAGTTTGGACCTCTGTAGTGGTGCTGATATACTGATTAGGAGTGACTCAAATTGATTTTGTAGACCAGACACACAGACTCAGACACACACACACACACACACACACACACACACACACACACACGTTTTGCAGTGCTGTTCACATCCTAGTGGTAGCCCTGTAGATAAGAGAAAATATAGAGTCTGAGATTTTTGTCCTTGGCACAAACACATTAGCATGCTGCCATTTTATGAATGCTGCAGAAGACATGAGCCTCTTGGGTCTGAGACAAAGGATTAGTTGTTATTCATAGCAGTAGCAAGAGCCAACGTATCATTTTCTTAGGTCAGTTTAAACCCGGGTTGCCACAAGGTAACATGAAGACCAGGCACATTCAGGGGGGTATTATAGGAAGGGAATTCTGAGTTTAGGAAACTTGAGTCTTTGTAATGAACATAGTGTGCCTACCTTTTGATCAAGAGAGAGACAGCTATTTGGTACACAAATATCTTTCAAAGAATCCTGCAGAAAGGAAGATCATTCCTCTCTGCCGTGAACCATCCTCAGAGACCTCTTAAGAATAAGATAATTCCCTCTTAATAGTGAGTTCTGTTTGGTACCTCTTGATTGCAATGTTCAAGGACTATCCCAATCCTGCCCTGGAACAGCTTTAATCTTCAAGATAGTCTTAAGTAAAACTGCTTTCCAAAAGAAAAGACTGAAGTTAGGAAAAAGGAGCATGGATATCTGAAAGGCATGTCCTATGTTTTCTAAGTCTGTATTTTACTTTGACCTTTTCCATACACATTTGTTTTAGAGTCTACAGGCTTACCCATGGGTAGCAGCAGCTATGTAATGGTTTGATGTGGACTTTCACATCCCCCACACATATCTAAAGCTGCACTGCCCGTGTGTAGCATTACTTATCTAACATTTTGATTTGGAACCCCACCGCCACCACTTAAAATTACCCAGACCACTAGTCCTTTGAAATGCATAGAATTTCCACCATTGCAGTCACTCTCTTCAGTTATGGGATTATCCCCAGAAGATCCTTGTATAAATGTGTTTCATTATGTGACAAAAGTAATGAAATGATCCCTTTCCTCCTGTTAGTATATCAATGTGTTTCAGTTACAGTTTCCAAGGAGCAACTGTGTTTATCCTGTGTATGGATTATGCAGGAAGGGTGGTTGTAATAGGAGCATGGGAAGAAGTGAGAAACAACAAATAGGAGGCATGGGAAGAAGTGAAAATAATAAATATACATGGACCTGGATGAGGTCATTTCAGTGGATCCCTGTGAAATAAGGGAATAACTTGAAACAGAGGAAAACCCAGCTATAGAAAACATTGCCAGAGGGGTCGGCGAAGAGTGTTTTAGAAGTCACTCCACAAATTATATTAGAGCCTGTCTTGCTATTAGGCTTTAAAATTAGAAGTAAAGTGGAAATTACTATATTGTATCCATTGCTACCGTTTTCCTTGACTTTTAAAAAATGTAGGCACTATTCTTCGGAAATGAATGTCAATAAAGTGTTTCTAAGGAACAATTCAAAGGCAGTTGTATTTGCTTACTGGTCAACTTCACCTTCTATTCTGGATGCCCCACTCAGCACTAGCTGCATGTCCTGCCTGTGGAGATATGTTTAGCCTCAACAGCATATACTGTCCATGGGTGTCACCTCTTTGGCCAAGCCACACTCTTAGCAACTGCTGCCACCAAGAACACCAGCAACTTGGATACAAAGCATGATATTTACATTGATAGGGTTGAGTTAACTCTGTGGTAGTGAAAAACCTCAGTTTTTCATTTCCTGCCTGGTATTTCCAATCTGGAATTTCAACACTGCACTTACATGCATTTTGCCTTTTAAGTGTTTCGTGGTGTTACAACATTTGAGAAGTTCCCAGGAACCCTTAATCCTCCTACAAACACTGGTTTGTAAGCTTAGGAAAAACTCACTGTATCAGCATTATCTCTTTGTGCCCCTGCTGACTAATTCTAATTTTGCATTGTTCATCTTTAGATTGTTCCTGTACTCTCTTTTAGTTCAAGTTTCCTTTTAAAAGATACCAATAAAAGGACAAAGGAAAAAAGATGTTTAGAAAATCCTGGCTGCTCCTTTTAAGAGCAACTGAACTTAAAGCTATTGCCCCTATTGTTTTTCATGAAGCCTCATTTAAAATATTTTATTAATGTGAAGAGACATACATTCAGGGATAAGGACCAGTGAACAGTAGCCATGGCAACCAGGAAGCCATTTGGGACAAAAAAAAATCAGCAAAGAGTAAGTGTTTTAATCCTTAACTTTAATCCCTTTACTTCCTGTTCTCAAAATGAAATATAAATCAGGCACCATGCAGCGCTGCAATTTTTCTCTGAAAGGGATGTTGGCAAAAGAGGATTAGTAATGGACAGACGTGTTTAAGGAATTTAATCACACAATTTGTTGTAAAACTTTTGAGACCACGAGTGACCAGTTCCTTTGAGTGGCATCAATGAGAACCAACAAAACATACTTTGAAACTGATTAGAGAGTTGGCACAGGGGGAAACCCTGTTTGCTGTTATTGTTACATCATTTCGGCTATGGTAATGACATGGGAAACCAAGGAATTCACTTGGTTCCCCAGTGGGGAGGTAGAAGACTTGTGGGGGTGTCTCCTTGGTAGAATAGAGATATTCTTTTGATCTTCATGGTACTACAGAAAAATTAAATTGCCTGTTTTTACTACGGGGTTTCTACAAAGCCATGTGCTCTCCATTGTCAGCAGATTTGAGTTTCTGCTGAAAGGCATAGATTTTAGTTTCTGTGGAGAGTAAAACAGGACTCTCAGATGGACAGATTATTATATTTTAGTATCCCTACTTCTTACCCCAAGATTATCTTCTGTGTGACTAGGAGATTTAGTCTACTCATTAATTTCTGATATAAAACAGTCTGGTTTTCTTTTTCCAAAGCCATTGAAATATTGTTTGACTTTATAATACCTCAGTCTTCCCTGTTTCGACTTTAGGGGACCATTGGGGGTAAAAGAGTAGCATGTCTTTCTGTGGCAATTTTCCTTCCCCCAACATATATATCCGAGTTTTTCTTTGATAAGTTTCTGGTGGCCTGAAAGTTTCCAGCGCACAAGGCTCTTTGCAGAGATCTAAAGTAGCTACATCTTGTACTAGCTTCCTACAAGGTCAGAATGTGAAATTACTTCCAATAATAGCATCCTCCCAAGGGATTGCTGATAATTATGATAGACAAGCAACATGAAGTCTAGAGCATTTGAGAATAAAATTAGACATAGCAGACCTCTAAGTATGAAGTACCATGCAGACCCTGGGAACAAAAGTTTATATGCCCTGAAAATGGCAGGACATCTGAGGAAGAAAACCAGCATCGTGCTCTCCAACTTAGAGGATAACGTGCAGCGTTGCCAACGTCTGGTTCTGCTTACCTTGACCTGGTCTTGTTTGTCCCTGTTCTGATGAACCAGCAAGACTAATGTGTGTAAATATCGCTTCTGTAATTTTGTCTTTGTACCATGAGTGGCCATGCACAGCGATCTATATCCTTTTCACACTTCTCTTGGATTTTTGGCTTTCAAGTCTGAATATCCAGGATAGGGTTATTTATTTTATTTTGTTTATTATTTATTTTGTGGTACTAGGATTGAACCTAGGGGACTCTGAACCGTATCTCCAGCCCTCCACACATTTTAGAATTTTAACTGAGACACAAGATCTTGTTGAGTTAGCCAGGCTGGCCTAAAAACTTCCAATCTTCTTCTCCCCCAAGAAACTTGAATTACAGCTGTGTGCCACTATACCCAGTTGTTTTGCTGAGAATGGACTAGGTTAGAGGGGACAGGTAAGAAGAGCAATCAAATGGTGTTACTCTGAAAAAAGAATAGTAGGTTGTAAACATGAAGAAGACTCCAGCAGAATGTGAAGGTGCTAGAGGAGTCCAGTGTCCATCCTGATCTTTAGTTTGAGGCACTTTTCTGAATCAGGTCTCCTTTCTGTTGGTTGTTGAGAGGCTCTTCATTCTACCAAAGCATCCAAAAAGCACAGGATTTGTGCATCGCTCTTACCAAGGGCCCTTAGACGAGGGAGGAAGTGACTGTCAGCAAAGGGGGCATGCTCTTGGCTTGGCAGCGATATCTCAGAGAAGAAAGGCTGTGGAGCAGTATTAAAAACTGGACGTGAAGCAGTGGCCAGGTCTCATTACTTATGGCCTCCTTACTTATTCAAACAGGAGGCAGAAGATGGAGGCTTCAGTCAAATGGGGGACTAGAATGTGTAGTTTTGCGTTCGCTGAGCTTGAAATTTCTGTGTTCTACTAATCAAATATACACTAGACGTTGACTCTTGTTTTAAAAGTATGGTAGAAAAATTAGATTTGTTCCCAGCTGTTCCAGATGAATGGGAGATATAAAGTATATGTGTAAATGTAATAAATGGACATTTCCTATTGGAAAGATTGCTCCTTTGCACATTCCAAGAGGAAATATATAAATGGAAATAGTATTATCTGGTAAAGTTTGGCATGAATGGAAACTGTTACAAGGAAATAAACTTCCCAAATTTTTTCTTTTAGCTTCTGTTAAGATTTCACTGTATTATTTCCAGCTTTATTCTTAATCAATAATTTAAGCATGCTTAAGCAGCCTTACCCTATTCTCCTTACATTGACCATTTGTCTTGGAGGCCTGCCCTCAGTGAAAAGCATGGGTTAGTGAGTTCTTAGTAGCCATTGATTCATATGTTATTCATTCATTAATTTGTTCATGCATATCCCAAACATTTGTAAAGTACTTTTTGTGTGAAAAAAAAAAAAAAACACACCATTTTAGGTTGCAGGATCCACCACCTGTGGCAACCTGTTTACAAAGACCTTTTTTCCCCCTTTGTGATATACATACAGATATATGTGTGGCTTATAAGTAACTGCTGGAAAAGGTGGAAAACCAAAATTGGCCATCATCAAAATGAAGCGGAAAAAAAGAAATGTTTCTGAGATGGCTACCTCTAGGAAAACTTCTAGGGAGAAGTGACACTGACTTGGACCTTGGCGAACACGCACAGTGTCCTGTACATGCATGGAGTGTGGAGAAAAAGATTTGAGCAGAGGAAGGTTTGTGGCTGTGAGTGCAGCATGAGACTTCACGATGAGAATGGGCAGGATTACAAGGAAGAGCATCGCGACTCTCTATGCTCTGAGTCATGGAGCGGGAAGCCGGGCAGCCGGGGAGGCCAGCTTGTTACAGCCTGTGAGTGTGGGTTGTAGGTTGTGTTTCGAGGAGTCACTAGGGGACTTCAAATTTCGGGAATGATATTGTCAGTGCGATCCTTGTGGACACTTAAGCTCCTGTTGAGTGGGCTGGGAAGAAGAGCAAAAAGCAAGTGCTTTCTGTTGAAATGACAGCCTTCAACTTTTAGAAGTTAGCATTGTAGAAGTTGTCCACTTGTGTACATTAAAACTCTTTTCAGTCAATTCCTTTTAGTTGCGTGAAAGGGAGAAAGAATGAGATCCTCTGTTTCTGCAGTGAGCTCCTCCTTATATTTCCTAATCTATAGCGTAGGCAGGGGCAGTAGTCAGAAATCAGTTCAAGGGAAGACAATGCCAAGCTGGTAAGATGGACAAGGGAAGTCATAACACGAGCTGGCTGCTTTTATTAAACCTTGAGAATACTTGAACAGAAGGACGCCACCCTTGAGTGGGTGAGATGGAATATATGTGGTCACATGCATGCGATAAGCTAGTGTCAGAGGAACTTACGGAACTGTGTGATGGAAGCAATACTTTACTATCTCACTCTGTGTCTTCACAACTCCAAGTCCAGGCCCCAAAGCGGGAAGGAGGATATTTCACTGATCAGTTCCATAGTAATATTTCTGTTTATAAATAAAAAGAACTCCTCCTTTAGTTTCGTCTTCTACTTTTGAAATTCACCTCCTGATAAAGCTTCACCTTGTGAAGCACACCTTTGACTGTGTCCATTTATGTATCATTTTCCAGTCCAAAAAAAATGTAAGGTTCTTGGTGTCAGTTTTAGAAAAATATTGACTTAAGAGAAAAATAGTGTTTTTATAAATGTAACAATACAGTAAAAACACAAGCTGCATGCCGTTCT
>NW_004955434.1:8133172-8221237 GCF_000276665.1 Chinchilla lanigera | reverse complement strand
TTTTTTTTTTTTTTTTAGTTTTTCTCCGGTACCGGGAACCGAACTCACGACCATGAGCTTGCCAGGCAGGCACTTTGCCGATGAGCTAAATCCCCAGCCCCTCAAAATCCTTTTGAACCTCAGCTCCCCAGCCCTGTCCAACATGACAGCTAGAATAATGGTAAAGATTTTGGTAAATAAGACATCTAGATGAAGTATTAACATCTCTGGAGTGTTCTGAAAATGTTGCAAAAATGCATTTGGTTTCTGATGTATTTTGGCCTCTTTCAAGAGTGAACATTAGCTACATTCTTTGAGATAAAATAGTTCCAGGGTGCTATTCACAAACTGCTTTTGATTGGGACACTATTTGGCCTCCAAGACTGGTTTTAAGGCGAAGCACCTATAATGTGTTGCTTACTGTTAATGATATATCAGCTTCTTCTAAGTTAAAAAAAGATGGTGATAAACATGGGCATGCAGGTATATTTATGGAATGCTGCCGGTGAAGTACTACTCAACCACAGAAAAGAACAAAATTTTATCATTTGCAGAAAAATGGGTAGATCTGGAGATTATTATGTTGAATGAAATAAGCTAGACTCAGAAAGATAAATATTACCTGTTCTCCTTACTATGTAAAATCTAAAAAAAAAAAAAAGATAAGTAAAAGGGTTACTATCATTAGGAGAAAGGTGGAAAGGGCAGAAGGTAGGGATGTAAGGTAGCATAATACAGAGCATGAATCTTATTAAAATGTCTATTATACACAGTAAGCCCCCCCTCAAAAAAACTGTGGAACTGAGGCAGGAATGAGGGAACCATGAGGAGAATGATTAAAGCGTGTTACATGCGTGTACAAATCTGCCGTAATGAAACCCATTTATCTGTATAATCAATGCACACTGATGAAAATGTGAGAAAAAGACAGTAACTGTATACAGCATTCACACTTCTTCTGTTGTCACATGGCTACACCATAGTATGCAAAAGGAAAAAGTTGATAGCAAAGGGATTCCAAAGCTAGCCAGAGGAGAAAAGAAAGTAAGAGTGCATGTTAGAGAGTGTTATAATACCTCCACACTGCGTATTAATGAAAATATAACAATAGAACCATCAGTTAACATGTGTTTCACTCTGATGAAAACCATGGGTTAGTTAAATGACTTATTATCTCGTGTTATCCCTAACAACAGCCTTGTAAATTAGTTGCCATGATTTAACTGCATAATACAAAGAAAATCCAGCTAAGAGAGGTAGTGAATATTTTCATGGTTGTTATTTCATAAGTAAGGATATAAAAGTTCAAATCCAGGTACTGCAAACAGCCTACATTCTTACGTTTTATGATTAATATAGTGGATGAGCTATTATTTACGGATGGTTGCATGCTATTCATAGGGCAAGGGCTGGTGATAGATAACTCACTCGTGAGCAGAGATACTAACATCATGCTTAGCGCCAGAAAATAATTTCATCAAATTTGCAGATGGCACTGAAGAGGCATGTGGTAGCAAGTTGAATGAAATGCAGCTAAAAAAGAGATTTTTGTATCAGTAAACTTTAACAGAGCTTTAAAAAGTTAACTTTCAGAACCATCAGGAATAAAGAACATCACATATGGAAAAAGATCTAGGAGTTTTACTTGATTTGTTTCATTTACACCACACTAAACTCCACAAGGGCAGGGAGCTCTGTTGTCTGATGAACCATTTTATTTCCTAGACCTGGCATAGTTAGTTGAGAGCGCACTATAAAGATACAGTAAATATTTGCTGAAGGAAGGAAGGAGGGAGGGAGGGAAGGAAGGAAGGAAGGAAGGAAGAAAAGAAGGAAATTTATAATAGGGATTTTTAAAGAACTGTTGACTTTTAGGCTGTGTTAATAGAAGGAGTGGAAAAATACAATATCTAGAAAATGTAAAACAAAGGTTGTGTCTATTCTGTTGTACTTGCTCAGACAATTGGTCCACTATATTAATATTAGGGTATTATTTGCTGGTTCAGCATACAGTAGTAGTATTTGGGTGTTATTTGCTAGGTTATAACAGAAAGATCTAGCATTAAAAGTAATTAAGCCATATGCGGTGGTGTACACCTACAATTCCAACGCTCTGGGTTGAGGGAGGAGATAGCAAATGGACCCCAGCCTGGGTAATTTAACAAGCAAGGTCCTTGCCCTTCCTTCCTTCCTTCCTTCCTTCCTTCCTTCCTTCCTTCCTTCCTTCCTTCTTTCCTTCTTTCCTTCTTTCCTTCTTTCCTTCTTTCCTTCTTTCCTTCTTTCCTTCTTTCCTTCTTCCCTTCTTCCCTTCTTCCCTTCTTCCCTTCTTTCCTTTCTTCCTTCTTTTTCTTTTTCTTTTTCTTTTTCTTTTTCTTTCTCTCTCTCTCCCTCTCTCTCTCTCTCTCTCTGTCTGTCTCTGTCTCTGTCTCTCTCTCGCAGGCACTTGTGCCACTGAGCTATATCCCCCACCCAACAAGACTCTGTTTCAAAAAAAATTTTTGAAGGTGAAGGTCCTGGGTTCAATCCCTGGTACAAAAAAATAGTAGTCAAGGTGGTGACTGAAGTAATACAATTCATGGAGGAACAGGACTGATGTTTTAATAAGTGGTTGTGTCAGGCATGGTGTTAAGTGCTTTCAGGATCTTATTTAGTTCTCAAAGCAACCAAGATAGAAAATGTTATTACCATCATTTTACAGAAGGGAAATTGCATTCAGGAAAGTGGATAAACTTGCCCAAGTTCTCACAGTAGTTGAACCAGTTTGTTAAACAAAAAGGCATCAACTTTTCCTAATTAAGTATCCTCTTAACTCTGTTGAAAACTAACAATGTTCATCTTGGAGAAAAACTGCCACAGGGCTTACAAAGAAGCTTAACCACAGACCTTTACAGCATTTCAAAACTTCTCAAATATTAGAAGAACTATAAAACTAGACTGTGAGCAAAGTTACCCTGCAGGCTGGGGGACAGTTGGAGGAATAAACTTCCTGGGGGGGACAATTAGACAGATTATAGTTCAATTTGAGACACAACTTTCTAATGACTTGGAGGAGTGGCAGGGAAGGACTTTCCTGTCACCAAAAAGATTTAGAAAAGCTGAACTGACATCATGCCATGGTAGAAAGCAGTGCTCTGTAGTTCAGTACAGTAAATTTAAATGTAATTGAAATGAAATTAAAAGTTTGGTTCTTCAGTCATGCTAGCCACAGCTCTAGTGCTCATTAATCACATGTGGCCAGTGGCTCCCAATTAGTTCAGTGTAGAACTTTTCCATTGCATAAATTTCAATTGAATAGCAAAGCTTTAGAAGAACTGGGTAGGATTATTGGACCTTAGCTCCACTTCACTTGAAATTCTCTGCTTGTTTGAATAGGTCCCATCGATCATAATTTTTTACTAAATAACCATTAGTTTCACTGTGTGTATATTGGTGCTGATTTTTCATATGTCGCATTGAGATGCTGTCTGACATGTGTACCCAGTCTACTATTTTGGTGTGGTCATTAATCAGTGATGGATAAAAACTAGGGCCTTCAGAGTCACTGCTAAATAAATAGGTATCCTCTGTGTAGAAGCTCAGGGTGCTTTGTGCCCACCCACTTGGACGCTTCTGCTTCCAAAGAAGTTCTTCCAGAGCCGTTTTTCTAAGCCTTTGTCCTCATTCTTTTCCTCTTTGCAAATAGGTCATTCCCAAAGGAAACGAATTTGATAGCAGATTGTTGGAGATTAATTACCTATGACATGCCAAAGCCACTTCATAAATGTCAGTGCTAAGGAATCCCCTAGAGATGGAATTCTTAGATTCCACTGAAAATTAATTGTAATTAATATAATAGGTTAATTCATTGTAATTATTTTTAAGCCTTTTGGCAGTGAGTTAATTCCCCAAGACCCACATTGTGGGAAGTGTCATAGAGAACACTTGATAAGAATGTTCTGGTAAACCTTAACCCTCTTGGGGGAAAATCCTTCTTGTCTTCCCTTCAGAAACATGTTTTGGTGGCATATGATTTCTGGAAAACAAAGGAATCCCTACAAGGTGAGGCATAGACTTGAGTAGCTCAGGTGGAATATACTCATTGGAGAAAGAAAACAAGAGGCCTTCGACTGTGTCTCATTTTCTTTGGAAGTCTGTCCCACTTCAGACAAACAGAATGCTTTTTTCTCCTGGAATAAAGTGGAATGGAGCTGAAAATTGAAGAATCTGGGCTTTTTTCCCTCTCCTAATTATTTCCACTTGACTCATTTAATCTCGGACAATTATTCAATCATATCCAAAATGAGAAAATGATGGGAGTAAAGTTCCCATCTCTTTGTTTTGAGAGCTTGTGAACATTAACAGAATAGTCTCGAGCAACAGCAACAAAATGCAAATCATGGTTGATCATGCCTTGTTTTATATATTAGGAAAACTCCCTGCATTGTTAGGGAAACAGCTCAAATTTCCATATGCAGGAAGCTTGTCAAGCCTTAATGGATAATTTCATTATTAAGGTTGAAAAACTATCATTTGGGACAAATATTTCATAATGGGAGATTGTACAGAAGGTAAAGAACCAGTTTGTTTACTTGCACCTGGATGGGATGAGAAATTAAGCCTTAAAGTGGTTGATTGAAGATAGGATCACTAACACTAAAAGACTCACAGATAGGTTTCCAAAACTCAAAGCTGTGTCCTGTCTTCCTGGTACATCCATGAATCTGACTGCAGATTTACAAGTAATGGAAAAAGGGAATCTTAATAGTTGCTGAGAGCTGGGGGAATACTCATATACAGACAAGGTTTTTGGCAACTGTAACTGTCAGACACTGAAGTGAACTGCCAAAAAGAAGATGGTGCCCCTTACTATAGGCAGTGGTGGTGAACCTATGGCTTGTGTGCTGTAGCGGGCTGTTTATTACGAAAGCTCTAAAAAGATTTGCCATCACTGCTCTAGGGTATAAAGCAACAGATTTGGAAGTGCCAACCACTGGGGTTGCTTCAACGGAGGTCATGTATAAGGGAGAAATCTGGACACAGTAATGTCTGAAGCCCCTTTGAATGGTACTGATGGTTCTGTAAAGTAGGGTTATGGAAGTCTTCACAAGTATGTTTTTATATTGTCCATGATGACCCAGAACACCCCACTTTCGTTGAATATTTAGTTGACATACTTACGTGGTTTGGATGAATGTTCCCCGAAGGTTTCTGTGTGAAAGTCTTGGTCCCTAGTGTGGTACTGTTGGGAAGTGGTGAAAACCTTAGGAGATGGAGCCCAATGAGAAGTCCCTTGGTCACTGGGGCTAAGTTCCCAAAGGGAATTGTAAATCCTGGTCCTGGATTCTCCTTTGCCTCCTGGCTTATGCAGCGAGAAGCTTGTTTTGCCACACAGTCCCATGTCACCCTTGCTAGAGGTGCAAATCAAGAGAATCATTCAGTGGATGTTGGGCTGAACTAATGAACTGAAGTAAACCTTTCCCCTTTATAAGTTAATGGCCTCAGATATGTTGTTACAGTAATAGGAAGCTGACTAACTCCCACTTCTGTGTGAGCAAAGGAGTGCAGAAGAGAAATGCATACATGCATTCTTTTAAATGCTGCTGATTGGCTCTGGGCAATCCTGAACCAAACCACACCAAGTTTGGAAAGGTTTCTAACTTGAGAGCCCCAAAAGCTGACTATGTGCCATGGATTCAGGTACACTGTATGCTTTATTAAGGAAGGGCTCCCCAGAAAGTACCAGGAAAAGAGAATTTAGTGGAGAATTTAGTGCTAATTCATTTGCTCCCTGCCTTAGTCACATCCACAGGGGGTTCTGGTGCCGAAATCATGTCATAGAGCTTGTCGCCCTGTTTAGTCATGGATGTGATTGGCTGGAACATCCACAGGTGCTGGGGAAGGGGTGGCACAGTGCTAAGCACAAGGATCAGAGGGGATCTGGTCAGGGCATCAACAGTCTCCCTACTGCATTTCTTCTCAGTTGTATCTTTGAAAATGCTCCATCGGGAAGAAAAATTAAGAGATGACCATGTTGTCTATTTTGGACATGAATAAAGATGAACACTTCTGTAAACAAAGCACTGTGGCTCATGCTTACAAATCTGGTCAGCAGTTAGTGACTGAACAATTTGCTACAGTGCTGATACCACACTGCCTAGAGCTGTGGGCTTGAAAAGCTTACGCTCAGCCAGCCAGGTCCCTGTGGACTACACAACACAGTTAATGCAGACTTCCTTCAAATAAGAAAGCAAGCTCCATACAAACGTCCAGTCGCAGGAATGTTGACGGCAGGCTTCGAAGTTCTTGTGCCCTGGGAGACCCAGTGTGAACCGTCCTAGTCAGGGAGACTTCACTCAGGGGCCAAGGCATAAACTGGATCTTGGAGGAGCTATGATGAGAGAGGAGAGGCCACTCCCAGCAGGAAGAATGACAGTACTAAGTGGGACCTTTGCAGACAGAGAGAAGGGCTGTGTGGACACCTGGAGGAAAACCCATCCATGGGATATGGTGAGGTCACAGTAGGAAAGCTCCTGATGTCCTACCATTTGGGAACAGGGGTGCTAACCAGCTCGTGAAGACATTTGTTTCTTGGGTACGGTATGACAAACTCTACGGTAGGAGAGTCCATCTGAAACCCCAGGATGCACTGCACAGGGAAGAACATCTGGAGCAGTTACTCATAGTGGTCCATCCCCGGCTCGCTCCCTGGACAACCCGCCCCTATGCAGCTGCCTGCATGTTTCTTCACCCTGTGTCCAGGAGTTGCCCCAGAGTTAATGTCTCCAAGCTGCTGATTTACCTCCAACCTGGTCCTTCTCTGGTCTCCTCTGCTGTTCCTCAGGACAAAAGCTGGGATCCACCCTAATTCCTTTCTTTCTCTTAGTTGGTACAGTATCTAACTCCACCTTCAAAATGGAAACTGACCACTTCTCACATTGGCATCTCTTACCTAGAGTGTTTTAATAACCTCCGAGCACACTCACGTCAGTTTCCACACATTAATCGAGCAGTTCTTCTATAGCATAAGCCAAACTGCCTGCTTGCCTGCTCATTACCTTCCATTGGCTTAGTACCACAAAAACATCAAATACTAAATCTTCATCGGTCTGCAGGCTTTACCTTGTTGACTCCCGGCCTTTTCTCTGACCCTGGGTCCTACACCTTTCCTGTTCTCTTGCTTGTTCCTCTTCCTTGGCTGTTTCTGGAAACCCTCAGCTTGTTCCCTCTCGTGAAAGACTCTGGCTGCACATCTAGCTTCAGGTGTCAGCTCGTGATGTCCTGTTCGCACAGAGACCTTCCTGACCTCAGCACCCAAAATGGCATGTGCGGAGGGTGCAGATGTGAGCGCTGTCCCCAGAGCGTGTTCAGTGCTCTAGAGATAAAGTGAGAATCAAAGAAAATGTCCCTGAATGAATGTGAAGGGAGAAGGCGCCAGGGAGTTGGGATTCAATAGAAGATGGAGGTGATCCGTCGTAGGAAGGGTTCCAGCGATGCGCCCTTGTAGAGATCATCTCATTTCAGGGTCAGAAAGTCTCCAGGTAGACCCTGGGACCGCTGAATGGTGTGACATGCTCAGCACTATCGTTTAGTCTTGCCAATTGCGGATTCTCATGTTACTGGGCCAGGATCAAAGCAGGGGATAAACCTTGGGTGAGGGTGCAAGGAAAACCAAGAAGAGGCATTCTGTTCTGCTAGGTTCTGTGCAGCAGTGTTTTATTTCCTCTATTTCTAATTCCCCAAAGACCCCTTACCCTAATGTACAAGGTGTCAGAATACACATAGGAGCAATACAATATAGTACAGACTTTTCCAGAGAAACTGAAGGCTGTTTTTTCTTTCCTGTCTTAAACCAAGAGCTCAATGATAGGCTCCCGGCAAAAACACAAGAGTCCTCAGAGGTAGGGAAAGTGTGTGGGAGCCTGTGCTCTACCCAGAGGGAGGGATCAGAGAAAGGTGGGGCTGGTTCTCTCTCTCTCTCTCTCTATGGGATTGAACCTAAGGCCTTTGCATTACACTACATACTCACCATTTTCAAACTTTTCTTTTAATTCATGGTCTCACTAAGTCACCCAGGCTGGGCTTGAATTTGTGATTTTCCTGACTGAGCCTCTCTGAATTCTGGGATTGATGGGCACGTACCACCATGCTTTGCTTAAAGTATTTCTTGTGCCATTTTCATGTAACAGCTAAGAGCCTGACTGGACTCTGACACACCTGAAGCCAGGCTTGGCATTTACTAGCTGTATAATTATACCTGTCTCATCTCTAAAATGGAGAGCAAATAGTCTGTATCTCGTAGAGTTGTGGTGAGGCAGAGTATGCGCATGTTACAGGCATTCAGGGCAGTGTGTTTATTGCATTGTCATGCAGCCTTTAAAAGTGTGTATGTGGACTGCAGGCATCTAGAACTTTTCTGCATGATTCCTTTGCACAACACCTTTTCCTTCCTGACCAAATCTCTGCATGGTAGAGGTTTCACAGAGCATTGTAGTATTACCTGTATCAGGATCTCTCCAAGAAAGAAAACCAGTATATTGTGGTAAATTTTGTGTGTGTGTGTGTGTGTGTGTGTATGTGTGTATGTGTGTGTGTGTGTGTAGGGATGGATGGATGTGGAAGGAGAGAGGGAAAAAGAGAGGGAGGGGGAGCTTCTGTGCGACTGTGGGCCTGGCAGCTCAGCACTCTGTAGGACAGGCTACAAAGCCGGAAACTCTCAGGCAAGAGCTGATGTTGCAACCTAGAAACAGGATTTCTTCTTTGAGTCCAGAAACAAAATTTCTTCTGCTTCGGACTAGCGACAATTTCTTCTTTTTCAGTGAAAATGTTTTTGCTTTTAAGGCTTTTTACTACTGGAGAGGCCCACTCACATTGTGAGGATAACCTCCTTTCCTTCAGGTCAGCCGACTGTAGATCCTAACCCCACCTGCGTGGTTCACCAGCCTGCACAGGCAGTGTCCTGCCCTGTAGCACATGGGGACTCCCCAAGAAAAGGGGGAGACAGTGTGCCCTGAGACTGTTGATCAAATGGCCAGTGGGATGAGCCTCCCAGGAGGCAGAGGGTGGAGACCATACAAGGGTTCCCTACTACACTCAGCCGAAAACTGAAGTCCGTACTAAGGGCTACAGGTCCTGCATGTCTAGCACAGTCCCCACCCACAGCTCACTTCGCCTTTCCCTGCCGCATCACACTGCACCCCAGCCATGCTGGCCTCACCGCAGTGCCCTTCTTCAGGAGCACTCTTCTCTGCACATGAGCTTAGCTCATTCTGCAGTTCCTTCGAGTACTGGCTCAAGTCCATCTTCACAACGCTGAGGCCGCCGTTCTCCCCAGCACCGTGAATCCCACTGAGCCTTCTCTTCTTTTCCTTCTTTCACGGCATCTATTACAGTCTGTTTTATAAATAATTGTTTATCTCCCTCTGTAGAATGTTAACGCCTCTGGGGGAAATTTTTGTCTGCTTTGATGGTGGTTGTATTTCATGTCTCTAGCACAGTGCCTGAAATACGAGTGCAGCCAGAGACAGTTTTCAAAGTGGATGAATGAAGAGGCTTAGCAAGGCTCTGGAGCCTTAAGGATCCAGTTAGGGCAGCTGAGTAGAACAGTTCCCCCGGCACTGTTCACTGTCAATGCAGCACAGCAGCCATCTAGATGAATTTGTGATCACTGGGCTTAAATACCACTTCTTTCTGCAGAGAATGGGAAAGGATCCATAAAAGGCAAGTTCCTTGCCCTTTCCTAGGAACAAGTATCAAGCTTGATTTAAAATTAATTTTAACCTTTTCATCTCTGTAAAAGAATAAGCATCCAAGTTGTTTTTAAGAAATGGATTTCATTGAGCATGGTGGTGCATGTCTGTAATCCTAGCATGCGGGAGGCTGAGGCAGGAGGATTACTGCAAGTTAGAGGCCAGCCTGGGCTACGTAGTGAACTCAAGGTCAGCCTGAACTACACAAGGAGACGCTGTCTCAGAACAAAAAGAAAAAGAAAAAAAAAAGAAAAAGAAGGATGAAAAAACCAGCAACAAAAACGAAATGAATCTCATATAACCATTTTATTATTACGAGTTTTAAAGAGATGAACAAATGCCTATTTTTTTATGATGACTGGTTAGTAGATATAGCCCCAGGATTAGTGGTCACTTTGCACAGGAGATAAAAGTAAACTTTTAAAGTCCACATATCCCAAGGAGACTTGTTATAAAATTGCTTAGATGTTTTGTGACAAAATACAAAACATGACACATTCGCCCCTCCATGAGTTTAAGCTAACTTTTCCAATATCTGCAAGTCCAGTGACTCCCAGATTGTCTGACCATTTGTCCTCATCTTCTCCTTTCTGTGCCCTTTCCTAATGCCTGCTGACTAGAGGCCTGAAGTATATGCTTCAAAAAGACTTTTAGGAACCACAGCTAACCAGACAAAATAAGATTGCAGTTCCCACAATAAAGAACATTTATATCATCCCATTTCCACTATTCATTTCCTCTTCCCATAGTCAGAGTAATCTTAGCTGTTCTCCTTAGGATTCCTTGAGGCAAGTGTGTTATGGTTTAGCTCTAAGTTGTCCCCCGGAGTTCTCATGTCTTCAGAGTTGGGACTTTTGGAAAGTGATTGGATCATAGTGATGCTATACTCTGCTGTGGACTGATCCATTGATGAGCTCATAGCTGTTAGGAGATGGAGCCTGGTTTGAGGCGAGCTCCTGAGGGTGTGACCTTGGTGGGTGTGTTGTCCCTGGCTCCTTCTCTCCTTGTCATTTTTGCCTTCTTGAGCCAGATAACTGGACTGAACCCTCTGAATGGGTAAACCAATTAAATCCTTCCTCCTTTATGTTGCAGGTGTCAGGTATTTTGTACCAGTGAAGGAAAAATGACTAATACAGGTAGACTGTGGTTTCCCCAAGGCCATGTAGTCAGTATGTAGCAAAGCTGACTTTCAGATCCATCGGACTTCTCAGTCTTCTGGATCTTGAGAGTCTCTGTTTTATGTAATTTTCAAATGATTGTCATAGAATGAACAGCTTTTCTCCACCATGCCTTTCTGCCGTATCATTTCTGTCTCGGAGCCAGGCAACCATGGACTGAACCAACTAAAACTGTGAGCCAAAGTAAACCTGTCCTCCTTTATGTTGTGAGTGTTGTATATTGTGTCCATGCAATGGAAAAGTAACTAATGCACAGTGGTTCTAAAAATACGAATCAGGGGCTGGGGATTTAGCTCAGTGGCAAAGCGCCTGCCTGGCAAGCGCAAGGTTGTGAGTTCTGTTCCCGGTACCGGAGAAAAACCAAAAAACAAAACAAAAAAAAAAAAAAAAAAAAAAAAAAAAAAAAAAAAAAAAAAAAACCGAATCAGTAGTGTCATCACCGCTTAGGAACTTTTAAATGCCCTGTAGGTGATTTTGATACATGTGAAGGGTCAGAGCTGTAGTTATGCCATGGAACAATTTCCCTCTGCCTTATTCATATATCCCTAGCAGCTAAGAAAACATTGTTGAAATATGCATTATATAATTGTTTTATGTAAATAGTTTGGTTTCTTATTTCAAATATAAAGCTACCATATTATAAGACGTACCTCCCAGGAAATATTGTTTGTGCCTCTTCTCTCACCTCTTAGATCGGTATTTAAGAACCTTAAATGGTCTGGAAGACCCTTTCCTGGTCCAGTGACTGAGAGGAAAACTTAACTTCTGTATCGTTACTGAGTATCTATGCTAAGGCCCTCCTTTGGAAATTTTTAATAAGGTCCTCAAGGCTTGTTTAATTTAAGAAGCACTTTCTAGAACCATGCCTAATTCCAGAGAAAACCAAATTAATTCTTACCACAAAGTCGTATGGAATCACACTCTTAGAAAACATGAATTTTTGTCAAAGCTAAGGAAGAATTCCCTGTCTTTGACGCCAGGATTAACCACGGCCGTGAAATTCCTTGGAAAGACCTCGCTGGTACTGATAACTGTAAAACCCTAGAGTGGCTTTTAATAGAAAGCAGAGAAGCATTCATGTCTGCCCTTAGTAGAACATGTGGACCCCAGATCACATTTTAATGATGGAAGATAAATTAAAAGTGATCACCAGAACTCATTCTAAGCCTTGACTTTTTTTCCAATTTTCTTAAGTGGCATGTGTTAATTCAGTACCAAAATAACAAGCATACTTTCCAAAGGCTCTGAGAGGGTTAAGCGCTAACACAGACAATCTTAGTCAGAGAGAAGCAGCATGCTGGTGCTAAAGAAACTGCAATTGTCTCCTCTGCTACATGTGCTAAATGCTGTCTCCCTCTATGTAAGATAACACTGCCATTTTGATATTCTTGAACTATGATCTACATATGTCAGACTCTTTATGAAATTTTTTGTGATCTAAGCAATAACTGCTCTATAAATACCAGTAAATGTGTGTGCACACACACACACTTTGTGTTTATATGTGTATAACCTGTATTATAACCATATAATAAAATACCTGAGGTTGGATACTTTATAAGAAAAGAGGTTTACTTAGCTCAGAGTTTTGGAGTCTAAAAGTGCAAACAATACAGTGCCCTGACAAGGGCCCCCTGGCAGAATCACTTGATGAATTATGTCATGGTTGGCGCCTATGTTAGAAGGAGAGACCACATGGTGAGACTGAACGCCAGAGTAGAGAGGATGCAGGTGTTAGGCTCATTCTTTTGTAACAACTCGGTGTCTTGAGAGTTAGCTCAGAGTTCCGTGAAAACTGCCTTAAGCCCTTCCAAGGGCAAAATCCTCAGGGACCTAACCATCTCAAAGTCAGCCCATCAAAGGACCCACCAAAAGTCACAGCACTGCCACAGTAGAAGCCAAGTTTCTATCACACAAAACTTTAGAGAATTAATTACACCAACCAGAGCAGTGTGTGTGTTTTTTTCTGATCAACACAGTTAATGGTCACCATCAGTAATATTTTAGTAAGGTTTATAACCAGTGCTCCCAATGAAAAAGCCTGTTTGCATCAACTGTTAATCTCCATAGTGTAAATATTCTCACCATAATTGTCACTCATTTCAGGCTGTCAGTCTGACGTCATTGCAAGGAAAATTTGGGAAAGAAGCACACGGTTGATACTGTTAAGTTGTTGCCTGTGAGTCTAGTGCATCATTGAAGTGTAGAATATTTAGAAAGCACAGAGAAGCATTTTTAAAAACCTGAGGAAATACGTTTATAATATTGTGGCTGAGGACAACATCAGCTTTACTATGGTGTTACATTTACTTCTGGTGTTTTGTCTATTTATTTTTATGTAATTGTTAAAATTTTCCATGTGGAAATTTGTGTCTTGTCCTTGTGAACATCTTTTTAAAGGCTGCATATTATTCCACCAAACTCATGTAAGATTACTTGCTGGCCATAATTGTGGATAATCAGGTAAAATTTCCTCATTTTTGGTATTTCTATAAATAATCTTGTGTATAATTAGGAAAAACCCTGTTTGGGTATAAATTTTCCTTTACATTTCTGGTTATTTTCTTATGACAGATTCTTAAATCAAATTGTTTTAATTTGAAGTCCGGGAACCACCTTGAAAGTTTTTACCAACATACTCTCTAAGTAAGAGTCCATAACCACACACCCTCTTAAAACTTCACTGCCACTGCTTCTTTTTAAAAAAACTTTTACTAGTACGTGCTGATAGTACATAATGATTACATTCATCGCGAGGAGTTGGTACACATACATAACACATCTTAACTCTTTTTATCGCCCCTTCCTCTCCCTCCCCTCATCTCTTGGCTCCTTACCCATTTGCAAAAGATACGCCTCCTTGTTTTCTTCTTTTCTTCCTTCCTGCAGGGCAGGCACCTTCCTCCCTCAGTGGCCTGCAGGGCTCCTTCCCTCGTCCTTACTCTCTATGTCCCTCTTGGCATCGCTTTGCTCCTTAGCACTGAGAATTGTCTGATGTTGTATATATGTATCTGCTTCCTCTCAAACAGTATAAATTCCATAAAGTGAGTATCCCTAGGATAAGAGGAGTATGAGACACTCAATTGATATTTGTTGAATGAATAAGTATATTTCACCCCTGTATCTAAAGGTTTAATATTGTCTTTATGTATGGTTTGTGCCTAGATGTCCCTCAAAGCATCATGCGTCCTAGGGTTTTTTCCAGAGGTGGTTGCATCTCGAGTGTGTGATTCATTCATAGTGCAATACTGGGATTAAGGATACTGGAATTAAGGATGGGTGACTGCTGGATAAATCTACTGATTGAATTGGCACTGACCTAATCCGAGTAGACTGAATACAGTCTGAGAGACAGAAAGAGTCTTGTCTCCCCCTTTTACTTTGGTTGCTTTTGCTGTTTTCCGTTGCCATGAACTTTTGCCCTCTGCCACATGCCACCTTGCCTTGGAGCCAGCCGATTATGAATTGAAACCTCTACAATTCATGAGCTAAATAAACCTTGCCCCTTTTAACTTTGGGTGTTGGGTATTTTGTCTTAGCAACGAGAGAAAAGTAAGACACCTTATAAAATCAACTTACATGTTTTCTTTAAATACTGAAGATAGTAACATTTTGCAATAATGTAACAAATATATTTCTAGATTGTTTTTTAAAGTTATATTTTTGAATAAGCATTTTGGATAAGCATAATATTTTTGTCAATAAATTTTCCATTGTAATTTTTTCCATTCAAATTACACTTAAAAGTCTTGTTGGTAAAGGTGTCACTTTTCACCTACACTTTATTCTCACATTTTTATGTTTTTTTTAAATTTATAACTCTTTAATATATAGTTAATTTTCTTCCATGTAATTAAATTAATACCAAAACTGTTTTGATTTATTTTAATGTAACCTAGTATTGGGTTTTTGTTGCTGTTAAGCGTAGCTACCAGGTTATTTTTAAATCATGCTCCATAATATTCTTAAATTTAACTTGAGTATTTTCCACTCATGCTAAACCTGTAGGAGTCAAATCTCCGTGGACATTTCTTAATTATCTTCAAGATATTTCATGACAGTATCTCTATTCTAAAAACACTTTCCAATATAGACTAAACCTACTTGCATTTATTTTTGCTATCGCTACAAGTTCTGATAAGATACAAAGCAAATAAATGGAAATGTAATAGGAAGTTGGGTTCTCAGAAATGAAAATATCAAGGACTAAAGTCAAATCCGCCTCTAGCCACATTTTTCCTGAAGCACCTGCCAGGTGTTGCTAGGATTGGACAGCCTGCCCTTTTATTGACAGTGTGTTAAGCTTGTGCCTTCCCCAGAGCGGCTACTTGATAAATATTTGTGCATTAAATTGCACTGAACTTAGGGCTTGAGCCTTTTCCAGCCAAGTATCCCCAGGACCAGCTTTCCTTCTCCATCTCTCTTGTTTTCTCCTTCTCTTAGCTGCGGTCCAGCACAGAGCTCCACCCAGACCTGCTCACAGATTGCCTCACTGTGCAGCCCCTGCAGACGGCCACGTCCCCAAGAGACACTGCTGCTGATACCACCCTGGGACGGTCCCCAGGGCCAGGGCCAGATCTCTATTCAGGTAAGAACAGCAAAGGCAGAATCAATCACCATCACCACCCTTTTGTTCTCTCTGGTTAAAGGGATGCTCACATAAAGAAAATTCTAAGATCGCCTGCATTTTACTTTATCAATTAGCTGAAAATTGCTCTCTTCTCCATGTGATTCCTGAGCTGGGTTTGGCAAAAGCCTGTTTTGTCCTCAAAGAAAAATCAAAGTAAAATAATAGATTAGCTTCTTTAGTTCTGGACTTCTGCCAAAAGTTCCCTGTGCCCAGTCCTCCCAGATATCTTAAATTTACTAACTTGATTTAGACTCAGAGGAAATGTTTTCGCCTTAAGCAGGTAACAGGGCTGCATGTGCATTTCTTAATGGAACGGTTGTTGTCATCTTTGCATTTTAAAGGAAGCCCCAGGTCTCTATGTAAATTTTCACATCAGTAAGCCGACTTGTAGGAATATTTATTGATGTTTCCTGACCATTAGGGAAGGGGAAGGGAATGGCTCTCCCAGACCAGCTTTCTTCTGTATGGGTTTGAATTGCAGGTAACTGTATTTGGAAAAGTGCATGTGCTTAGTGAACAGTAAGAAAGGATTAGCATGCAAGAAGGAAGTCATTTTTCTTCTGCTTTCTTAGCCTGACTTTTGTGCATTTCTTACACTATCACGGTGATGTACTTGTACAAACATAATTAGTCATCATCTCTACATATGGAAGCGCTTGCTATCAGGTGAGGAGTTTGCAAACAAAGTCGCAGTGCCTGCACATTCCAGACAATGGGGTTTTTATATTTTTTTGTGAATTGCAGACCTTACTCCCAACCCCACCCGATTCCAGAGCTAGGTTTCACAACGAGCTGCCTCCCCCTTTGGAAAATACGAATAAACTATATAAAAATGAAGGATTATTTACTAATACATTGTAGTGGAGTAGGAGTAGACATACTTGTACAGCTTTTTATGCTTGACAGTTCTCAGACAGTCCAAATATAGGGGAAATTAAGCAGTCATTTCAAGAATATCAGCCATCAAGATGTCCTTAATGATTGTCCAATGGCAGTAGACCTTTAACAGTTACTTTGGGTACTTATTCTTAGAGACAACCTCTACTTTTTTTGTGACCCAGGGAAATGAAGTTAAAATTTATTCAAAGAACTGACCAAATCTTGAGAGGTTTTGCATACAAGTAGATATACAAATATCAAATATACTGTTGCACAGTGTTACCAACACATACGTAAATATTTGGTGTAAGATTATACATATGCATGAAAAAGCCAAACTAGCTTTACATTTATATATGTTTCTTTTATATGACTAATAGTTGAGAAATAAACTTTTATTCCAACACTTTAAATTAATAATCAGATTAAACAACCTATAAACATTTTCCTGTTCCTCAATCTATAAAATCTGTCTTCCTAAAGGCCTGGACCCAACATTTAAGGGTTAAAGCCAATCAGAAGGGATTGAAAAGTGAACAAGCAATCAGGATAAATAGTTTCCAGTGGTGGGACATATATTAGTCAGGTTTTTATCACTGGGGCATACATAATTTAAAGGAGGAAGGGTTTTGTTCATAGTTTCAGAGGTGTCAGTCCATGGTCAGGTGGCTTCAAAACAGAAGCATCATGGTGGAAGAGTGTGGAAGAGGAAGACTGCTCAACTCATGGCAGCCAGGAAGCAGAGCAGGAGAACAGAGTCAGAGAGGAAGGAGCAGTCCCGAATTCATGCCTCCCTCAGGCTTGCAGAGAGGGCAGAAGTACATTTCACTAATCCCCCGGGGACCTCCCAATCCAGTCAAATTGACAGTTAAAGCTTAGTCAGCACAGTCCCGTCTTATACTTGAACCTCTTGGTTCAGAAGCTCTGATATCTGCATCTGTGGGAACGTCAGTGACTTTGTCGAATGTAGCGCACAGAATTTGGTTCATCTCAGAACTGTCCTATTTGTTCTAATCCAGTGAGCCTTGTTGTGTCTTCGTGTGTTTTTAGTCTTGAAGTTTCAAGGTTTAGTTTGAAATGGCTTTTTCATTTCAAATCAATTTCCACTTTTTGTTCATGATGCTTTTCAATATTTGATCTTCTAAAATGTCTTGAGCTCTTAACTTGGAGCCTTTAGCTGTGGCAGGTGGGCTCCCATGACAGGCTAGGAGCCATAAGCTGCCACAGCCATCAGCAGAGCATCTTCAGGTTCAACAGACCCAGAGGCAGAGCTATGCAGGAGAAAAACTACAAAACAAATATCTTCAGCGTTCTTTCAAATTTCTAGAAATGCATTTGTGGGAAGTGCATGTACAAACTTTTGCTGAATACCTGGCTAAAGATCCATTTAAAAAAAAGCAGCATTCTGAAAATTGGCCAAGGTACATGAGAAAACTGTTCATCAGTTAGGTACATGTAAAATTTCAAGTGTTAAGGCAGTTTGATGAGATTAAAATGTGGCTAAATGGTAAAATGCTTGGAATTTTTCTCTTTACATCCTATTACACAAAGTCAAGAAAAAGGTTTGTTTAAAAATTATCAATCCCTTATCCCTTGAAACACATTAGTGAACTGATTTGTCACAAAAATATTTTGGTGGAAAACTGTGGAATATGTATGGGCAGAGGGCAGCAGTTAAATATGGCATTGCAGCCTGTGATCTCTCAGAGGCCACCACGATAGAGGATTTGTAGTCTGTTGACATCATGGTTTTGAAATGGAAATTTTTAGTGGCTAGTAGACCATGATTTACAAGGTTCCAGGAGAGAGACAGTTTGCACAGCGTTAAGATGAATAGGAAAGATGGCAGTTCTGCTGCATACAAGTCTTGCACTATCCTGGAGAGTTGGCTTCCCTTATTGAAACAAACTTTTCAGGTCAATAAGACAGAGTTTGATTGGAATGTACTGCCTGAAAAGACTTTTATTTTTGTAGAAGAAAACAGTGTCCCAGGTTAAAGCCACCAAATATAACTTGAGGTCAACCTGAGGATGATTGTAAATTGACATGTTTACTTTTCCACTATTTTGAAATTTCCTGGGCACCCAGGCCTGCTCCTGAGCTAACCCAAGAGCAATGCTGCGATCTACTAGGAGAGTCAGAACAGTGATGAACAAGTCTCAGGGATAGCTCACTTACATTTTCTGCCTTTTTTTCAGAGATTCTATGCCCCAGACAGATAATACCCAAGACCATCTTGTAAATTCAGTTGATTTATCTGATGATCTGAGAGAGACTATTTCATAGCCAGTAGATGGAGATGTGAATGTTGCTTCCAAGACTTAGTACCCTATAGATCTTCTGGTGAGTGCCTGTGATGAGCTAATGAAGTAGATAAGGCAAAATTTAGTGGGTCTACAACATCATGGACAGCCTGGATCAATTTCTTCACTGACAAAGAATGCTCTGTGGAAGATGACCTGTCCCTTGGGTGGTCACAAAAATAATGACTGTATCCAAACCAAAGCTGTATTATGGATTCAGTAAGACACAACCTTTGCAAACAACCTAAACCATGCAGACATCATAGAGACCAATTTGGTTGATATCATTGAGTTTCACAGAAACTACCGAAAACTGAGCAGCTAATCCATCTGGAGCAAGAGATAGCTACAAGACAGAGGGAATTTTACTGGTACCACTTCTATTGGGGTTTAAAATAATTCTTATGTTTGGAGCTTTCAAATCTTGGTGCATTATCCAAAGTTTGAATGTAACTTTAGATTTTTCAGAGAAAAAAAAAATAGGTGTTTTGTTCATGTGTCATGCAAAAATATAGAAGGAAAATAAAAGGCTTCATTTTAGAGCAGGAATTTTTGAAGACATATATTCTCATTCCTTTCCCTCTGCTCTCATTACTGGGAGATGAAGGCTTCTCTGCACAATAGCATCAGATTTTATAATAAATCGCACTGTATTCAATCTACATAGGATTTCACCTTTCTGAAACAGTGTTTAATTTTAGTGTAATTGTATGGTATATGTTTTAGTACATTTTCCACTTTCTTAAATTGAGTATATTTGCTGTCTTTGGACAGCTTGCAGAGTTGTGTTGGAAATAATTTTCTGTAAAAGTGCTTCATATAGTCTGTTCTCAAAAAGTAGTTGTTAATTTAAGAACTTTATTAGAGAGTTCTAAATCGACACACTGATTTCCCAGTAGAATAAACTTTATAGCACAGTCGTGAAGATAAAACAACATGATCCTTACAAAGTTATTTTAAAAGACGTAGAGCATTATAAAATGTATAGTTTTATTACTTAGATTGCCTTCAGAAATACTGCTTTGCTTGGAATTTACAAAGGTGAAGAAAGATCAACAAAACAACTTTGGAATTGGCAGTGGACAGAAGGACGTAGAGTCTAGGGGCATAAAAGGGATTTAAAAGAAACGTGTGACAGTAACATTTTTGTGATGTCTCTTATGATGATGCCTGAACTGCTGTTAAGATCTTACACTGCTTTTTGTAACATCTCTTGCTTCTGTGGTGTGTCCACTGCTTTGATCTGGAGAACCAGTGAGGGTAGGGGCAAGCCTCGTATTTCTCTACTGCAGTCACTGACAACCTTAACCCATGGATTTAGCCCTCCCTACACCAGAGCCAATCTGTTAGTGTGTGCCATACCATCTGGAAGCCTTGTGAATGTAGTTTTCTGAGATCTGTCCTCAAAGTGCCTGATTCAGCAGGTCCCAGTGAGTTCCAAGGATTTGCATTTCTGCCAGACTAGGTATTTTTTTTTTTTTTTATCAAGTTCTGTGTGACACTAAGTCCTGCTAGTCCAGGGAGCACACTTTCAAAATCAGCACTGAGTTTCTTCAAATGTGGGAACGACTTCTAGCAAAACATGGTCTAAATTCTGACTGGAGGAGTTGCAATAAGAATTGGCTCTATAATGTATGTTTCTGTTGCTCACTACAGTCAACCTATAAGTGAATTGCCATCCCATACCAGTGTGGTACTGCTTTTATTGTGATTGAAAGATTGTGTAATCACCCTCAACTAAAAAACTTAAAATGTTGGTTCCCAGCATAGGGCACATTTGCACATACGAACTAATATTAATGCCTTATATGTTTGCAAACTGCTTAATTTGGTGCTTCTGTTTTGCATGTATACTTATTCCCTTGTATTCATATTAGTTTTTCATGCAAGATTAAGCTGAGCTATTCACTTTTACAATACATGGAAGTTTTTGTTTGCTGTAAAAATATTTTTATGGATAAGCAAAAGCAATGCTGTACCTCACTGAAGAGGAGAGGACAGTAGTGAGGCTGGGCAGCCATAGATTTATTCCACGTGGTGAAAGCTTTAGTTATCTTGATGCTATTATTTCTTCTTTTCCTCAGTTAATGCTATGCTGCCAGCACCCAAATGGGATATGAGGCGGGAAGGTGGGGTCTGCTTTAAGGTGTACCCCGAGCAAGTCTGAAGTAGCAGATGGATGGCAAGTCTGAAAATTGAGAATAGAATTTCTGAAATGAGAAACTTTTTGTGGTTAGGAAGTTATGGACCAGGCTTCTAGGTCTAAAGCTCTGACTTTCTCTTTGAACTTAATTTACCTTCCAAGGAAAGAAATAAGTAGTGATGTCTCTTTCATCTGACGATAAAACAGAAACTGGATATTTTCACAGTGTTTGTAGTCATGCTCTAAGTTCATCTTTTACATTTGTATGTTAAGGACAGCATAGTACTCTACATCGAAGGACATTACTGCAGTAACTTGGATTTGATTTGTCATACTTCACAGGAATAGGGAAGTGTGCTGCAGGCACTGAACAGAGATGGTATTGTGGAATTCACTCACTCCACACAAGCCACAGCGCTGTCACAGAGAATGGCCTTTGTAGTGTCTTTGTCGCTATTGTCAGAGGCTGATCTGCCCTGTCCAGGTGCCCTGGCCGTGACTTGAGCCGTGAACGCTGCTTCGACAACCTGCATTGATTCATCAGAAGTTGCAGCTGCCTCTCTGAGGTCTGGGTTTTCCTCGGAGTTTCCAGGCTGCTTCTGCCTCACTTCCAGCGTTTGCTGCTTCTAGAGGGATCTGGCCTTGCTCCTTGGGCGTCTGTCCCATTTGTTCTCGGGAACTTAGCCGTTTATGTCTGGCATCTGCTCTGCTTTGGGTTGCAGAGTGGAGTCTTACCTTAGAGTTTCTGTTAGCACGCCTGTGCACATCCAGAGAACTCAAGGGCTTCTAAGCTTCATTGGAACCTTTTCCCTGGGGCTGTAGAGAAAGTCTTTGATTCTGTCTTCTAGGCGAGAGTACTGTAGAAAGTGAGCTATTTACTATTCAAAGAAAAGATGAGTAAATTCTCATCAGCATTCTTAGGAATTCGCTCCCCAGGCTGGTTCAAGGGATGTATATCAAACATTTCTTTGGAAAATATGCACTTCATGAAAAATGCAATGCATCAACTGCCCTAAAAGATATTTTAACAGGAAAGAAAAAATCAGGATTCATCATTCTGGAACACTACAGCAGTTTGGGGTTATATCTGGTTTTTTCTTTTTGAACCAAATATGGGCAGTATTTCGTCTCTTTTCTTAAGCCATACTTAAATCACTAAGAACTGTATTTTGTACAGTTTTTCTCATCATCTGTGTTGTCACTGCATGCCAAAACACGACATTCACGTGTGAGAATGTGTCCTCTTCCTCAAACTCAAATTTCCCTCTTACTGAGATGAATTACTAGATTAAATGACGTAAAGAATTCTTACAATATAGTAAGTGTTCAGCACCTATTACTTATAATTATTGTTGCTGTTATCCAAACACCAGGAAAATTATATCATACTTCTGTTAAGCACGTAGAGAACAGGTGCCATAAATTACCTACCACCCTCAATTTTTTTTTTAGAAATGAGAAAAAAAATGAAAGCCTAAATAAATTGAGAATTTAATGAGCATCATTCTGTAGGATAAAAAATTAAAATATAGCTCTTTACATTTTAGGACTTTACATTGTGAAGAACTTTACATTATAATAGTACTTCGCCTAATAGTTCACATTACATTTTTTAATTAAGGAAATCAATTGTGGGTCTCTAAAGAGAAACAAAGTGGAATCAGAAACTCATCATTTGGGTGGCAGTGCCCTCAGATTCACAATGTCAGAATTGTGTTTGGTAGTTACTAGAGTCTGGGCATGCAAAAAATAGTGTATTCGTTTTTCATTTCTTTTTGCTTATTTGTTTGACTTTCGTTTGCAGAGAAAATGTGGGATGGCAGAAAGCATGTGGAACTAAATTTAAAGTCCAATCCTCTCTACTCCCTGGGTGTTTAGTTTGGGGAAGTTAATTTTCTTTTCTATAAAATGGTGGTGAGAACCCTAATCCCACAAGGCTGTTGTGAGAATTAATTGAGATAGCATGAAAGAGTTCAGTACACTCCCTGGCAACTGGAAGATACTCAGCTCACATTCCTTTCTTTCTTTCCCTCTTCTTTGCTTAAGAGCTTAGAGAATTACTTGTGAGCCAAGTTGATGACTGTGACACACAGTAAAATCACTTCTGTCCATTCCTTTTATACTGGGTGCTGCCATCTACAGTTCAGAAGTAGATGTCTTGATAGAAAGAATTCAGTTCATTCCAAGAAGTCACAGAGGGTGAGGTCTTGACCCTTCCACATTTTGAGACTTACTTTGAGATCTGTAAATTAGACTTTCTTTTCTGTTGCTGTGAAAAGTCGATGTGTACTTAGAAGGGTTATTAGCGTGTCACTGTGTCTGCTTAAAAAATTAATGAACAGTAAATTTGTGAGGGTGAGGCTCGTGCAGAAAAGAAGAAATTGAATTGATGGCCCAGACGGATCATCTGTACACATTGTTTTGGCATTGCTGATATCATCTTGTAAATACTCTTCTGGGCTGTCATTTACCTCAAAAAATATTTCAAGGTGTCTAGAAAACTGTTCTTGATGATTTGTGTTCTGATTTATAGCTAGATCTCCCCCCCAAAAGACTCATATAGTCATAGGTATGGCTTTGCAGAAGTGGCTGGATCTAAGATGTATGATGCTAGGATTAAGGGTGTCCCACCCCGGGTGTGAGTGCTACCCACCCTAAGGGTAAGTAGGGTGGATGGAATATAAAGGACAGAAGGAGAACTGCGGCCATCACTTGCTGCTGCTGCCATTGCTTGTTGCTTTGTGGCTTTGTTGTTTGCTGCTTCCTGCTTTGCCATGGAGTGTTTCAACTCTGCAGTGGCCCTCTGCCATGCTACCCTGCCTTGGAGCCAGCCAACTAGAGAATGGAACCTCTACAAACTGTGAACTAAATAAACCTTTCCTCCTTTAACTTGGGCGTTGGATATTGTGTCTCAGCAACAAGAAAAGTAACTCAGGCAATTTGCTTGCCTCAAATTTAGTTTTCATATTTTTAAAACAGTTGCCTAGTCTTTTCGAGATGGTTTTTAGTAGTTAACATACAATAGGCAATTGGTTATCCTGAGGATGCTCCAGCTGTAGCCCACCCGCCAGAGCTGGCCTGCCCCTTATTTTTCAGTGGCCAAAGAATTAAGAATTGTTTTAAGATTTTGAAATGTAAGAAAAATTTTAAAAAACTGTTAGCCTTAGGTGAGAAAAATTGCTTGAAGAATGGTAAACACTGTATCTTTCCTACAAAACATAAAATATTTGCTATCTGGCCCTTCCCATAAGAGGTTTGCCATCTCATGCTTTAGACTTACATCTGGGACCTTTGTCACTGGCTAAGGGAAGTCAAGGTAACTGTAAAGTAAATTAACTCAAATAAATTAATTAAAGAGGAGAAAGTATTGTAAGTTATGTTTATATAGTACAGGTTTTGCTGATTCCTGTAATAGTTTATTTACTTATTTATTTTTTGGGTTTTTTCCGGTACCGGGAATCGAACTCACGACCTTGTGCTTGCTAGGCAGGCGCTGTGCCGCTGAGCTAAATCCCGAGCCCCTTATAATAGTTTAGATGTATGAAGTATTTAGTAGTTTTCTAATTCATGGGCTTTAGAGAATTTCAAAAAGCCGAGTTACTGAGAGTTGTTTGCCTTGCCAGGATCTGCATCACATGCATTGCCCAACACGCTTGGTCCTCCTGGTTACAATGTATGGAACCCCAAAATAAGTGTCTCTTAGATGCAATAATTACTTGTAAAAGTCATCAGGCTACAAGAACACATCCTCAGAGACAGCCTGGGTCATGGTGGGAAAGTGTGGTCCCCTGAGAGTGAGGAAGAGGCCGCCAGAGGACAGGTAGGCTCTGTTTTGGTTATGATGAGCCAGAGGCTAGCGGAGAGATCAGTTTACTCTGCCTAAGTGTGTTTTCCCTAAAAAGAGAAGTGTTTAGAAAATTTTATTTTCAAGACTACGTTTTCTAAAATCGGCCTCTTGTAGACATGTAAATTAAGCTCAGGGGAAAAGCAAAAAGTTGAAACATCAAACTGGCTACAATCCAACAAGGAAGATGCTTCCTTCCGCAGAATACATTGTCTACAAGCAGAAAGTATGTTTGAAGTTGATATAACTGAAAGCTTGGGCCTTTATCCCACAGATCAGATCTTTAAATAAAAATGCACTGGAGAAGGTTGTGTATGGGCATAAATTAATGGTATCGTGTGAATGACCCACCAGTGTCTATCCTGAGATTATAACTAAGAGGCAACACTAAACCCTGAAAGCAAAAGGAAAAAGCTTTTGCAATATGTGGGGAAAAAAAGGGAGGGCATTCCCTGGAGTTGTAACAAAACCAACTTGACTATATAGTTTTGCTTTGGGCTGGTGATAAATGCATACTTAGGCTCTTCATTACATCAGTCACCCAAAAGAACTGTTGTGACTCCATTTTACAGACCTACGAGAAGAAGAGGTTCCATAAGACTTTAGAGTTGGTGGATCAGCCCTTGATGGAGTATGAGGTTAGAAATTGGATTGGTTGTCTAGCTAGAAAATTACTTTCCAAGTAACCTTGGCCCTGATACAGTAGTTTCAGAAGTCACGTGAAAGTGGAGAGGATGGGATTGTCTCAGCAAGCTCTGAAAGGGAAGGGCCATCTTTTTATAGTCATCATGGTACAGGAGGAGACGGTCGAGGAATGAATAATGAGGGGTTAGAGATTCCAATATGTTTTACTGAAACTTTGTGGTTAATGACCACATTGACTTTACTTCCAAAGAGATGGGAATTTTTGAAGAACTCCACGAGTAGTTATCCATGCCTGCTCCTTCTTCTTCCTGCGTTCCCACTCTGCCCAAAATGGAAGTTAACATAACACCTAGACCGGGAGGAAGCGGCGATTTTGCTATGTGGCAGTCTGAGTGGTTTCTCTGTTCAAACTACGTTGCTGATTTTCTCTCTAGCAAATGTCTGAGGGTAAGTAGGAAGACTGGGGGGAAGAAAGAAAAAAAGAAAAAGGTATATGGGATTTAAGGTTAGATATGTCATGTATTGTCTGGAAAGATCCAAGAGGGCTGCTTGAAATCTCGGTCCCAAAGAAGTTGAGAGAGTGCCAAAATTATGCCATTCTGGTTGGAACAAAAGGTTTTTGTTCTAAAATACAGATGTTTCAGGAGCTTTTCTGAACATGGAGTTAATTACACCTGGTATTTTAGAATGTTTGATGCTAACCTTTGGCATTTGTGAGCATGACATCAGCCGCTATCTTCTAGCTGTATCACAGTGTATTCCAGAAAGGCACGTAAGCCTGCATCCTCTTCCGAACACTAATAACTTCTTCGCTGGCTATAAATCCAGCTGCATGATGTGGAAATGTAATTGGGCAGCCTGCACAGAAGTTTGGAGCTCATGGGGGAATATCTATTTGTAAGAGAGCCTGAATATTCATGTAACTATCCAGACATCAATAAATTCTCATTTTACCTTATTTATTTCTGTTCCCCAGTGAACAGCAGCATTCTTAAACTCAAAGTTAATAGGCATGTTCTTCAGAGCTGTGCGCTCACTTACCCTAGTACAGTGACTCCCTAACACATTTGTTTATCCGTTGCCAGGTAGCTCTCCCATCAGGTGACACAAGTGTGTTTTCTTTGTCTTAGTGCACAGGAGACAGTTGCCATTGTTTGCCATCAATTAGCTCAGGGTAGCATGTCAAGGATGTACGGATGGTGTCATTTTACTCTGACAGCCACCCAGTCTGGTTGAGAAGGGATTGTTTCATTATCCTCTTATCACGGCTGCTGGATAATGATACTCCACACTGCCAAGTGGGGAGGGGAGGAAAGACAGGCAGAAAGACGAGAGTTTTTAGTGATTGGCCATATTAAAATTATTCATGCCGCAAGGAAAAGGCAAAGATTAGAGGGGTGAATGTGCAAACCCTTAAGAAGCTACTTTTTCCTAATACAGGTAGAATGTGGAATGATGCCCTTCGTAATGGAGAGGCAAGGGAAGGACGAAAATCCCCAGACTTTAACAGGAAAGAAAGAAGAAAACCAAGCTCTTCTCTCTCTCAACAAGGCAAGAATTAGCTGAAGCATTTCTCCCATTCTCCAGTTAACTTCAGTATCAAATGCAGCCTTCCAAATGACCCTGGTGGGATGTTCTCCTTGCTAGAAAACTTTATGGCTTATGAATTTAGACTGGGAGAGCAATTTCCCTCAAATGACAGTTAAATTGCTCTGAGGTGAAACGCAAAGAAGAGCAGAAGGTATTGGGGCCTAAATAATTGGCCTTGGGGCCCCAGATTCTAGGTACCCTGAATATTAGTTGTTTTCTCCAGAATGCCTGCAGTGAAGTCTTCCTTTGAATTCTGAAAATTAACCCCCTCTGGACCTTTATCCTCTTGGAGAAACAAACAATAAGTGTCGGAAATGTAAAAATACTTAAAGGGAAACCACACTTCAAGAGGGACAATTGTGTTGACATTTTAGTAACGGCCCATTTTCGCTCCTTAACAAGATGCAGTCATGCATGACAATGACTTGTTTCTTTCTAACTGAAGTCATTATAGGCTGTAACGCAAAGGTGTGTACTGCTCCTTCGAAATAAAGTACAACGTTTTAACCCTCTGAGGATTCCTTTGCAGGTCCCACACACTTTCTAGCAAAGTGTACACAAAAATTGAGCGATAAAAAGTCGTTGAGTAGGATGCATAGCTGCATTTTAAAAGGACTCTAGTCCATTGTATGCATTCTTTCTATCTGTAGCTCAGTTTACTTGATGGAGGTTTACCATTTTAAGGCAGCATGGACTTTTGTCTTCCCTTATCCTATTAAAATGGCAACAGTCACAGAAAATAGGTAGCCAAAGTGCTTTCCGTGCACATAACCATAGTGCAGAGACTATGTTTTTAATACGTTGTATAATTGTCACAATCCTGTGAGGTGTGATCCTTATTTAAGATGAAGAAACCGAGACTTGGGTTAATCACAGGCCTAAAACACCTTGTTAGTAATCACTAATTCAAACCCAGGTCCCTCACATTCGCTCTGTGTGTGCTTTGTTCTGTTAAAAACCACGCTGACCCTCAAGTGCTCAACTGCTGATGAGACCAGAGAAGATAATATTTTCATGACAGTTCGACCATTCTCTGAACTCCTTCCAAGCCCAGAATTCTCCTTCAGGGACAAGACAAAAAGACAAGATGGAACTCGCCATTCAGAAGGGTTCCCTAATAATTTTAATGTCTTTGTGAAAGCCAGTTTACCTTGGTTCCATTGATTAGCTGACCCTGTATGCCGCGACCCTGAAACACTGCCTGAGAGATGAATGTACGGGCAGCCCTCCCAACTCCCATGTTCCTAGCAGTTAATGTTATTTCTCAGGATCCCAGTATTACTGAGACACTCATCATGAGTGAATTCACAGCCCATAGAGGTGACTGTTTTTCTTTTTTCCGTAAGAACAAGCCAGGGCAATACTATAGCTTTTCAGCAACCATAAGCGACTCCAAATGCAAATTTGCAAAGCAGCTCGGTGGCTTCAGATCTGCGCAGTAAATCTCTTCGTGGTGCATTATTGACAGACGGATAGCCTTTCAGCCCAGGATGTTGTACTTGCTGTGGTAAAGGGCGCATATTGCTGATTGCTCACGAATAACCCCTCCAGGCCTGCCTCTCTTCCCCGCTATGGGATCAATATGCCTCTGACAAGCATCTGAAATCTTTATTTGGGAGAAAGCGCATTTCCTACCAGCTGTTTGTTTTCCAAACCAAATAATTCAGTTAATTTCTTGCCTGAATTAAATTTCAGGGCAGTAAATTCTCTCATCAGTGCTAAGGTGCTTTTAGGATGAGTGGAAACAGAAACGGGGGCACATTGCCCTTGTTCTCGTTGGCAGTGTAATGGTTCATGCTGCCCCTGTGCCTCTTAAATCCAAGCAGCCTTAACAGCCTTTAAAGAGCGCTCAGGGTCCTGGTTCACTGTGCACACTCTTATGAGTGGTGGTTATGGGTGTTTGATCTGAAATCTGGCGCCCTGCTTTGAATTCACCCACAATGTAACCTATGCCAGGTAACCTAACCTGAAACTAAATTAGGCCTCAAGTTCCTCATCAGTAAACTGGAGAAATGTTTTCAGTTCTTTGTATTACAAGTACTCCGTATGTCACAACTTTGGATTCCCTGCTATCCGCTACTCAGAATGTGGTCCCCAGACCTCTTTGGGAGCTTGTTAGTTGTTCAGAGACTCTATACTCTTTGTCCTCAAGACCTTGTAAATCAATATTCATCTTACTCTGGTGTTTTTCTTTTTAATTTGACGCTTAAAACTTGAGGAATGGGGCTCTAGTTGCCTAATCAGTTTTGTACAAGAAAGCATATTGGCTGTTTTAGTATATCTCAGCCTGACAAGAAAGTCTGCATCCCTTGCCCTGTGACAATGAAAACTGTCATCCGACAGTGCTTTCCTTGACTCTGGGGAGTGATCTGACTTAGGTGGTCTTTATCTGGGGACACTCTTAACGCTTCTTGCCTCCCTCCATTTATACAATGAATATATCGCAGATGAAATACCCCTGAGGGTCGCTGTCTACACGCATTAGAAATATTTATTAATAGCTTTTATTTGGAAGACAGAGAGCTGCCTGTTAACCCTAATTAACCTGAGCTAGTTAAAGGCACCAGCTTAGAATGCCTGGTCCTGGCAGCTGATGGGATAGCATCTGAGAACCACGTAATCCACAGATGCTGCTTCAGAAAAGCTCAAACTCACTGAGTCATCTCCTCCCACCTCTGATGGAGTCAGGGTGGGGGACAGTAACGAGTCAGATCCCAGAGAGAGAGGCTGAAGCGAGCAGCAGGAGGGTTGCTCCTACTCCTCTGCTGCAGGCAAGGCTCATGTATTCATCACCAGGCCAGGCTTTTATTTCCTTGGGGAGTCTACCATCTCTTAATCACAAAAGCAATAAGGACTTCCAATATGTTCCTCGGCCGTGCCTAATCAGTTGTTCCAACTGCCAGTCATCAGCCACGTCTGGAAGTTCACTGAAAAGCCCCAGTCCAGCTTTGAGCATAGCACTGACCCCCAAGGTGACACAGACAATGAAGACCAACCCCATGGGCAGCCTGTGTGTGCCAGCTGATTTGATCACAGCAGTTTTGTTAATATTGCCCTGTATTCTGGAGAGATGTGTTTGCTTCCTTATGCTTTGATCGATAGGCCGCATTATGTGCCCCATTGGTTGAGTTGGGAAAATCATTTTTGAGAGTGTATGGAAGGAGACTTTTCCTTTTGCAAGAGACTTTACAATTTTTCCTCTTGAGGTTAAAATTCACTTGGCAAAGCCTGAGCATTTATCTGTAACCATATGGTATGAAAGGCAGGTCTGGGAGAAGCCAGCAAATATTCAGACTCAAAGCATTAGTAGAGATTAGCACCTGGCTGGCTGGAATATTGTGTTTAAATGAATAAAATAATACCATTGGACTGCAGTAATTAGGATTTTTTTTTTTTTTTTTGGCTTTTTTCTCCGGCACCAGGAACCGAACTCACGACCTTGCGCTTGCCAGGCAGGTGCTTTTGCCACTGAGCTAAATCCCCAGCCCCTAGTAATTAGGATTATATTCTGGTCGCTTGGTGTAATAAGGTCAGATGTTCCTAGAAATTAATGTAGATAGGTGAGCCATTTCCTGTGCCATAATGGCAATTTCTGAGGAATACAGGTCTTTGGTAGAGGCCGAGGAGAAGTCTATTGAAGCCATAAGCTGACTCCAGAGAGTTGTCCATTTTATGGATAGGTGTGTAAGACGGGGATTGGAAGAATATTGGAAAGCAATTTTTGGGTCTCACTGTTTCCTCCAAATTTTTGTCACTGTTTTGGTCCCAGGTAACATCTACAAGCAGCAGTCATGCCCTGGACTCTGCATTCAAAATGCTCTATGTAAACATTGCACTATATGCTTCTACGAGGTTTTAATATTTTCCTATTCTCATTCTATTTATTATGAAATAGAGGCGAGATAAGTAGAATGACCGAGAATCCTCAGCCTGTGCTTTGAGTGAGTGGCGAGTTATATATCCCAAATTTCCCGGCCTATTTTATTGTAGTTAGTGCTAAATGTAACTTCTGTAGCTAATACAGACCTCTGGAAAGCACCGGGCTTTCTTCGGAGCCATACAGTGAAGCAGAAAGTGTGCATATCAAGCTTTCCTGTTGCCCACTGGGCAATAATAAACACAAACACACGCATACAAAAACACCTCCAGGGGAACATAAGTGATGGGTGCATTCAGCAACTACAACAAAATAAATGCGAGAGCTAACATTTCTACACTAAAGAAGGAAAAAAAGTTGGCTATGTTTTCACAGTGTCTCTGTGACCTCTTATTATTCCATTAGTTTTTGGAATAGTACATAAAACATCAAGCTCCATGCTGACAAACACCAATATTAAAACTATTGCTACAATCACTCCAAGCAGCCTTCTCCCCTGGGTGAAATTATTTGGAATACAAGCAGAATTGTGGTTCCCCGAGCTGGCAGAGCATAAATGAGGGTAGTGATTCATAAGGTGACTCTAGCGATTTTGCAACCATGCAACTTTCATGGAAGCGTTCGTGCATGCGTGCTCACACACACACACACACACACACACACACACAGCAAAGGGTTGCTAATGCCTTTTTGAGCTAGTAACCACTTTCTGACCTCACCACCTCTCGAGGCCTGGGAGCGTTGTGAGGGGTGCAGACTTCTGAGGATGAGCATTAACCTGACACAATGATGGTTTACCAGAAATAAACCCTTCAAATTAGATCACACCCCTGTCACTAGCTTTTTGAGCGGGAAGATGGTATTTCTGCCTCTTCACATGTTCCTTTCAGTACTTGAACTCTTGTTCCATTGGATTAAGCTTTTGGGGGCTGGGTCATCTAGGGTCTTAAGTCTATCCTAGAGAGGTCGGAGGAAAGTGTTACCGGTTTAAAAATACAACTCCCTGAACTTTTAAACCCTAAAATCTTTCTAATAATGTGACTTGTCTTTCTTAATCGTGAACTTGATTTCTTTTATTTTTTAAAAAACCCATTTATTCTTCGATATTAGTAGAGTAAGTTCAGAAAGAACAGGTTTGTACAGAGCTTTGTGCAGAGAAGGGGGTCAAAGAGAGCCGGCATAATGATGCCGGGATGATTGCACAGTACTGAGATGTCTGCGGAGCGGGTCCCAACACTGAGAGCCTTTCTGATAGACTCTGAGAGTGACAAGCTCCAGGTCTTCCCTGACATTGCACCCATTAGCCAGTCTAAATGGGCACATACTCAAGTTTGAGGTCACATACAGCTCTCAAAGGCAAGTCTGCCCCTGTGAGTGGGGCTCTAACTCACATTGTGTCATAATAGGCGAAGGTCCTGGAGCTGCGTTTGAGTCCCTTTTTCTTATTTTGTGGTCTTGAGAGAGGACTTCTTTTTTATGAAGATTGAGTATATTCCTCCTAGCATCAGGGAAATGCTCAGTCTAGTTAGACTTGAAGTTAAAAGGGTATGTAGGATTCTGTGCTGGTGCTATGATCAGGGAAGCACTGATTTCATTGCTTTGATTTAGCAGTGACAGAAAGAGCCTGTCCAAACCCATGAGAAGTACAAGACGCCCTGCCTTGTGCCCTCCTGCTCACCTAATCAAATACTCTGTTACCTGACTCTTGTCCTCTGTGTCTAAATGTGTGAATGCAGAAACCTTTGCATAGATGTGAAAAGCACAAGACTGGCTAATTATACACAGTCCAGACAGGGAGGTGGCCGGGGACAACAGCAGTAAAGAGCCAGGCCCTGACTATCAACTTGGAGAAAACCGAATATGAGCACCTGAGATGGCAGGCAAGGCCCAGGACCTGAGGAACATGTTCCTCCAGAAAAACACAAGCTGTGTGTGTGCAAGAAGGACAGAAGGTTCCCTAAAAGCCACCTAGGGAAAAACAAACAAGCTCCCAGAATATGCTTGCTGTCAGCCTTCGGTGTGTAGAGAGTGTGGCTTCTGTTGGGGCGCAGTCTCATGCTTCTTCTCCTTTGCTTTCAGCTCCCATTTTCTCCAGCAATCACTCGAGCCGAAGTGGAACAGCTGCTGGGGCCGGGCCACCCCCACATCTTGTCAGTCACCCTTCTCCGGGACATAATGTACAGGGGAGCCCCCACAACCCCCCCTCCCAGTTACCTCCACTCGCAGCTGTGGACGCAGGAGCTGAGAGGTAAGGCCATCTGTCTCTCTCTCGTCATAGGTGTTGCCGCCAAACCTCCCTCCGTGGAGAAGAGCTTTGACAGTTGCTGAATTTTATTAATAACCTGTTGGTGGGTTGAGTTAACCAAAGGTGACATTTTAAAAGTAACATACACAAAGCACGTGAACCAAATATCTCACTATGTTATATTTTTCTGTGGGAAAACAAATGAAATGGAGCTGGCAATAGCCAACTAAAATGTCAAGTGCTGGAAAAATGACTTAGAATGTCCCTGTCTTTCCCATTTTCCTCAGTTTGTTTCAGAGATTCAATTTTAAGGTATTGTATGCACAGGTTGAGATGCTTTCAAGATGTAAAAAGGTACCCTGGTCACGTACATGGTAGTGTGAGCTTATGGGCTAGTTGCTTTTCCTTTGCTGTGACAAAATACATGAATAAGTAAGCAAACTACAAGGAAAAAAGGTTTATTTTAGACGACAATTTCAGAGTTTTCAATCTGTGGTCACTGGGCCCTTTGCTTTGGGCTTGTGGCAACACAGTATATCATAACAGGAGAGCCTGGTGGCAGAACCTGTTTGACTTATGGGGGCCAGGAGGCAAAGTGAGGTCCTAACATCTTTCCCTGACTTCCTTCCAGTAGGTCCTGCTTCTTAAAAGTTTCACCACCTCCTAATAGCACTGCAGGCTGGTAGCCAGGCCTTCAGCACAGGCCTTTGGTCCTCTGCAAGATCTGAGCTATAGCAGCTTGGGAGCCGAACTTAAAGGGCATGGGATTTTATATGGGTGATCAGAAAGGGGCTGTTCACTGAAAACCTTATATTACTATCATCCTCATAAAGGGTTATGGGTGGGAGAATGGTTAAACTGTGATCTTCAAGATAGTTTTATTTCTGAATTTTCTACTGGTTCTAGGAGTTTTGTGGGACCCTTCTCATACTTTTACCAGCTCCCTGCTAATCAATCCCACATGTGCTTTCATGGACCACAAACCAAACAAGAGTCTTTTAGAAGGACACAGTGATCTGGGCATCTAGAGAAGATGCTTTCTAGATGGATAAATGTGGGGCAGCATCCCAGACAGCAGGAGGATATATACAAGAGGTGAGGACACACAGCAGGGCAGATTATCGACAGCTCAAGATAACAGAATCCAGGGTGCGCGAGGCTAATGGAATCAGATGATAGTGGACTGGCTTGTGTGGAATTATGTTATTTTATGCTAAGCAACTTCGCCCTTATCCTGCTTGAAGCAAAGAACCATTATAGCCTTTTTGTTAGGTGATATAATCAGATTGATATTACAGAGAAGGAACTTGGGACAAGACGGGAGAGTTACTGAGGTTGGAGTGGGAGATATGGAAAACAAGGTGAGACTGTTGCAGGAGTCCTTGTGAATAGTAGGATGGCATGTGGTAAGGACAAGCAGTAAGGAGAATTTGTTCAAGGGTTTTGTTTAGGGGAAAGAATTTCTAGTTATTAATATGTATGTGGAATAAAGGGGAGGGGCCAAAATGCATCCCTAAGTTTCACCACTAAAAACTGAGGTGAAAAATTGTGCCATTAACAGTAGTTGAAAATATAAGATGAGTGCAGCAGTGTGGAGGAAAAGAGGCCACTGGCTGAAGAGGAAGGGGAGAAAGGAAATGGTGAGTTAACTTTGGGAGTTTGAGTCTTACGTGACTGTAAAAGATCCATATGGATATGCCTAATGGATCATTGAAAACATGAATTTGATGGCCAGAGTTATTTTAACAGTTATCTATACACAGTAGACAATTCAGGAGCCTCCTTTCATCCAGGATCAGTCAGCAAAGAAGTGCACATGGTGACCATCAAGTGCACAGATACCAGAACAAGCAACCTCTCCTTCCAGTTATCTCATGCAGTCCTATAAGTTGAGATGAGCCTATTTCAGCATTTTATATCATTTCTAGTCAGGTTGAAAATACTGTTAGCCATGGACTTTTCATTCTACCTAACAGAGAACTGCATCCCACATGGTAGTGAAGTTCACTGGGGTCAATGGGAACCTCCCTTTTTTCTCTGCCTCTCCTTATCTACATGAGTATAAGAAGAAGGTCATCACTGTGCTGTTTCCTTGCACACATCCTTTGAAAGAATATGTGGGGCTGGGGATTTAGCTCAGTGGCACAATACCTGCCTGGCAAGCGCAAGGTCGTGAGTTCGATTCCCGATACCGGAAAAAAAAAAAAAGAAAGAATATGTGCACAGAAAGATTTTAACCAGTATTGGAGCAAAAACAACCACCTTGACACCCCAGTTACTCGGATGGTTTCATCTGAGCTCTGAAAGTTGCTAATTGTTTGTCTCTGGACAAGTTCTTTAGTGACTCCTGTTATTTAGAGTTTTTTTTTAACACTTAATTTTATTCTGCAATGTTTTATATTTTTAACTCTTTCTTAAAATTTTGAGAATAGTACAAGGTATACCCATATACAAACCACATCCATATTCACCCATTGCTAATATTTTCCCATTCTCTCTGTCTCTGCCTCTGTCTCTGCCTCTGTCTCTGTCTGTCTGTCTGTCTGTTTCTTTCTCTCTCTCTCTCTCTGGAAGTCTGCTTGCATATCTGTTATTTCTATACCAAGAAAGGTAGTTGTGGATAACATTGAGCTCTGCCAATAATTAATCTGAGAAGGATATTTTGCTATATAAACCCAATATAATAATCGTACTTGATACACTTAACTATTACCTAATCATTAATCAATATTCAAATTTCCCCAAATTGGTAAATAGTGTCCTTTATAGCTGCTGTTTTTCCCCCTTCTTGATGATTTGGGACTCTAAAAATAATCACATAATGCATGTAGTTCTCATTTTTTTTAGTCTCCTTGAATCTAATGAAGTTTTTATTACTTTATATGTCAGAACACCAGTGGTTTTTGAAGAGCTTGGGATGTTTACTTTTTACAGTGTTCCATGGTTTAAATTTATCTGAGTGTTGCATTTTGGGGTGGAGTAACACATAGCTGATGTGGTTTCCCTTAGCTTTTTTGAAAATTATTTTGCACCTCACAGAGAATTATGATTAAATGAGCCAAAGTGAATAAAACATTTAGTATGTTGTGTGCTGTGAAGCAGACATACTATAGGGCATGTATGGATATTCATAAACAGACCGGCTTCCTTGGAATAGCAGAGGGAGTTAGGTTTGGAAGAAACAGGATATTGTTAAATGGTCAACAGGGTTTATTATGTAGATAATCATGGAAATGAAGAAGAAGGGGAAATGGAGAGGAAAGACAGTATTTTATGTGGATGAATGAATGAAGAGGATGTTTGCATTTTCCTGTTTGCTGCTATATTCTTCCCATAGAATGTGTGACCTGACCCTTCACCAGCCCCACTGGAGCGGGCAAACGGGAATGTGGTAGGTTACCCCTTCGGATCAGTCTGGAGAGGAGGGATGACATGAAACAGCCCTAAATCATTCACTGTGTTTGCATTAGTGACCAGGATAAAAACACGAAGAGGAAATGTGCTTACCTTCCGCTTTTGGTTTATATATCTTTGCTTCTGTTTGCCTGGGAATTCCCCCAATAAAAACTCTAGCAGTTTTCTTAACGGAAATAGGTTTATCACACTTTGCACTTTTTAGTGAGACACTGGCATCTTTTCCTGCTTTGCGAGCATTGATTCATCATTTGCTTGGCCTTAGCTGGTTAATAAAATAGGCTGAGTCACTGTCAGAAGTCAGGAAAGGTCCACAACATCTACCCACTTAGCATTAGGTCCTTTGATCTTAACCATCATAAAATAAAATAAATGGAACTTCTGTTAGTTTGACAAGCTTCCATTTGTATTTTGAAATGTTACCTGAATGACACATTATTTCAGTGACTTTAGCAGAACCACACCACATTGCCTAGCATGGATTTGAACTTACCATGGGAAATGGTGTTTTACTATGTCATGTCCAACACACCAGTCAAGTACAAAGTCAGTGGTACTTTATGTTTATGGCTTCCGGTGAGAGGAATTTGGCGGCTTTGGAAATGTTAATTCCCTGGGTTTCATAGTAAGGCTGTTAAATCAGTGAAAACAAAAATACTGGTGGGCATTCCTGTTTGAAATGGGGAAATCTTTGCTGTCCCAGTAATAAGCCAGCTGGGTTTGTGTTGTTCGTCTTAAGAGATGTCATTTGCTTCTTTCCTCCTGAAGGCCACAAGTGTGGTGTGCTCTGCAGGGTAGGTGACAGAGCTTAAGGAACTGTGGGCTGAGCTCAGTGCGTTTTGTTTTGTTTTGTTGAGTACCTCTTAAGTGTTGGGAAACCTTACCATTTTTCACTTGGAATGCATTATTTTAGTTGTGATATTTCTAGACTTCTAGGCACTTTTATATACTTATGGTCTTTCCATGCCTCTCAGTATGCAAGACTGACTTTTGTAGGTACCGTTGTTAAATTCATCATGGTAGATATTAATGTTGCCTGTCTAGACGTTACTGGTCAAAGACCAACAGGCATTTTCTGTGTAATGGCTTTGCAGTTCTGTAGTTCCTGATTTCTAGTCAAGCCTGCCTGTTCACTGCTTCTGACTTACTTTGCGTGTATCTGCTTCCTAATTTAACATCAACTGTTACCTGAAGCCTTTCTTTCTTTTGCTGACCTTGGCCAGATATTACTTGGCCTTTGGAGCTCAGCTTCATCTTCAACCCAGAGAGCCTCCCCTGTGTCCCACAGTCTGCAACGACAGGTCCCCTGTTGACTTTCTTGGTTCTTATTATGTGTTTCATGAATTTACCACGTTGATGAGGTTATTTGCTTCTGGAAGGCAGGAACCGTAAGTTTTTTCAAAACCTCCAGAGTGCCTTTTTCTGAGTTACGCCATGGTAGATGCTGACGAAGGTTTAACAAGGGATTCAGTGAGGGGAATGCCTAGGAAACAGGAAGTCACTGCCAACTTACCCTGTCCAGGTGGGAAGTTCCCAAGCAGAAATTAATTTGTTTATGGAAAGGGCAGGACTTAAATCTCAGTTTCCACCATCTTAGTAACCTGTACACATTGATACAATTAATTGCTGATTGCACGAATGTGTATGTTCACACACACTTACTGTTAGGAGGTCCTTGCCATCATCCATTACTGGGATTCCCTGCAATGCTTTCTCATGGTCTTAATACCACAAGCCTGATACCGTTCTCTTATTTTCACATCTAGTATCTGAACAGCTCAAAATTAGGCCGGCTACTTTGCTATTCTTTCTTCCCAGCATTGCCTGAGCAGCCAGGTGCCTGATATTTCCACCTAATCAGCTTTTTCACAGCCTTACGTGGACACACGCACACACGCACACACGCACACACACAAACATGCATGCACACGGACACATATAAATGTGCACCTCAGCATTAGGTGTTCACTGGTTCATCAAGTCTCTCTCTGAACTGGTATTTATGTCATAGGCAATATGCCAGTCACTGATGGTACAGTGTTAAACAGGATTAATGGGAGCTTTGTCTTTCAGAGCATCCAGTCCACTGAGAGACAACCAAGGCAGTAGGCAGTGGTAATTTAGAGTCTTATGCAGGGGTAATATAGGGGGCTGTGAAGCTTGCAGAAAGCATGTGACCCAAAATTAAGGAGGAAGGAATAGAGGGAGAAATGTCTACCTGAAAATGGAAAGGCTGTAGGTAAGGAGGTTATGAACAGGGTTGTGTGCAAGTTAGGAAGGAAGAGAGCAAGCAAGGATGGAGCTGAGTGTGTATTCGCGAGAGTGACCTCATTAGCCACACTGAGGATTTTAGGCCTTACCCTGAGGACAATAAGTTGTATGTTTGACCAATAAGGGAACCACTGTGACTCTCGCATACATTCCACATGTGCCTGATGTCCACCCACAAAGGGTTCAGAACGCATTCCATATACAGGAGAAATGATAAGGCATGGAAAAATGGTTCCTTTGGTCCTTAGTCAGCCAAAGGCTGTCTTTTGTACTTCCTAGATTGGTGAGGTAGCACTGTGGATTTTATGTCATTTTCTTTTTTAGTAGAATTTGAAAAGATAATTTTGCTCTTTCCAATTATAGGCTTGTTTTTTATATAGTCATGGCCTATCAGGACTTTGAAGAATCACTTGCATGTCAAGATAATTTACATCTTAACTCCGTGCTATAAACAAAGTGACAAACAGGGAACTTAGAGCTCTGATATCAGCCAAAACATGACCTCACTCATCTCTGTTATACTAAGGAAGGCTTGTGCGTGCCTAAGAGTTGTCCTCAGGACTCTGCATTGTCATAGGGTTGCAATTTACTTGGTGAGTGTCACACTGAGGGGCTCCTGGACATATGTCACAGACACTTCCTTGTGCACATAGAAACGTACCTCACCTAGGAGGCAACAGATAAACACAGACTAGAAATGAAGTTTGTCAGTCTTGATCGCTTGAGAAAAGCCATAGTCAAAATACAAGAATGAGACACAAATAGCTTTTTCCTCAGCCCGCCTGCACATCATCCAGTAGTGGAGTCTGTCGCGGGTCCTCACTGCATGTCACATGATCACAAGAACCAGCTTTTCTCTTTGAGCTACAAAACTTTCAATACAGAAACCAAACTGTCCTCACTTAGGAAGACCAGGAGGGGGTTAGTTTCTAGAAAGGAATCTTCCACAGACGTTTAAGATGAAAAGAAGTGGGACTCTTAGATCCACTCCCTCTCCCAAAACACAGTTCACACACAGTCTGTCCCTCTCTCTCTCTCTCTCACTCATACACACACACACACACACACACCCTACTTGAGATTTAATGAATGCCATGCTTCCCTAATGATGAATGCTGGCAGCGATGCAGAGACAGAAAGCCTACACTATAACCTATCTTTGAAAATGATGATTAAAGATTTAGGTAATTATAGAAAGTTGGCTTATTCCTCTTTTATTTTCCTTAAGTCTGTGCAAAGTTCCTGCTACTTCTTGATGGTTGTTCCAAGACAAATTGGCATATCAGTTTTCAAACTTCTTAAATATTGGAAGTCTGTGATCACAGCATGCTTTATCTCTCTTCTGGCAAATATGAGTTGGGTCACTGGCTTTTGGAACAAAACCTCTTCATGGAGGGATCAACTTCCTGATAACATCTTTAGTGCATCCCACTGACTCCCCCTTACAAGTTGCACATACACATACAAGGAAATTAGTGACATTAGTATGTCTTCTCACCAGCCTAGTCATTGTGAATGGCTCTACTGGAATGAGTAAGTGAATAAATGAATAAATGCATGAAGCAAAAGCATTGTAAACTGGCTTCTTCTAGTCTTCTGTGATCTGCCTCTGATTTAAAATCCGTATGGTCTACAAAACTCCTATGAACATAATTTTCACATTCTAGTATATTTCTTGATAATGAAGGAAGATTGAGAATTAAATCTACGTAGCTGTCTTCAGCTTACTATTAAAAACCTAAAAAAGGATGGGAACCAACTATGTCCCTCCCTTTTCTCCCAGCGCATTCACACCTAATTAATCTGTAGGTCCTTTATAACATATTTCAAGCCTACTCAGTACCTTTCCTCCACCTGAGTTCAAGCCACTATCCCCTCCCATCTCGTCTGTAGCAGCTTTTTAGCTGGTCTCAGCATATTTGATCTTGCAGTCCATGTCTTCCACCAAAAATTCCACCACACTCAGAGGCCCTTTACTCTATTCCACAAGGACCTCCCTTTCAGATATAAATAAGATCATCTCTTTCCTTCTCAGACTCTTTTCCCATGATAGTTGGAATAAAATACAAACTCCTCTTTGTAGTGTACGTGGGCTTCTGGGGTTTGGCCTCAGCTAAATTCACCTCCCACTGCTACCCTTGTTTAATGTGTGCCAGCCACACACGCCTTCTTTTTTTTTTTGGTTTTTTGGTTTTTCTCCGGTACCGGGAACCGAACTCACGACCTTGCGCTTGCCAGGCAGGCGCTTTGCCTCTGAACTAAATCCCCAGCCCCCACACACACGCCTTCTTAATGATCCTAGAAAACAGAGCTCATCTTGCCTCAGGGCCTTTGTGCTGCTGTTCTCAAAACCTTGGGCCTTCACTTCCCATGTCTGTGGTTTTTGTTTGTTTGTTTTTGCTTTGTTTGTCTTTTCTTCACTACTCTAAAACTTTGCTTCTTTAGCTTCACTGTGTTTTTTACCAGACTGTGTATTTTACCATCCACGTATCACTTTCTGAAATTATACTATTCTTTCATTGATTTGGTTTCATTCTACTGCACTGGAGAGCAGAGCAGAAATTATGTAAAGTTGATAATCACCTGCTCCCGTCCCTTACCCGCCAGGGTTTCTGTGGGGGTCTAAGGAGTTTCATGGAATGAACGGTATGGAAAGGAAGGAAGGAGAACCACTACTGCATTGTACTTTCCTGTCCACATTCTCTGCGAACCAGCACACATGAAGGCAGGAGGCATTAATGGTAGCCTCCATATATGCTCTACCACCCAAACAGCTTGATTTGGGTGCCAGGATTTGTTCACATCACATTATTTTCCATTTTTTTTAATTTTAAATAAATTGGTTCTTCATTTTAGCTTAATTTTCATCACACATCAAAAACCAAGTATTAGAATGTCTGTAAAAGGAAATATGTTTTTGTAAGTGCCAAGGAAGTCATTTGGCCCTTGGAAGCCAAGTCAGCCATCTCTATTCTGTTCCCACATTCTGAACAAATCTACCTCATGTTAAGCTCACATGATGTTTTCTTAGTCCCCTCGGATTTTCAGTCAGAGAAGTGAGTCATGACAGTAAGAAGGAAGGATTGAGGTAAAACAGAATCTCTCTTTTTTTTTTTTTTTTTTTCAACTTCCACTTTAGAGCATTAGCATTGCTGCTACACCATAAAACGATTCAAACATGTCAATGTGTTATTTTCTCCAGCAAGTCATATGGAGCCAGAATTCCCAAAGCAAAAGGGCAATAGCCATCCTAGCTTGAGGTGCGACATCACTGATTCTAGAGTGTCTCCGCTCTGACCTAGAACAGCTGTTCTAAGGACAGCCTCTACTCACTTGTTTTCACAGTGTGATCTGCAAGGCACCAGGGTCTTCTCCTTAGTACAGACTTTCAGAGACTTGGCTGCTAAGAGACTATCTTTTCATAAGTGAAAGACTTTTGTTTATTACTGATAAGGAGACTGTCTAGGTGAGCAGAAACCAAGAGGCAAAGTTCTTTAGATGCATCTTCTACTTCTTTTTCTGAGAATGCTTGCTTTTCTGTTTGGCTGAAAGGAGAAAAAAAAATTCTATTTTATCCTTAGAGAAAATGGTTAAGATCATTCTTTTGAATAGATATTTTCCCCTCAGAAACAGAAATTGTGGCCTCTGAACAAATGCAGTATTGAAAGAAACATTTGCACCAGGTAAGCAAGTGCCACAGGTACTTAGACACAGGAATTGGAACTAACTCGGGAGCTGAGTCTGTGGAATTAATGGTATGTTCAACAGAGGGTTTCTTCCACTGCATTGACCAGCATTTGTCAACTACTTATCTTTGCACATTGCTGCATGAGGTACTGGGGATACAAAATGGTAGCAAATATCCAAAGGCTAGTGCTCTTGCCATTTGGAAGAACCAAGAGTCCTTCTCTGATTGTGAGATTTTAAAATATATGCTATTTCCTCTGGTTCACTCCTGTAGTAAACAAATGTTGAGTTTTATCTTCATGAGAAGATGCAGAAAATTCCTTTGTGATTACTGCAATAGAAACCTGACATCCTAAAGATGAAAGTAAAAGCACATATAAATAGTATGTCATTACTGACCAAACCACCACCCAGCTAGTTTCTTTTAAAATTTATGGATTTCAGTGACTTTAAAAGCCATTTGGCAGTAGCTTACAAAAGCACCTGGCCATATTTGGCAGAAAAACTGCATTTGAAGTTCTCAAAGTTCCTTTGGTGTCTTCTAGAGACTTGTATTTGCATTTTGAAACCGAAATGCCTTCTTTTCTCAAGTTTAGCCAGAAATAACACTTTTCTTCTCATTTTTCATCTGGCGTTCTCATTAAACTCTGTTATGAATATTTTCTTGTGTCCAGTGCATTCTGTTGCAGAGCAGATGAACACTATGTCTGACGCCATGCAGAACAATAGGAGGAGTCTTCCCTTTGCCCAGGACCATGAGTGGGCCTACTCATAGTGGCCCGAGGGTGATACCATTGTGGAAACATTTTTTTCACAGCAGAATTTTTACAACAAATGTCTGAGAAGCCGTGCATAAACTTTCTTCTGGTTGATGCTTTTTTGAAAGGAGAATTTGGAAGAATCAGACTTTTCTTCTCTCTCTCCCCATCACATGAGATTCTGAAATAGACAAGCAACTGAATCACAGCCTATTCTGCAATCAGGATTTTCCAGAAAGTTCCAACCCATGCTCCTGTATATTTCTTCTTTCTTACATGCTCTATATGTCCTCCCCTTTTCATTTCCACCAGGGGAAATAGCAATGCCCTGGCCCATCTCAGCACTTAGCAGAAAAGAATATACTTCTCTGCCTGGGGCTTTGCTTACTTTTTTCTTGACAGACAGCCTGCTGCCCATACCCAAATGGAGTCAGTTTTCTCCAGAACACTGTGCTTTCTGTTTCCAAAAACACTTGCTCATTCTAATATATATTTGAGTCATCATTAAAAATCCTTGCTAATCATTCCACTTATACCACCTTCACAGACCCCATTTTATCCTTCTTTTAAGGTGGTCATTCTTGAGTCTTCATCTCATCCAACCCCCCAAATTATTTGCAGTTCATGTTAACACAGCCCCCTCATAAAGATTTAGAAACATTTAGGTTTTCCAAAGTACAGATTTGGCTCTTCGGCTTCTTGGGCACTGAGTCCACGGAGAGGCACACAGCTCTTGGCCAGTTTTGGTTCCTGCTCAGATGGACAGTGTTTCCTTACCCACACTTCCCAGCGGCCGTTTCTTCATTACTGAAAGCTGGTCTTGATTGTCTCAAAAGCCGAATTCAATTTGCAGTTCCCCCAGTAACGTGCTGTGATTCATTTGGGGACAAATCTGGATTGAACAGTGTCCAAGTGTCTCTTTTGTGAGACAGAAGGGAAGTATAAGTAGATACTATAGTCACCCAGATGAGTCAGCCAGGAATTCATGAAGTGATTCATAAATCGTTATAAAGACCACTAAAGTCTACTAAAATGGAGTGCTGTCTGGCTGTACAAAGTGGGGTATTATCATTGGGGGGTTTTTTTAGATGTTAAATCAAATGTGAAATCCTTAAAACTGTGCTTTTCTTTTTAGGTTTTGAAAAGGATTCCTTTCTCCCCCCCGCCACAGTTGGCCAACTGCTAAAGCCATTTTTCATTGATTACTTTTCACAGATGAATTTTAAGACTACCACAGATGATGCCCCACAATTCTTTGGGGAAATAAAAAGTTCCTCCCCAAATCTATCATAGACCAGTTTGTATCCCATTATTTCTACTCTCTGGCAGCAAATCAATAATATTTTTTGTATGGATACAATGAAACAAGCTATTCTAATGCTTTCTTCCTTCTTTGGGAGGTCTATAGGCCTGGTGCAAGAGAGAACAGAAGTATCCAAAATACATACCAGTATTTAATCTAAGTGATCCTGTAAGCATGTAAGTCCTTTGCTTGCAGAGTGCTAGCCCCAGAGCAGTGTCCCATGCTGCTGGCTAGAACTGTTTACATACTTAGCACAGATGAAGAAAAGGAATAAATATTTAAGACATGTGCTTGACTTGCAACATAGTCCATTAGTGAATTTTTTTTAAAGAAATAAACTTGTAAGTTGATGTAGAAATATTTTGGGTTTATTGACAGGGGAAAGAGCCCTAAATGAAAGGAGCTTCCCAGTTAGAAAGACTAAAGGTTTACACCCAACTTGTACATAGAGAACTCCAGTTCAGGACTGAGAAAGTTCACCAAAATGAACTGGCAGTTCTTAGGTTGTTAGATTTTCTTTTTAAAGGGCAGTAAGTTGCTGATCCACCTTTCCACCAGCCCTGATGAGAATGAAACTCTCAGAAGTCCTCTTGTATTACTCCCTTACCCCGCTTGCTTTGCGTTCCAAACAAGAGGTCTTTCTTTCCTCAGTGGGAGAAATTGATATCTCCAGGACTACTGTGTGATTTGGGGCAACTCATTTAAGGACCTGAAGGCCTCCTTTTTTTCTCACCCCCGCAAAAAAATTTGTACTCTGAAGTACACTTCCAGCTAGAACATTCCGTGATTCTATCAATTTGTGAACTCAGTACCCTCCATCCAAGAACCCAGTATCAAGAAATCAGACTCTTACCTAAGACCAAGACTCACTGCTCCAGGTACTGGAAAATTAACCAGAGGAGCAAATATTTTCTATTCCTTGAGACGTAGTTCTCATCTCTAACTAGCCAAGGGAGAAAAATAATCCTTTCTTTTTAAATTTTGAGAACCCTAGGTATTCTAATGCAGTGCTGCAACAGTCTTACACACCCCTCAAGCAGCAGGCCACATGGCAATGTCAGGGATACCCTAAATGTACATTCTGTTTAGATCAGTCATTTCAGAAATGTACATTGATCACCTGAAGTTCCTGGACATTCCTTAAGTGCTTTGATGTTCCTAACTTCAATGTAAAATTCTTCATAATCCACCCAACTCCTGTCTCTTACTTGTTTATGGAGAAACGTACTCTACAGCGCTCATCTCTTCTAGCCCATGACTTAGTTTTCTTACTGAAATAAATTGATTCTCTGCTTCCCCTCACTAAAATATAAATTCTAAAAGGACAGAAACATGTGTCCTTCATCACTCTATTCCTAGAACTTAGACTGTCAGAAACCTGGCTCAGTACATATATCTTGAATGAATAAATAAATATTGTCTCACACTCTAATCCCTGGTGAGAGTTGAGATGTCTTTATTTCACACTTGAAACAGAAGCTGGGAGAAGTTAGGGAATTTATTCACAATTTTCCAGGTAGTAAGCCGGCATCCAAGTCCAGGTGGGTCAGACTTCTAATGAGTTTTTCTTTCTGTATTCAGCTCTTTCTCCTACCATTTGCACACTTCTTGAGCCTTGACAATGTATTTGTCCCTTTTGTGACCCACTTGTGAAGCAGTCTGGGATTGGGGATGGCATTTCCAGGAAGAACATGAGCACTTTAATTCTGGCCCATCCCACTTGAAGGTTGGGGAGCTCAATGATAGCTGAGGACGGGGTAGGGAGAAGAGGAGGAGGGTGTAGAAGGGTGTAGAAAATAAGAAGCATGATCAAGAAATTCTCCCAAGGACTCGTTTTCCAGTGCGTGTATAAGTCAATATTTGCAGAATCCTTTGCAGCCTCCCCTCCCCAAGAGAATCTTTATGAGACTGTAAACCTGTCCCCTTCCCGACTCGCTGTTTTTGTCTTGGTAAGCCATTGCTCATGCTAAGGTTATACAAACTTCACCACCAGTTGAGTGGAAACGCTTGACTCAGTTCTCTGGTTTGCTTTGGTGTGATCTGTTTCTGGTAAGCAGTGGGTTTTTTTTTCTCTTGGTCTGTTATGTGCCTACTTACATAGCAGTCATCTGTTTCAAGGTCTTAAAAAAAAAGTCTTTCAGAAGAAGCTAACGGGGTGTGTGCGTGAAATCTCGGAAATGTCCTCTGCACATCTGCAGTGTGGGATGGGGCTGGGCCTCGAAGAGATTTGGGAAGCTCGCTCTTCTGGCTCTCGCACACACTGTAGCTCGGAATGGAACAGAGTGACATCACCTCGGCCTGAGGTAGCTAGAGAATGAGATGTTCCGTAAGAGAAAAAGTGTAAATAACTACAGTTTATCCTCGGCATTGCAACTTTAGTTTATTTTAGCATCAAGAAAGTTGATTCAACTACTGTGCTTTAAAAAATTCTCAAATTTTAGGGGCAGTAGAATATTCAGAGCACATTCATTTTGATAACAAAGACTGATACTACAGATATAGAGTTGGAAAGTGCAGACACTTACAAGGGAGGTCTGAGCCCTTTCCTCCTTCATGATAGCAAGAAGGGCTCATGTTGCCAAGTGAGCTTCTGCATGCTGTTTGTTAGTTATTTGTTTTGCATTGAGTGGCCTCAGGCTACTTGGTTTCTTGACTTTATTTGGGTTTTGAAATGATTTTTCTGGTGTCTGTCTTGCTAGGAATTGTTAGTGACTGTTTCTGGGTCCTCCCAGGAGCCTTGCGGTTAGCAGTGAGACCCTGTGTCACCCTCTTGTGTTCCTCTTCTGTCCTCCACCTGTGATTTTTATTTACCGTTCCTGCTGTTACCATGCGCTGGTTAACAAGTATCGAAGTTTATAAAAGTTAAATTTAAATTAATAGGTTGTGGGAGATTTTTCAATAAAATACTGCACGGTATTTTTAGGTGGTCACAAAATTCATTGTAGCTGCTGTGCTTGAAAATCAATCCTATTTATATACAGACTTCTTACCCTGGACTGTTTAGTAATGAATTCTCATTTACTTCCTTTTCCCTAGCAATATGTGGATGGCTGTGATCATTTCTTGTCACGTTTCATTTCTCTATAGATGTAAAAATTAAAATTTTTGTATTAATTCTTCTCTTTCCAAATCAAAGCCTATTTTATGTATACATTTTATTTTGCTTAGAATAGTTTATATGTAAATTATGAATACTTTGCGTGAGGTGACATAGTATGTCTTCAAATTGTGTAAAAGGTGACATATAATTTCATTTATTTGAATAACAGAAAATTCTATCTAAATTAGTGAAAAGCAACATGGAGAATCAGTAGAAAGCATAGTGTCTTATTCCCCTAGGTCTCTGAGATAGCCATGATAAAATTGTGATACGCGCTTACCACATTTTTTCCCTTTATTCAATGTCATTATTATATTGGGTAATATTTGTTAGCCAAGAAAGTACGGTCAGAATTTGAAACTTGTGTGAAGGGTTAAATAATAATAATTTGTAATGAGCACATAATTAGAGAATATATATGTATTCTAAGATTTTATACTCCTAAGAATCTTTGCCTTGTTTTTCTTCGTCTACCTTTTCTACTCTTTGTTAATCAAAGCCCTATTTATGAGTCAAATTTATTGTGCTGTGGGGGTGGGGATTGTAGGACCCCCTTTCCCATCACATGAATTGTATCAGGGTCCTGCTGCCTGTGTACTTCAATTTATGAGTCCATGTGTGTCCTGATCCATTCAGTCCTCATTTGGAAGAAGACAGTGGAAGGTACTGGAAGAAAACTATCTAGAGTGTGCTGCATCTATTATTATTCTTTAATGCGGAGATAGAATTAGACAGCAATCAAATTAAAAAAAAAAAAAGAACTGAGAGCAAAGTTGACAATGCAGTTGTGACTCAGGTTGCCTTACTATCTGCCCCTTCTTTACCCCTGGGGACCTTTAAAGGTCCCAGAGATTCCAGGATTGGGTGATAGTCGGGACTCTTTCCCTAAGGGCCACAGTTCCACAACCCCTCATTCCTCTCCCACAACTCAGAGCAACTTTTGAGACATATTAAGGACATGTTCCCCCAGAAAACCACCTCCATATGAAGAATCCCGGCGTATGTGTTTTACTGGATGTTCTCAGGGCAGTGTCAGGATTCATTTTCCGTGTTTTTTCTCAGGGCCATTAGGCACATCTTTTTAGGATAATTCCAATTAGGACGATGTGCTTAGAAAAGTATATATTTACCCAGCACAGGGCACTCAGTTACTATTCTCTCTCAGCAGAGTTAAAATGAAAATAATGAATTAATAGGGATCCTAGAACATCTGGTTTGCTTAAGCCTCCCCTGACTTCCAGAGGTTAATGGATCCAACTCTCCCCCCTTGGTTCCTCCACCTCTGTATTACATAGCCATATCACACCTTGCAGGGGAAGCACAAAAAGAACCCCAAATTTTTCCTACACTTTCTTATACCTGCAACACAAACGTAGAAGTTCTGCTTTATTAGATACTCCGGCTCAGAGCATTGGAAATTAGTTTATAAACTTGCCTGGTTCATCTTCCCTTTTTATCTGTCATCCAGGGCTATATACAAAAGCCAAGCCAAGAGGATTTATTTGTTACTGTGAAATAAGTGATACAGACAGCTTCTGACCTATATGTGTTAGTGTAAAACAAATCCCAGCTTAATAGCTTTGGCAGGGGGCGGAACTAAATAATTCACTGCCGGTATAATTTTCCGCAAAATTATTCTGCTGTTTTATTTCACTGCATCAACAGACTCGCTACCCCTTCCTTTACTGCACTCCTACCGGCCCGTTACTTACATGGCGAGTTGAGCATGGTTTAGTTTCTCTGTGGATGTTACCGAGCTTTAACATTGTTCTCACAAGTACATTTTCCCTTCACTGTTAGAAAGAATACACTGTCCTTTTAAACCTAGTAAGTCAGATCCTGCTGTTTCTCCCTTACAGTCAGATCAGTGTACAGTCGTCTGTTTATTATCCCAGGTTATTTGGCAGTTCTCACACCACCACCCCCAACAGAAACCAGCAGTCTTGTGATTGGCACATGGTCCTGCAAAAGATGTCCTGCAGTGTGTTTTGCTGCCCTGTCAGGAATGTTCTTTGCCAAGCACAGAACCCGTGCAAGTCCTCTTGGCTTCTGGGTTTCAAGCCACACTTGACCTTTGAGGTCTAAGTTAATTTATTATTGGCAAAAGAAAATGTATTGTTTAAAAAGAATAGGATTAGAAAGGGTCGTAATAAGGACTTGTAACACTTCTTGGAGCTCAGATGTGTCTTACAAAATAAAATGTTTATGAGCTAAGTGTAAATGATTCAGAAACATACGGATCAAATTTCCCCTAAAATGCTAACGGATTTCAAAATTAGCCGAAATAGGGCCCTGGCAAAATATGTGCTTTGAATTTCACCAAGCCCAGAGTATTTGAAATGCAATTTAAGGAGCTTGACAAACCCTAGGTTTTCCTTTGTTGCTGTCTTTTATTCCCTTAATATCTCAATTAAGAACTCTGCAGTTGAAAGAAAGAGAGAGGGTCCTGAAAACGTTTTAAAGGCCCTCTTGTCACACTCACGTAGAGCCAGAATGGGGATTTACAATTGGCTCTGGAGCATTTTGTCTTCGCCCCTGCTATTTTATGCCCCTCACATTGCCTTTTATTATTGTTTTTTCCAGGTTTGCTCCTTCTGCTCCATCTCCTCACCACATCAGCCCCCGGAGAGTTCCGGCTCCTTCCTCAATACTGCAGAGAACACAGCCTCCTCACACCCAGCAGCCGTCAGGTCCACACCTGAAGTCCTATCAGCCAGAGACAAACTCTTCTTTTCAGCCAAATGGTATCCACGTCCACGGTCAGCAGGGGACTGGCAGCCCCTTGGGTTTCAAAAAGTGGTGCTGTTGATTTCAATCAAGTGTCTGTGTTATTACGAGTTGCAGGTCTCAGATGTTTTGTTATACATCCCACATAAGCCTGTAGAATTTTCCTTTATAGACATGAAATCCTATAGTGTTTTCCTGCCTTTGGCCCTAAAATGGCATGACTTAAAACACCCAATCTGGTCAGTTCAAGGGGATGATCAGGTCATGGACCTGTGTTGTGACACCACAAGGATAGGCTGTAGCAGCATCACCCCATTCCTAAACAATTGATAGCCCATCTGAAAGGGACCACTGGACTTGTTGTGTCCATGTGCACCTCCTATGCCAGGTCTTCGTCCCCATTCTCGTAAGCCAGATCCTGTCATCCCTCAAGGGTCAGAGGAAATGATACCCGCTCCCTGAAGCTGCTCCTGGTCCCCAATCTGATGTCATCTCTTCTCACTTTGAACTCTGTTTGCATCTCAACCTGTATCTCCCTCCTAGAATTTTGCTCTGTGTACCTTGTCATTTACTTATCTGTGAGTAAATGTATCTTCCCTCTTAGTGAGTACACTTCTTTTGAGGGCAGAATTCTCTTCGGGAATGTAACACAGTTCTTCATATACGGTAGCCAAGACAGATTCTTGTTAGGTACGTAGAGGAAGAAAAGAAGATAATGAACCATGAGAAATCACAATAGGTTTTAAAATGTGCCCATCTTATTTTTAATAAGCAACATTCACAGAGAACTAAGTCTGGTTTGGCTTCTTTATTTAAACCTATTTCACCCATTCAGGTGTATATCCTACTAGATGTCCACAGGAAGTTGAAATGCCAAATCATACAGACTATGAAAGTCTTTTTGCTTCTGGGGCAGTCGGACCTTCTACACAAGCAGAAGGGCTACCATCTGTTTAGAATGAGCATTTCAACTCCTAAAATATATGGCTCTTCCATCTGTCTCTTGCCGATTTCTGATTTTTTTCCATATGAGTTATTATTTGAAATTAATGAGTGGTGTTCTAATCCCATCTAAAGCAGTGTTCAAACTAAGTGTTGATAACTTCCCAAGATGGCAGCATCAAGCAATACAGCAGAGTTAGATTTGGATAAGAGCGTGAAAGGAGAATCCTTAGCCGCAAAGAGGAGGTAATGTAAAGACAGTGGCTGCCTGTAGGAAATGTGAGAAAGCACTGGAAAGCCAGGGAGGGCCACTAGCTCTGGCTCAAGGTTCCATCCATCTCCCCGCTTCCCCACCTATCTATTGTACCTAAGCAAACCCCGTCCCCCGGACCCCAACAAAACTTAAAGACTTCCACCATTCTTCAGACCTACAGTAATTTTTACCATCTTCTGTTTATACATTTCTTCTGAATCTTTTGTTCTGTACTTACTCAAAATCTTGAGTGCCTGATATGCACAAGGCAGCGTATGTGTGAGGAAGATAAATAGAGCCCTCTTCCTTCTGCAGCCAACCCCCCAGCAAACTCCAGCAGTGTGTCTATTGTGGAGGACACTCAGGGCCCCTGGGGTGGAGCCCCTGAACCTCTCTGGGAAGGAGTGGACAGCATGAGTACAAGATCTGCAGAGTACAGAGTAGGTTACTGACTCGAAGCACACACTTTTCTACCTTCCCTTTTTAACAGGGCACATCTCACAGTCAGTGGCATCATATAATTGGTAGTGAATTTTATTTCTGGTGTTATAGAGACTAATGGAGCATTTCACAGTCAATGGTGTCATAGTTGCAACGAAATGCATTATAATCTACTTTGATTATAACTGTGAAATAAATTTTTAAAAATTTGAAAAGTAACACATTCAAAAAAAATTGAAAAGAAATTTGCTAAAATATTAATGGTTTTGTATCAAGGAAGTAGGATAATGGGTGATTTCTTTTTCTATGTTTTTCTCCTACTTTTTAAAATTTTTTTTGGAAGGGAAGTTTGGAATTAGACCAATTCAAGTGCAAGTACAGTCAGCTGTGAACTCTGACTCTGGAGAAATTGTTGAGGCTCAGTTCACAGTGGGGAAGATTTCATCTGCCTTATCTAAGGGTTGTTATCAAATTTGATAAGAACAGCCCACCTAGTGCAGAGTAGGGGCTTATTTAATGTAATTCTCTTCCTTGTATTCTCTTCCTTTCTTTATTAGACTCTTTGAGAACAAGGACTATGTTTGTAAGTTGCTCCAGGCCATGCATAATACTTAGTGCAGAGTGCACATTCGATAAATATTTCCTGAATAAATAAATCACACTTTCTCATTCAACAAAGGAATAATGAAATAGGACAGAGTAGATGGGATCTCCCCTATCATATGGGTAAAATACTCTTTTCCACCTTTTCTCTTTTCAGTTAAATAATAAATATGCTGTCAACCTGAAGTTGTTGAGACTTTTTTTAACTTTCACTTTTTTTAATTGGTAAAAATTCTCAAGGCCAGCGAGAAACTGCTAACATCAGCCTTAAGTTAGGCAAATAGGATAGTTAGGCAAATAAGGAAATTATGGCTCCCTCCAGGAAGACAGGCAAGTAATTCTGTGATGGGCTTGTAAAAGAAATGTTCAATGGGTAAGGGGTAGGGAAATATGCAGCCTTACTCTCTCCATAAGCGTTTTTCTGAAATGCTTCTGTGGAACTTTCTAGACACAAGCATTTCCTTAGAAAGAGAATAAGATTTTCTATTTTTCAAGTGAGTGTTAGAGGTCTAGGGGTTAGGGAGATTTTGTTAATGAGCTGTGTTTACTGGCTGTGTCTTTTTTTGCTTTTGTTGGATGGGTTTGCTGCATGGAGCTACATAGCATCCTGGTGTCTGGCAAGTCCACTCCCTAGTGAAACTTGAATTTTAAGTCCTAAAAAGTGTTAAGGTTTATACTGTGATAGCTGCAGTGAGAGTTTGTTCTGTGTTTCAGAACATTCAAGGTTTTAATAAGTGGCATCACCCCATCTCCTCTGTGCTCCCTGCAGTAGGTAGTGGTCAGGGAAAAAGGTCATCACTGTATTTTTAGAGATGGGGACTGAAATATGTAAGAATATAAAACGTGTAGACATTGCTACCTGGTTGAAGTCCACAGGCACCTTTCAACTGAGGTCCACACTTCCAAGCCACATTCTTAATCAGTCTGTGTCTAAATCAAAGGCATGCTGAAGTAAATGTGTACTTACCTATTCCATAGGGAAGAGTTGATGCCTGTATGTAGATGCTGATCCATTACACAGAGCCATAGAAGGTTAAATGCAGAGGGCTTTGTTCTTATTGTGAGGAGCAAGGTGAAGTCCCTCAAGTTTGTGAAGCATATGATATTAAGCTCTGCTATAGGTCTTTTCATTAAGATGTATTTCTTAAAAAATTCTTACAAGTGTTACAGCTTTGGTTTTCCTCAAGTTTCTTCACCTCTATTTTATTGATTCTGCATCTACTTCTTCCATTTATATTGGATTCATTAGTAAGATGGACAAGGTATTCTTTCTTTTTAACATTTGAATGTTTGTAGCATTTATCTCTCTCTATTTGGGTGATATCTCTAAGGAACTTCGTAGTACATTTTAGTCTTTATTTTAGATGTATAACATAGGAGTACTCTTTCTAATCCTTCAACTTGTTCCTTGGTCTTTTCTTCTTTGCTAGAACAATACTCTTGCCCAGGCAAGCTTCCGAATTTTGCCTGGATGAGTGGCCCGATGGTGTACATTTTGTTACGGTACTAATTTCTTTTTAAAGGCCCTATTCACTGCAGGTTGTTCAGATGCCATGAGAGTTCTGAAAATACTAGAACAGCATTTTCACGACTTTCCTGCTTTGGGGCCTACCAAGGGGAGGCCAAGTGCAGTTCAGCAAATGTTTATTGGTCACCTTCTATATGCCGGGCAAACATGAAAATCATTTAATCAGTACACTATGGTACGTGCAGTCTTAAAGATGTAAAAGGCCCCCCGTGTATTCAGAGGAAGATGTCAGAGAAAGGTGTGTAGAAGTGACACTTGAATAGAGTTCTGAAGATAAGTAGTGCATGGGGCAGGTTGAAAGGAGAAAGATATTCCAGGCAGAGGAGAAGCAAAGGTATGGGGAATAACACAAGTGAAAGCACACACAGAGAAGAGAGCCAAAGGGAGATTGTGTATGGCAGAAGTCTACAGGTTAAGACTTCCACTAGAGAGAGAGAACGATGGAACGAGGAAGGCCAGCCCACAAAGGGATTCCGTGCCATGCACAGAGAGATACTACACAAGGAAGTCAGCCTGGTATTTTATGAAAGTCAAGTAGAGGTCTATATAGAGAACAGAAGTGTGACAGCAGAAGAATTAAGCTTTACCTGTCATGATTACATGGGGCTGTATGTATAAACACCCAATAAAATGAATTAAATAGAGTTCAATTCATTCAGATACCACTGGTAAATCAGAGAATGATATCCGAATAATATGGAATTGTGCTTATAAACACAAAGGTATTTTTTGGCAAGGAAAGCTAGAATAGCAAGAGAAGTAGAAAACCAAAAATCTTCAGCATAACTACTACAGAGGCAGGAGCCCTTCAGCTCTGTTTCAATAAAATGTGAAATAAGCACAATTCAGGGAGCTCTCTCGGGAAGGAGATACACACCCAGTCCAGCATGGTCCTCAGCTCACGGCAGCTCACACTCCTTCCCTCCTTTGCGCTGGGCTTCCTTACACCTGTTATCACAGTACCTTCAAGCAAACATTTTCAGTCAACTGTTTTGTGCATTTTTAGTGACCACCCAAGACCTACAGCTGCACTGAACTGGCTGCCCTGGCTGCCAAAATTACCTCTTAAATATTTTGTTGCTGTTGTAGCTAGAAGGTTGTATAGATTTTGAGTGGTCTGTTTCAGTCCTGGTTTCCCAAAGATCCTGCTGTTGTAAACACTTGTACGGAGCAGAAGTCTTTCCAGAATTTTTTTATCGTGTTGCACCAGCAACACTGATATCCAGGTTTGCTCTTCTTGCATGACAGGAAGTCTCACAGGAAACCATAGTGGGTAGAAGAGCATCCCCACTGACTGAACAGTGTCTAGGCCTCCTGCCATTTTCTGTCTTGCCGTTCAATGGGGAACTCCTGTCCTCTGGGTAACAATATGAATGCTGGCATTCTACACATCTGATCTTAGTTTTAGGCAAAGAGGAGAGGGAAGGGCAAGTGACAGATGTACCCCAGGCTTAGTCACATGACTGCGGTCAGATGGATACATTAGTGTGTCGCCTTGCTTAGCACAGCTGAGGCTCTGTTAATGATGTTTACTGGGCAGGAACACTGCGGGTCTGCCACATGCTGTCTGGGGTCATTTTCTAATCTGTAAAATGGGACCACTGTTACCTGTCTGATCTTTTTTGAGAGTTCTGCCCTTCTTTATGCCCCTGTCCTTTCTCTTGGGTTTCTGCTGCTTGCTTTTATTTGTACTCCTCTGATATTTCCAGTTGCTAACACAAAGACTTCTATCATCCATGGTCTAGTTATTAGATTTCATTAGGAAAACACCATGAGGCAAGCTCCTCGGCTCAGGCTGTTTGATATCAACGCAGCAGCAGTGGGAAGTAGGAGCCTTCCCTGTGGGTCACAGCTCCTGTGGTTTCTAAGCTGTCTTTCTCATGATTTAAAGCATGCCCTGCCCGTGGGCCCCAAAGAAGCAGGCCAGTCAGCTCCCAGACAATGGTGGCATTTTCCCACCGCAGTATGAAGCTGTAAGCTTGTCAACCCAGTTCAGATTGACTGCATGGGGAAACAAAGGGTTTCCAGCCACCAACAGGCATCGAAGAACAAAACACATTGTTAATGGCTTTCCCTACTGGAGAACCAAAGTATCCTTCAAACTATAGAAATCGCAGAGCAATGATATTTAAATGGAAATGAGGTGGCAGGTATGGGTTTAACTAACTTCTTCCTCCGGGCTGGCTGTTTGCTCATGGCGATTGTGCAATGGTCCTTTCCAGGAAGAGCCATTTGGGTTATTGCCATGACTGATCTCATTGCTGGAGATTTATAGTGTTAAATATTTAAAGGTTAGTTTTTAAAGGCAAATTCTAAAGACAATAAACATAAAGTTTTCCGCAGGAAATTTAGTCACAACTGCATATATGAGGTTGTGAAACACTTAAAACTCGTAAACTTGAAAATTGTATTGCTTAGAACTTGAGCGTGTCACAGTTCCTTGAAGTCTCAGGAAGACATATAGAATGGATCGTACATCAGCAGTGTCATAGGCTTTGCTAAGGAAGTGTGACATGTTCACAAGAAAATGAGCCAGTGAATGTGGTTTATGCTATTCGGATGTTATCATCAGCAGCCATAATCAAGAATAATTTTCAGTATCAGATCTGATGATATTAATGCCTATATAGTACTACAGATTGATGATTAGATTCAGAGAAACTCTTAATTACTCTCATATACTTAATTGCTACAAAATTACCCCAAGAACAGTTTTACATAAGTAGTACTTGATAAATTCTGACAGTGTGCTAATTCTAAAACAACAAAAGTTAAATTTAGGCGTGTATGTGAGTTACAGGCAGCATTTTAACATGCTGGGATTCCTGGGTTTAAGAGGGTCACGTTGAACTGAGAGCCATTTGAGTAATTAATTATGGAAATGACTAAACTACAAGTCATCTCCATATGTAATCTGAACATTTGAAGCATCTGAACTCAGAAGTGTGTAGCAGCGTGCCACACACACATACACACACACACACACAGATTAAACCCACCAGATTAATGTTTCATGCTTCATCAATAAGGATACTAAGGTGATTAAGTCAACTAACAGTTGATAAAATATGTTTCCTCAGGACAAGGAGTATAACCTCACATCATACTTTGCACACAGTAAGTGCTTAATAAATGTTTGTTGATCAAACATGAATGAGTAGAAAGAAGAGAAAGACAAGGTAAAAGACATCTGGTTGTACTTCTTAGATGGAGTGGTGGAGTCAGCCACTGACAAAATTGGGCCTTCCTGCCAAGCTCTGGGGTGCTGTCTTTGTTCTGAGCACACTCTGCCCATTCCCCAGAGTCCCTCTTTAGATTCCCAGTGTTGACAAGTTGCCTGAGTTAAAGTCACTCTAAAGGAAGTACAATGACCTAGTGATTCATTTGCACTTGAAGATACATTTACTGTAGGGCCCCTTCCCCATGAGTATTTGCATTTTAAGAGGCTATCCAAGATGGAGCTGGTGCTGAATACCCACTAGTGAAATTCTTGGTGGTAGCCACCCTACGGAAGTGGTTATTTTGAGACAGTCCCTGTACCCATAGGTACAAGTCACTTGTTTCAAAAGCAGTTTTAGTTTTCAAAGCCTTTATAGCCATTAGGTTACATAATGGATTCCAGTTCAGGTCTGCCATCTGCCCACCTCCAAATGCCTTTTCTGTACCATTCTGTGTCCCTCTCTCTGTCCCCTTGGATGCATCACAGTCTCTTCAGGTAGTCTCTCTCCTAAGATGTGATCAGCAAGGGATTATGTATCGTGCCATGTTTTCACAAGCACGTTTGTGCTGGGGGAAACTTCGGAAGCCTGATTACTAAATCAACAAACCCGAGTTCCTGAGCCCTTAGCATAGTCTTCAACTACAGTATGAGAATTTTTACTGACTTTTTAAATTATTAAGGAAAGCTTTTACCCGCTCTTTTTTCTGAAGTTCTTGTGGAACAGAAGCTCTCAGCCATATTCTTACCCTAGTTCCATTGTCCAAAGGCAATGACTATTTAGAGACCTATGAGCATTCTTTTACACCTTTTAAAATGCTTATAGAAATGAAATAAATATGAGTATATGTACTTACATATACATGTATGTATAAATGTAGGCTTATTATAAATGTTCTCATATTCTGTATTTTGCTTAATGACTTATTTCATTAACTTTGTAAAGTATATGCCTTTTTTCCATGTCATCGTTCTTCTGAAGAGAAATTGTAGGATTAATAGATACGCACATTTTAAAGTTGGACAGGTACTGCCATATATGTCTTTACAAAGGCTGTACTGATTTAGACTCTCACCAGCAGTGCACTGGCTTGCCCCTTTCCTCCCACTAGACCAAATTTTAAATGCTGACAATGTGTACAGCAAAGATTGGTAATTTAATTTTTCCTTTAGTTATGTGATTGAATGTCTTTTCGTATTTTAATTTAACATTAACAACAACTGTAATAATAACAGGGATTAAATGACAGGAACTATGACTTAGGTCTTTATATTATTTATTAAGTAGTCCACCTGCTCTTATCCCCTGCAGGTTATGTTGTGTCATTTGGAGGATAGCAGTTGTTTTCCTAATTGGAAAATGTATAGAAGAAAAAGAAATATACAGAAAAATCTCCATTTCATCAACTGTTGTTACTTCTCTGTCCCTTAAAAACACAGATATAAAAAAAAAAAAAAAACACAGATAAGAGTTTAATGACCATTATAGATTTAGTGCTTTTTCATGAAGAAATAATGATATTTTCCAAAAGCAGATATTCTGTCTCACACCTAAAACTTATGAAATTTGGCCTCTAGTGAATGAGAACATTTAAAAATCAATTACATATTTTTCTTATGCCTTTACCTTACAGACTTGTTGAACTCTTCAGGGCTGAACCTGTTAGGGACAACCTGAATCTAATAATTCTCGTATTTGTAATCTTTATAAATATGATAAATAATTGATGGTATAGAAGAAAAATGTGAAGATTTGTGAGTGGCACTTCTTTAAAGGGAGAAAATGGAAAGCTGTATATCAGGAACACCTAGGTTACTGGTAGTGAGACCACTATGTTACTAAAACAGAAAAAAACAAAAACGAAACCCTAGAGGTATCCCCACTGAGCGCATCTCATCTGACCACCTTGTTGCTAAACCATTCTGGCTCCCTTAGAATGTGCTGTTGGTTTGTTTGAACAGCTCTCAGTGCTGTCTCTATATATTGTAGGACTGGACCCTCCCTAACCAGCCTGTTCTGACTAAACCCTCCATTTCAGTCTCTTGAAAGATTTTTGAGAACCAACCTTATAAGAGGCAAGTCTATGAAATGAAAACATGAAGGCATTTTTCTAAGTCATTCAAGCATAACCAGCAGCTCTTTCCTTTTCACATTCCTTCACCAAACCCAACCTCTTATCACACATCCCAAAGCAAGTTCTCAGATTTCCGTGTCATTATCGCAAAATTACTTAGGGAATCTGGATAGTCCAATGATTAACCAAAATCCTTTGAATCTTGGATCTAGGCTGATAAAGCATTTTTATCAATACAAATAAGGGCAGCAATGCTGCCTACACTTACAGTACATTGTGTTTTATAAATTGCTCTTATAGACATAATTTTATCAGGGCCTGGTAGCTATATAGAAACTATTCAATAAAACCCTCCTTACAGTCCTGGGAAGAGAGAAGGAAATACATTGTTAACCCTATGTAGAGATGGAGAGTAATTGAGAAAGTTGTGTGATGTTGAAATAAGTTTCCTAAAAGAACAGAGGGTGCTCTGTGGGTGGATTTAGTAGCTCAGTTCTCGTTGCAGCTATTTTTCTCTGACTTCAGGTTTGGTGGCACCCAGCAGATGAAGGTGATTCGCAGAGCAGCAAAACTCTCCAAATCACTTGGACAGAGCACATCATATTTTCATCATCTTCATTTTTCTGTCTCCAATTAAAAAAAATTAGAGATGGAAAGGAAAGTCACATTTCCTCAACCTTGGATAAACTATAGTATATAAGATTCATAGTTCAGAATCCTTGAACTCTGCTGTGATCCTTCTCACCATCAATATTTTCACCAAGGGCTCTATGTGCAGTGTTATTCAATCATTCATTCATATATTCATCTCCTATGAAGTACCAAGTCCTGTTTGGGCTGGTAAAGCTGCATAAATGGAGAAAACAAACTTAAGGCCCTTACCTATTTTGAGTGTGTATTTATCTAAATTGTGTGCAGTATTTGTTAGTAGGTACGTTTCTTGGCAAGCAAAACCTCTGAGCTCAACAGTCAAGACAGTATTCCTTGGGGTCCATGGAAGCATGTCATCTATTTGTGTCCCATAGCACTTGACACATTTTGAGATACCTCTCACATCCCTACAAATCAAGAGTTTTGTGTGCAGTAGAATGAGATTAATAGGAAAGGAAGGACCTTGTGGATTAGATGCATTCATTAGGGTGATACAACCAGTGGCATTGAGGAAAAGTGATTATTAGCAAGAAGGGTGGAAGAAATATGGTAGATCATAAAATGGATTCTCAGATTAGTAATAAGTGTCCACAAAACAAGATAAGAAGGTCAGTTTCCTAAAAAAAAAAAAAAAAAAAGGCCAGTTTCCTGATGGGCAGTTCGAAGGAGGTAACAGAAATCCTAAGGTCCAGGGACATTTGTCAGGTTCCACCAATGCATTATCCATTCTCCTACTTCAAATCCACAAATACGGGTTTCTGTACTCTTTTACCTTGAGCCCAGATTAAATTTCAAAATAATGTTTGAGACAGTAGATTTTGCAGAAGACTAAAAGTATGTAGAAGAGATTTAACTATAAGATAGGGATTCCGTGGCAGAAATAATTTAAGTCATTAGGTTATTGGCAAGAATGAGACAAAGCCCACTGTTAGAATGCTTGAAAATTGTGTAATCACAGATTCGGAGTCAGTGAAGCAAGGAGTCACATAGCTAGTAAAGTGGTTGTAATGTGGGAGACTGATCATAGCTAGACAACAGAAATCTAGGCCACAGGGTCTATTTGGGGTGAACGAGGAGTCCAAGACTTCAGAGTTATTCAAATGAAGTTACATGATTTCACTTTGACCAAGAATTTACATATGAGAGAAAGATTTTGCGGGGAGATGGGCAGTCCAGTCATCATGACCCAGATCTGTTGAGAGTGTAATTCAAGGTCACTTTAGGACAATCATTATCATTCTGCCTTCAAGGGCCCCGAGGTCTAGCTGAAAGGGTCGGGGCCCAGCAAGAGGAAGAGATGCCCACTGAAAGAGCTTCCCTTCCCCATTTCAGATGGAATCAGAGCTCTTCTGCTTTTTTTTCCATTGGGATTTCATTTGAAAAATTTTCAGGTGTTTATAAATCGTTTCACAATGTGCTTAGATCCTCTTAAACTTTAGTGTAACAAATGTCTTATTAAACACACGTAAATGCTGGGCCCTTCCTCCACAGTCTCTGGTTCAGTCAGACTTCCTGAAAGGAGAGGAAAATCTAACAAACCTGCCAGGGTGGAGCTGATGCTGGTGGTACCCACCCTATTATGAATTTCATGCCTAGACCCCAAGTATAGGATTCTGGGCCCCTCACCATGGTTCCCCAGTCAGCCATGATCCAAAGGAAGTAATTCAGCTGTGGCTGAGGAAGTGAATACTTTCCAGCTTCTTGTTTTCTTTCTTTCCTCTTGAACTCCTGCAAATCCTGCACAAACTAAAAGCCATACAAAACTAGCATGGCCTTCATGAAAATACTAAGGCAGAGCATTAAATCTTTGGGTTTTTTTTTTTTACACACTTTTCTTTTCTTTGGGTCCAAGTACCCCTGAGTCAGAGTTGGTTATAGATCTCATGGAAAGTATCCTTATACAATTATAGGCAGATGTACCTTAAATTCAGAGAAAGTAGGAATATAAGTAGCGCTAGGTTCGTAATAACAACAGTGTGGCCTAGAATTTTTAGCGAGTTTCACTGCTGACAACATATTTTCATATTTATTATTTCTATAGTCCTTACTCAGTAATGGGCACACAAGCAACAGGTGTCCCATTCATGAAAAAATGCCGAGCTCATTCTCATCAGCCTAGATCAGTGTGGAATCTTAGCTTCATACTGCTGTTAGATGCAGAATGTCCAAGGGATCTACCCTTTTTGACCTTCATTTCCAACCTTACTTACATCCAGGATTTTTGAATCTTTGGGTATGATCAGCAGGTGCTATAGACTGTGGGTCCAGCTCATGCACAGCGGATCACTGAATCCCTTCCATTGGTTCCCTCTGCATCTTCTTCCTACTTTGAAGATTCTGCTTCTACATGAGTATTATTATTCTCTTTGATGAATAAGGAATCATATGCTCTGAGGGAACACATTATGGTTTAAATTTCAAATGTCTAACAAGAGACACATGTGTTCAAAAGTGGGACTTTTGGAAGCTGATTGGACCATGAGGTGCTGGTTGATGAGTGTGTCGAATGTGCTCTCAGGAGGTGGGCTTGGTTGGAGGAGGTCACGTAGGTATGTCCTGGAAGGCTACATTGTCCCTGGCTTCTTCCTCTCTCCCTGCTTTCTGGATTCCTTGGGTTGAGCAGCCTTCCTCCACGAGGCCCTTGTGCTGTGCTAGTTTTGCCTTGAGCTGGAGTATGGTTTCCTCACGGCCACACAGCCACGCTGTATCAAAGCTGGCATTCGAATCCATCTCAGACTCTTCAGTCTTCTGGATTTTAAGAGCCTCTGTTTTATGTAATTTCCAAATGTGCATTCTCACCATCAGGACTCACTGAACCATTTTACTCTAACTGTATATATCTGCACATGGCAATTACTGAAACACATTGCAGTTAGTTTACTTTGGCAGCTTATCCTTCTGAGGCTTTGGAAACCATAGGCCATCTCACACTAGGGCTTGGGGTGGTTTGTGGGTTTTTAAATGGAAATTGATTACATCTTTTAACCAAGAGTATTTTACACATGCTTTGTGTCTCACTATGCTTTTTCCAATTTCCTTATTATCTTTTTCAGTAGCAAGCCCCGCCCACTCTCATCCCCTTATTTGAACCCTTTGTAGATGTCAGTAGCAGTGTTCTCTCTTGAAATAAGTTACAGAAGCCTAAGGAAGAGTGTAGACCCCCCATGATCAGTGCTGTCACCAGATCAGGTGAGGTACTGTGTGATCTGCCACAGATCAGGTGCGGTGCTGTGGGGACACAAACAGAAAGAGCATCCAGAGTGTTCAGAGTACATTTCCCTCTGGCATGCAAGTGGCAGCTGAAGCTATACAGAGAACCCACTCTACTGGCTGGAATTGGGTGTACTTTTCTAACTAGGAGTCCTCAGGCTACAGTCCATCTGTCCAAAGACAAAGGACTAAACAGCTGCTCCAAAGATGAACTTTTATAGCACTGTCATAGGGTTCCCTCAGTAGAAATGTGTCCAACTGGAATTTTAAGAGTTAATATTTCCATTATTTTCCTCTTTCTTAGTAGAGTAGTTGCTTAAATGTCAGTCGTAAATAGCTCCAGTGCTTTGCAAGCTGGTTCAGTTCTCAACACGAAGAAAAATCTGTCTTCCTAACATAGCCTGTGAGCTGTTGCTGGAACTCCCCATTTATAGACTGTGTATTAAAATGGAGAGGCAATTTCTCTACCTCCTCTGGGAAAGAGACTTAGCGAGGCTGTAGCTCGGAGGAAGACCTGGGTGATAGTATGGCTGAGAGGAGGAGTAAAGGCAAAAATGACAACCAAGTTGTGCACGTTTCACTAAGGGTGCATTGTTTCACACTTTAGGAAAATTGCTTAAGAACTGCCTCTAGACTTTGTGAGCCAATTTCTTCGTAACAGAAGTGCTCCTCTCTACTGCAGACTACTAAGGTGCCAGGGAATGCACAAAATGCTTTTATAAACAATATCATACATAGTTTCCACAACATTATAAAGTAGGTATTACTTTCAAAGAAAATGAGGCTCATGAAGGAAAATAATTTATCTAAAGATATGCATTTGGTTAATAGATCATCTGGGAATCCAGCTTAGACCCAAATTATTCATGTAATGGTAGAAATAAAACAGTGGTTAAGTAGGAAAAGTGGCCTAAGAAATTCCTGAAATGTTTGTTCTTACTTGTGAGCATTTTTAGCATTATACAGTGATTAGATAATTTGATCAACTTTACTAATTAATTCAGTATTTTTCAGCCTAAGAATGTCCTTTCTAAAATGTACATTCAGTCTGAGTAACTTTGGCTGTCATTTGACAAGAAGAGATCTCAACAAAAATGCTAAGATTTTTAAGTTCATTTGGGCCATGAGCTTCACCCCGGTGGTTTTCATGAACTAACTCCGCGAACAGACCAACACTTGAATATGGTTCTGAAACGTAGTAGCTATGAGAACCTGAAGAAGTTATTTTAACTTTGGTTTCTTTGTCCATAAACAGGGGACTGCTCAACTAAAAAGTTGTTGTAAAGATAAAGATTTTCTATGTAAATCTTAGGACCATGCATTTCACGGAGCAAATAAATATTAGCTCCTCCTTTCCTTCCTTAGAACGCAATTCTGAATGGCTGGTGTCACACTGACCCAAATTTTCCCCAAAAAATGCCCCTGCAAGAGAACTACCAATCAGAGAGCTCTTGACTTGCAATAGGTGATTATATAGTTACTGTTTCAGATCTGCTGACCATTTTAAGAAGGTTAATTCTGTAAGTAATTCAGAATATGTAGATACTTAGATATCTTAAAATGGTTGGATGAGTTCTTTACCTTTATTGCATGGTGTCATATAAATAAAGTTCCAGTTACAGTGTCAAGGCATTCAACAGTTCTCTGCCTCCATCTCATTGTCTGTAAAATGGGAACACTTGCTTGAATTACCTACTGCCAAAATGAAATATCAGATGGCTACCTAAAAAGGAATCTTTAAGGTATCCTAATTCTGTGGCACCGTGTGTGTAGTAAGTGTTTAATACCCTGAGCCTTTCTCTGAGGAGAGTTGGAGTGTATGCAGTCAGGTGAGAAGATGTTATTCAAGGTAGGCAGGTCCCAGGACCCCAGCGAGTAAGGGCATCCACAGATAGACAAAGAAATGAAGAGACCCAAGAAATGTGAGGACATTTGTCTTCTCTTTCTCTGTCCCTGTCCTCCCAATCAAACTTTGAATATTCAGAGACTCTCTTAGTGTGGCTGAATGAGATGATTCAGAGTCTGGAATTAGTAATTGTGAGCTTTACCCGAGGCACGGAGTGTTTGAGCCAGTGTGAAGAAGTTATTTGGCCCACGTAAATTGCCCACCTCTAGAATAATGGAAGAGATATTTTAAGCAAGAGTCCTTCTTATACTTGGCTGTTACCCTTGTCCTTTGCTCAACTCACCTGGAAGCAGAATTCCTTGGATTGAGAAACCCTCCTTGCCCAATCTTCTGGTTCTTCCTTGCAATGCTTCAGTGAAACCAAAGAGTCTTCATAGCAAGAGGGAAGTGTGGGCATGGGTAGGCCAGGGATGATCCCTAACTGTGCAGATTTGAGGGCTTCCAGTCTCTTCTAAATACAATGATTTATATATAGAGAAAAGATACCAGTAAAGTCTTGTCAGTTCACCTTATAGCCAAAGTAACCCAGGTTTCCTACCATTCATTCATTCATTCATTCAAGTATTTATTGAGTTCTTACTGTATGCCAGGTGCTATGTTAAGTGCTATGGAAGTGATGCTGGACAAGTCTCCACCTTCATGAAACATACATTTTGATGAGGAAAGCATATAACAAAGATACACAGTGTAAAGGCATGTATGACACCCATTTTTGATAGCCTTTATTTTTAATAAGAGGGATTTTAGGTTCACAGCAAAATTCTGTAGAAGGTATGGGAGGTTCCCATATAACACCTCTTTCTGTTTCGTCTTGGTTTATAACAGGTATTGAAATATCTATCAAAGCAGGGCAAAGACTGCCAGAAAGTGGAGGAATCTACAGAAAGTGAAAAAGTGTTAGAGAAGTTATCCAAAAAGCCAAGGGAAGTAGAGTCAGGTGCTCCTTCCTATGTCCCTGTCTCTGGAGCTCTGATTTGACCCTACCCACTCATTGCTTGGGTCATTTACATCACAGTATTAGGGGTAATCATACGACTAAGACCAAAAACTCTACATTACTATAAATAACCCACAAAATTATAGCTTTTGTAGAAAAATAGTTGTAAAACTTACAAATATATATCCTGCCTTGTACTTGGCTAGCAAACAACTACCAAAAAACCCAAAAGTCTTCCAACAAGAGTGTCTGCTACCTATATCTGTTTATTCTATTCGGTTGTGAACTATTTAGCACCATGATAAGAATTCTTCTCTTCTTCGGGGGGCTGGTCCTCAGCAGAGCTGTGCTGTGGCCTTCCAATTATTGTATACCTACCATTGCAGGGTAAGATCAAACAAAGACAACCACAGAAAAATTCTTCGTTATTTTCCTTTTTCCTGTCTAGAATGCATTATGAGGAAGAGAATTCCATCTCTGTGTATCCTTTAACAAAATTTTCTTTGTGTTGTCATATATAGTATGAAATTACATTATTCAGTTTCTCATTTACACATTTATTGTGTTTTCTTCCACTAAAGTATAACCCCCAAGAAGGCACAGAATGTGTTTTATTCTTCCCTGTGTCCCCAGCACTTAAGCAGATGCTTAGCAAAATTGTTTGTAAGTGTATAAAAGCATAGAAATTGAGATGCATGTATTATTAAAGACTAGGAAAAGAAAAATGAAAGGTACTATTTATAGGTTGTGAAATATGTGGCAGGAACACACACAGTCTGTTCTATTGCATGATTTCTTTCAATCCTCTTTTATCTTGGTGGTTGCCTTACGAGGAGACACTGTTAACACATCAATTTTATAAAAGTACAGTGGCAATGGCATACATGTCATCAGCATTTCTTCTGAAAAGTCCAAAGAGTTGGCTCCTGAGATTTGTAAAAACTATGGTACTTGGCCTAGATCCTTGAATTGATACAATCCGGATGACACAGGAGTTGGAGGGTTTTCCCACATGGAGTTGGAGGGCTTTCCCACATGAAGACATCAAGGGAACTTAGGGAATAATTGTTATCAGCTGTGCTTCTGAGGAGCCCCACTGATGAGGAGGAAGTAGTTCTGTAACTTTCTTGATGTCTCCCGGTGGGGGTGCTCCTGCCGAGTGGTTGCCGTGATCAGTGCTAAGCCTATTGCAGGGGAGGGCACCAAGTTCAGCTTAGTTCTGAGTGCTGTCCACCTAATACTTTTCCTGGTACCCAAAATGTATGTATTCTTCCAAAAAGGAGAAGAATTTTGTCTTGCTAGACCAAGTTATCTGCTACACAAACAATCTTACTAAGTGTTCATCATGACATAGCAGCTTCCTGAAGGATGGGATGATGGCACTAACCTCCATCCATGTGTAGACAGAGCTGGGTAGAGCCTTTTCCACTGGCATTGCACTATCACAGGAGTCTAAAAGTGGTGACCTACCCGTGTCATTGTCGCTTCCACTGCGCTTAGTGAGTTAAGCTCATGATCTAAAGTACAGAATATGGGTAACACATTTCCTGCTGGTGCTGCTGCTTCCAGAATAAAAAGCAGCTCCTTCAGAGGAATGAAATGCCCAGGCAATTTAGCTTAAAATAATACACAGCTTCTTGAGTGGTGGGAGTTAAGTGATCATTACTTGCTTATTGATAGATTTATATTCCGGTTCCTTCCACAATGACTGAAGTGGTAAATTTGTAAGGAACAGATAGATGTAATAGTCTAATGTATTTACTGTCCTGAAGGTCTAGAATGTGAAAATCATTTATGAGGCCTTTATTTAAACTCAGTGGATCATGTATTTTTCTTTCAGGATTCTAATCAGCAACATTCCTGAAACTAGTTCCACTAAATCTGGGAATTCAGGTTGCCCTAGTAATACTATCTTGGGCAGTAGCCAGGAGCCGCATATAGCTTTAAATTTGAACTAATTAAAATTAAATAAATTATAAAAATCAATATTGCAGTCCCACTCACATTTAAAGTGATTGATCTAACCACATGTAGCTACTACTGTAGTAGATAACACAGATAAAGAACATTTCTATCATCACGGAAAGTTCTACTGGACACCATTGCTAGAGATTACCTTTCTGGTAGACCTGTGTAGTCATGCAGTTCCTTTCTCCTATACCTTCCCCTTCCTCTTGGAAAGGAAATCCACACACAGCTTCATGGGCTGCTTTAATATCATTAGCAGCAACAGCAACTGTGAACTCCCAATCTTACCTATCATTACAGAGCTATCACTGGGCTTGACACAGGGAAAAGAAACTTTCAACCCGCTAGACGTCCGGTATCAGTTCATGTTCTCTAAAATCAAAGAATGAATTCTAGGAACTCTAGAGGTTAAAAGCAGAATTTATTGGGGAAAAGAAAGCTTCTGTCTAGGAGAGATAGAAGGGGCCCTGAGTGGATTGCCAAGGACCTCGCTTCTCAAGGGAGTTTTATAGAGCAAAACTACGAGGAGAGGTGGATTCAAAGTGGAAAAATCTATTATCAACTAACAAGATGATAAATATAATCACCTAGGTAACATTGATCCAGTGGGAAATCACAAGGTGATCTTGAGGTGGGACAAAACTAGTGAACCAATAAAATTACAAAGACAATTGCTTAGGTAATATTGATTAAATGGGGATCAAATAAGGAAGCAGTCGTGAAGCAAGTGTACATGGAACAGAACAAGGGCTTTTCCTGGAGGTGGTGGCTCAGTGGCTCTTCCTGTCCCCTTCTGAGGTGATTGATACATATTTAGAATATTAACCACTGCTGTTCATCCATAGGAGAAGCATGTGGGTGTAGTCATTTTGTCTTTTGTCTGGAGGTGTGGCCCTCAACCAATGCACCTTTCCCACAATTGCAATGTGTTCTCATCTTCTGCACTGACCCTTGAGGTCCCTGTCTGGCTGCCTATTATATTTTTACCTAAGTTAGCTGTCTATAATAGGCTTATATGATAAAGTAAGGAGAAGAGCTTTTTGAGAATAAATTGTAGTGATATGTGAAGAAAATAAGATAATACTAGGAAAGGAAACAGGATAAACTGCATATTTATTTGATTTGATGAAAAGAATACAAATATGTAATCATATATTTTATCAAGTAAATATAATTTCAGTTTTGAATGTCTGGCCATTTCTAAATCATGGAAATACAAGAAAATTTTGCACTCTTTGTTTATATTAATCTACATTTTCTAGTTGTTGTAATTAGATCTAAATACTTTTATAATTAGAAAGCAAAATTTTTAGAAATGGGGGGGCTTCCACAATGGACAGTAGGAAGAACGATTCTCCTTTATTTTCAGGGACTACAGCTTATACAGAATAAGTTTATTTGCAAATTCCTCCCCTCTTCCATTCTTGGAAGTATAATAAATTCTAAAATGGAAAAGGGGTAATTTTGTAATTCAGTGTGACAAGTAACATTTTTTTGCCAACTTATGTCTATGTGCATTCTTATTCTATTAATAAATGTACATGGCCTTGCTCCAACTATATTATGCACACTCAAGGACAAGGTATTATCATCCATTTCTTTGGTCTCTCCAATAGGACTCTAACCAGCCCTTGATAAGGTTTACTGAAGGACTGACTTACAGATTGGCTGACCTTGCCATTACTCTTAGTTTTATGCTCATAAAATGTGTTAACACCTTGCTTCATTTTGCTTTGGGTCCGAGAAGCAGTGTTCTTTCCAAATTTGCGGCATGAAATCCAACCATTGGAATACAGGAGCCATTCATCAAAAATTGAGTTAGGCTTTCTCTGGGTTTGTGTGTGTGGCAAAATCTTAATGAAATTTTTTTTTAAAAACTTCATTAGCTTTACAGAAATAGCACTGGGATGAGAAAATGCTGAAACTTTTTTGAGTGAGTACAACCATCCACACCAGGGTATTTGGCATCCCTATTAACTGGTTACATGGAGGGAGGGATTTATTAAAGAAGATTTTCTTTTCTTGGTTGGCTATTAGAGTGATAAAACATGCTTGTGGGGCTATTCTGGTTTTGACAGTTTCTCACATCAGCCAGGGTACCCCAAAGGCAGGAATTAGAGTTTACTTTGCCTTCCTTGCTGAGATGCAGACTGAGAGGAGGAGCTCAGAGTGTTGAGTTTGTTATTGAGCATATTATCTATTATCACACGTCACAAAGCTTTTAGACATACACATCACAACACCTAAACAGAGATTAGAGTTGTATGACATTTCTACCCTGTCTCAGAAACAAAGGAGAAGCTAGGAAGGGGAAAGTGAACTGGTTTTCATAAAAGGCCAGAGAATGTCTCTATCATTGTCCCAGAATGATCAATGTTACTATTTGGGAAGTTGTGGGAGTTCAGTGAAAAATGTCTCCTCTTCTTTGAAGGATAATATTACACTGAAGAATGCTACCAGGGAACTTATGGCTGACAAGTTTGAACAGAACTAGTGTAAGGCTACACATAGCAAATATTGTCTATTTTACTCAGGGAGGAGGCATTACATTCTGTTTGTTTGTTTGTTTGTTTTGGTACCGAGAATCGAACTCACGACCTTGCGCTTGCCAGGCAGGTGCTGTGCCGCTGAGCTAAATCCCCAGCCCCTACATTCTAATAGACCCTCCGTGATGGTTCATGTTGCTTTCTTCCCGATGGACATGTCATTCACATGTGCCTGACCCAAAGTGGAGGGCCGTCCAAGGGAATCCCCAAACTATGTAACCTCAATCTTTAGTTCCTCCAAACTACTCAGCCTTGTGCTCTTCTGTGTCCCAACTAAGGGAAGTGAAGAAATCAAAATATGTGTCAGTTCGTGCAAGATGTAGGAACCATGGGCAAGAGGTGCACAGCTCAGGTCTCCAAAAGGCCAAGAATGCTCCAGACTGTTTTGTTTTCTTGGAGTATAATATGTTTTTAAAAATGAAGTTTACCTTATTTTTGAGGATTACATTATTAAGGTAAAATAGTTTTACTTTAAATTTTACTATTCAGGAAGCATATAAATTATATCATTAAATTATATAAATATTAGTTATATAACTGTTACTACCAAATTCTATAATATGAAACATTAATTCTTTTAATGTTATAGTAACACAGTGAGATGTAGTTAGTACTGTTAGTCCCACTTTATAAATTAGTGAAGTGAGACTCCAGGGGATTCAATAATTTATCAAAACTACATGTTGATATGTACTTGGGATCTGAACTTAGGAAATCTGAATCCAGACTATTCTCTCTTCACCACTAATAAAATCCAGAAGACTATAAAGGCAAAAAAACAAAAAAACAAAAAACACCTCAAAGATGACTATCCATGTGGTCACTGTTTTTGCATTTTAAGCCTATACATAGGCTTCCCAGAACTGATTTTAGCCTTTATATTCAATGTTTTGATATATGAAATATTTAATTTTCTTCCCTCCTTTTCTCCCTGCATAGTAAGTTCCATCAGTATTGCACAGTACTCTGTGGGACACCTCCAACACATAGCAGGGCGGCCTGGGACTGAGAGGGCTGCTGGGAAGTGGACTTTGAGGTCTAAAACTGAGAAAGCCTGGGAAAACCAGGATGAGCTGATCACCCCACACATTTCACCTGCCCACTCCACCAGGGTGGGACTCCGGCTCGTCTCTGGTTCACCTCCCCAGAAACACAATGAACATTCTTATGCATGTCTCTTTCGATCTGTGTAAGCATTTCTCTAAGATGTACACCAGGAGCTAGGATCTTACCTTGTGGAGTCTGCATATACTTAACTTGATCCAGCACTGCTCCCCGCCTGCACTTGCACCTGTGGTGTGGAGATCGCTGCGACCCCATCCTCATCCGTGCCTGGTGTTTCACAGCCCGCTCTTTTCACCAGTCCAGCAGTGATGTCTTGTTGTTTTAGTTTATGTTTTTCTGATTGATAATGGATTTGAGTACCTCTTGATAAACCTTTAGCCTTTTAGTTTCCTCTTTTGTAAATTGTCCATCCCTATTCCCTGTCCTTTTCCCAACTGGAAAGGCTACATTTTTCTTATTGATTAGCAAGTCTTTTCTGTATATTCAAGATGTCAATCAATATTTTAACTATTGGAAATATCTACCCCCAGTCTGTTGTCTGTCTGTTAACTGGGTCTGTGGTGAACCTTCATGGACTGAAAATTCTTAATCCTTAGATGCTTTCAAATTTTGTTGAAATGATCCCCCCCAACACTGGGTTACCACTTGAGGTATATTGTGTACATGTACCAGTTCCCTGAAATGCATGTAATCATCATGTACTGCAAACACATACTAACTATAGCCCAGATATAGTCTACAATATCTTTAAGTCTTATTTTCAATTTTGTATCTTCCTTTTAAAAAAAACCTGAAACTTAGAATGGTTTTTTCACGTTGTTAAATAGCCTTATAAGTGTTGTAATGGCTATCTGATGTTCTCCTTATGGGTGTGCACTGCTCTTCTTTAACCATGTTCTTATGGCTGGCCTTTTGAGGCCTCCAGTTTCATGTTACAATCATTACCTCTGTCATGACTATCATTACACAGGATTTCTTGTGTTCTTTAAAATATACTTTTAAGATACTTTCTCAGGAGTAAAATTCCAAAGCTGTGAATATGAAAGCCTTGAAACGTATTTCTAGGTGCAGGTTGTCAAATGGTTTCCCAAAGAACTGGAAAAAAGAAGACACTTTTCACCCTGTCTACGACACCAAGAAGCAGTACCTTCTTCACCATTCTTGGTGTAGTGCTAAGAGTGATGTCTTAAAATGTTTGCTAATGTGATAGGTGTAGAATATGGCCTTTTATTGTTCAATTTTTATTTCTTTGCTAGCTTGAGAGTTGACACTTCATTCATATTGGCTGATCAGTTATGAAGTATTTATGAGTAGTGCTTGGATCCTTTGCCTGTCTGCCTATGGAGATCATGCAAAAGCTTTGGGAGAATCAAAAAGAGAAGAACTAAAAGTTTTCCATTGTCCTCCGTATTTTATCGGTGCATACTGCTAACAAGCCTTTCTTTTCCCCAAACCTTGTGTGGGATTTTTTCTGTTGATTCTATGTAGAGTGTATTATGGTATACTTAAAAAGGATATTGTATTTTGTTTTCTGCTGTGGGTGTGGCCTGTGAAGGAATCTGTATATGATCTCCCTTTTGGGTCATAAGTTCCTATAGGGCCACTCTGAGTCTTTAGAAGCAGTTCAGCACACTTGCTTTGGTAGGGTTCATAGCATCTGTGGAACACCTCTCCCAGCCAAGGGAGAGCCGAGCATCACACACGCTACCTTAATGGTCCTAAGGAGAAATGAGAAGAGTTGTAAGGGCAGTAGGCTGGTTGTGTCAGAGTGTCCTTGTTTTAATTAAGAATAATCCCAACATTCTAGGAGGCTGGGGCAGGAGGATCATATAGGCAACTTAGTGACTTCATTAGACCTTGTCACAAAATAAAAAGGCATGGCTTGGGATGTAGCTCAGTGGAAAGATGCTGAATTAAATCCCCAGTGTGAGAGGAGAGAGAAGGGCCAGGGATATAGCTCAGTGGCATAAGTGCCTGCCTGGCAAGCGCAAGATCCTGAGTTCAATACCCGCTACTAAAAAAAAAAAAAAAAAAAAAAAAAAAAAAAAAAAAAAGAGTAGAGAGAGAGAGAGAACAAACTCAAGAGAAAGAGAGAGAGAAAGAACAAACTCTGATCAACCCGTGGCACCTCCCCTATTGATAGGTGGGTTGCTTTTCTTTAATCAGGCCTAAAGGTTTCCAGTCTTAAGAAAAAGCAGCTCTAAAGGAGGAAGGTGTGCAAGACCAGAGATCAAAAGTCCAAATCATTGGTTCTGTGTTGTCCATAATTTAATATTTATGGAGACAATCCTGAGGCATGTCCTCTACTAATCCCCTTGTTTTTATCAAAAACCAATAGTGATATCAACAATAACTGACATTTCTGAAGCACTTCAAGCACTGTACCTGGACTTCCTTACCCAGTGACTCACTCGTTCTCCACAGTAGCCCTGTGAAGTAGACAGTGACCTTCACATTTCACAGCTGAGGAAGCGGACACAATGAAATGCAGTGCCACAAAGCAACAGCGCTTTCTCTCCACTAGAGTGTAGAATTAAAAGCTCATTATTATGTTTTATAATCTCATTATACTCCAGAAGAATAATCTATTGATGTAAAGTTATGAGTCATGGAGAAAGAAGGAAAAGGTAAATAATCAAGGAAGTTTTGGAGGATCATAGAAAAGGACCACATTGGCCACCAAGGAGAACTACACTGAGTGAGAAAAAAATTGAGGGGGATAGATGAAGTCAGGTTATCATAAACTTGGTGATTTTTCTTCTCAAGTACTAAGAAATATTTTATCATTTATCATTATTTAGTCATTTACAGTTTTACTCTTTACTACAACGATCAATAATATAGTACATGCAACTATTGGACACTGTACCTGTTTTTAGATAATAAGGAAGATATGTGTCTGAATGTATCTGTTGTAAAGACAGATGAATAGGTAGATAGATTTATAGTGTTTTAGGACTTAAGTGGCCCTTACTAAGAGCACTCTGCGAGGCTTTTTCTCCCCCAAGGTGAAATCAGAAAAGAAATTTCTGAACAAAGGAATTAAAGGAGATGCATCCAAAACCTGATGGTAGTGCCTGGAATAGGAAGGTTCCCTGAAGACAGACCTTCAGGGTCTAGGACTCTTTAGAGAGTCTGGCAGAGGTTAAAGGCCGTTGGCTTTGGGTACTAGAGAACAAACTAAAAATATCCTACGCCAACAAACCTTGAAATCCCTCTTGGGTCAAAAAGCTTCTGCCCAAGTAGTGCATTTCAGGTGCTCATTTGGGAGACTGAACAGGTTATCTTAAGAGAGAAAGGCATTTTGTCATAAGAATCGAGGCCGAGTGAGGGTCTAACTTGGTTGGAGTAGTCTTCTGCCTCGAAGTGGGTTAATGTCATGTTTGCATTTCAGGATTTTATGGACAGCTGCAGACGTTCTGCCCCCCACATTACCCCGAATCCCAGAGAACTGTGCCACCTGGCAGCTCCTGCAGTGTGGTGCCTTCCTTCGAGGACTGCCTAGTCCCCACATCCATGGGCCAGGCTGGTTTTGATGTTTTCCACAGAGCCTTCTCGACTCACTCAGGCATTACAGGTATGTGGGGTGTCGTGACTTACAAACTCAGGCCAGCCGGCAGGAGAGACCAGATGGGTTTCCTGTGGCTGGCCTGGACCAGCCTTGGCCCAGTACATAACTGTCGCAAATCTGTTGCTCTTCCCCCTTATGTCTCTCATCTGCCCTTCCTCCCCTGCCCTCTCCAGTCCTACTTCCTCCACCCTGCTCAGCCGCCAGCATCTGTCTCTTAGATGGTGGCAGGAGCCTTCCAGACAGCCTCCCTGAGACTCCTTCCGCCTCCTCCGGACCTTTCTGCCCTCCATCCTACCCTGAGCATTGCCTTCCAAAGCTGAGATAAAATACCCCGCATTCCTCCTCAGATGGCTTCAGCAGTTTCCAGTTGTGTAGAAGATAAGCTTTTCTCTCCATCAAGGCATCTAAGCCTCCTTGATTTAGGATGGATCAAACTCCCAGACCTGCCCACACGTGTTCTTCCTCGGTGCCCTGCTCTTGACCTTTGCCGGCATCCTTGACCCCCACGTGCCTCTCCCCCTCTGTCTTTGTAGTATCTGCAGCTTCTGGATTATTCTTTCCCTTCTTCTGCATCTCTTTTTTAATCCTGTTCTCCTTTACGATTACCGTCACCTTTGTGAGGCCATTTCATCCCTCCCTAAAACACTCTTCTTTTACTTCTACTAAGCTTGAATTTCTGTACTTGTGCTGAGTCAGGATTGGCAGCTTCCTCCCCACCAGGATCCTCACGTGCAGAGACCCGCCGGAGGGCCAGCACTTGGTGAACTACGCTACTGCGCTGCACACCCAGTAGGTGTGCGGCCTACTTTCTGACTTGCTGTGTTCTTTCTCTTCCAGTATATGATTTGCCTTCGGCTTCCTCAAGCCTCTTTGGGGAGTCTCTTCGCAGTGGGCCCGACGATACCACATTCTTACAGATCAGCGCCGTGGACCGCTGTCCTAGCCAGCTTTCTTCCGTCTATACCGAAAGCTAAAAGCTGCGCTGACCTCTGCCGAACACCCAGAATCTTTTAGTTGCTTGCTCCCTTTTGTTTTCAGACCATCACAGGCTGCGTGAAGAAGGGTGTTCACCAAATCAGTGCAGCCTGCGAGGTCCTGCGTCTTTGGAAAGCAGGACTGGATGACCAGAGCTGGCTTTGCAGCAATATTTGCACTTGCTTCTTTTTCTCGCTGGATTTGGTGGACCAGGTGACTGGCAGGACTGTCTTTTCAAAGCGAAGAAAGAGTCTCACTTTACTGGATACCTGTTACTTCCTGGCTGTCAACCCTCAAAGGACACCAATGAGAGGATGCGGATATTAAAATGAGGTTGGGGGATGGCCCTTGCTGAAAACTCCAAAGAGGGAAGAGCCCAGTTACCAGAGGCATAATGAGCAGCCTCCCAACTCCAGATGTTGCAAAGCCAAGCATAGGGAAATCCACGTCCAAAGCATCATGCGGCCTCAACTCTCAGAAATTCCAGGGGTTTCCCTCTTCTCTTAGATGTCATCATGCTAAGCAATTACAGTCAGTGTTTCCCCACTGGCCAAAGGTTTTCTACTGCATCAACCTGCTTTATTTGTTTAATATTAGAGACTTGTGACTTACATCTGCTTTAAGAGGAAAACAGTAACACTTAGGTTTTGTTCTTTGGGCGGAAATCATGATCATTTTAGTCACCCCGGCTATATCCATTTCACCATACCTGTGGCTCTGCTTGGCCTGACCTCTGGAATGATAGTTCTGCAGTTTGCAAAACTATCTGAGGGTAATAAGGTGGGCAGTCACCTGTGCATTCATGTGCATACGTACACACTCACACACATACACACACACACTCCTCCCTGTACCCAGGGCTGTAGCAGGAACTCTCATGGATTGACTGCTTAGTGACTCCACTTTGAAAACACTGTTCGTAGGAAAAGGCCATTTGAATTGTTTGCCCACCGCTTTCACTCTGGCACTCCACCTAGAAGTGTTGGGACTGTAGGAACAGGGACACGTGACAGGTCGTATGTGTGGGTTCCCGCAGAAAACCAACCCCAGGATGCCCAGTGTCCAGTTACTTTGCACAGCCTCTGCCCAGCTCCCTCAGGGTATCCAATCATCTGTGTCTTTCCCTGACATTCTCCCTCCATGTGTTCATTTCCTCTCAACATCTTCTTGACCGTGTTTCAGACATGCTAAGCAGAGCCTGTCATACCCTGGTATCAACTCTTGGGAAGGTATATCGAATGGTTCACAGAAGGTAGGCTGAAGAATGCCACCTTTTTTTCTTAAACTGGTTTGAAGGCCTGGAATTTTTCACAGAGCACTTGGTCATTTTATATCCAAGCCTAAAGGAGAAGTCATTTCTATTGACAAGTAAAAAGGTCTTGTGCCCTAGGGCAAAAGCTATCAACACTGGCCAATCCCTAAACGGTCAGTTCTAGCATTTTGGTACACTCACATTTGATAGTTCCTTTTCTCTCTTTTAAAGAATATTTTATGGACAATTGTATTTATCAAACTGAGATCATTACAGTCCTTAGCAAGACAATTAAACAGCTTGGTGTCAGACTTGAGGTCCTGTAACAGTTTGTTTTGTGACAGATGGGTCCTTCTAGTCTGGCTCCCAAATCAGAAGTGTTCCACCTAATTCCCATGTTCATTCAGTGTGCAGTAGAACGAGGGGACCGAGGAGCCAAGTGTGGATTTCATTTTTATAGCACACTCAGTTGATCTAGCTTGTCTTGCTAGTGGGCTGTGTTCTGAGGAAAGCTGTAATGCCACTTTCCAAGTCTGCAAAAGATTTGAATTAAGCACATTACACAAATCTGCTCTGCTTTACAGAAGGATGCACATCAAGCTCTATGACAAGTGAGCTCTGAGACTGCATGTAAAATACCACCATTCTTGCAGACATTATGGGTTGTGCTACTTGGCCTAAGCAAGGACATGTGCTAACACTGCCTTAGTAGCATGTATTAAGTGTCCTCTGTCACATGCTAGTAAGAAAGGAAGACTCTGCTGTCTTTAGGGAGACTGTCTATCCATTCTTCACTACTGACACTATTACAAGCAGCTCAAAATACATTTCATTGGTGTGATGAGAAAAACATGAAGAGGCATGGTTGTTATTGCAGCTGATGTTGTAACCCCTGCCTGTAGCTTTATAGATAATTTAAAGTGGAAAGGAGGAAGGAGAACAAAGCAAGAAGCTGAACCGCAGAAACCAAGGATGTCATCTCCCCCTTTGGTTAAGAGGAGATGCTTGTGAGCCAGGCTCTGGTCTCACAGTGACACTACTCTTTCCTTGCCTCACCCGGCCTGGAAAGATTCAAGGAGGAGCCCAGGCGCAGCAGCACCTCCTTCCTCAGTAGGATTTCAAGGCCCGGCCCTAAGGCACACCCTTCTTGTCAGAGAAAGCCCCTCCGCAGGTGCCTCATTGTTGCCCAGTGGCTGCAGGTTTGTGTTTAGGACCTCAGGACAAGACGCGTTCCCATTCCTTCAGACTCCAAAAGCTGCCCTTAGGTTCCAGAATTTCCCCTGACATTAAAATTTGTCCCTTGCTATTTTTGCTTTGCAGAAGATCTGTATCTTACTATTTTGTAGCAGTAAACATGAAACTCCAAAGATCATTCCCTTCCATTTCCTGACCTTTATAGTCTTTTTTTTTTTGATACGTAGCCATTTTCATAAACATCTAAGCAGAGATTGTCATTCCCCTTTAAAAAGAAACAAACAAACAAAAAGAAAAAATCTTGGTGCTTGTGAAAACACAGCCCAAAGCCAATTATCCTATTACATTAAAAAATAAATCAATATGCCTAGGGGGCATTTAATTTGCTACATTGTTTTAATTCCCTAAAGAGACTACATCAAAACGTCAGTGGTAATTTAGTCTCCGATCAACATTTAAATATTATTTAAATATTTACAGGTCCTAGGAGGTATCTCGGTCTACCCTTGTCTCCCGCAAATTACCTAGGTGATCCTAACATGGAAAAAAAGGTCGTTAGCAGATCACAGCATAGTTTCCACTGATAATAGTGTGTTGGTTTTGTTCAGTTGTAAAATTACTAGCTGTCAAGAGCACTAGTACACTAATACCAGTTTTGAACGGGGACAACTGTTCAACTCCCCCATCAGAGAACCTCAACGTCCCACTTGCCTTGAAGTATTGGGAATAGTGACTGTAACCGTTCAGTTTAATTGTTTGGTGTTTTATTTGACTGTTTTACCATGTCATTTTATAGCAGCGTTTCTTAATGGCACTTTTTGTTGGTGGTGTGGAATTTCTGCAGTTACTTTTTTTTCTTTTTGCCATGGGTAAAGCAAAAAAAGAAAGAAAAACCAAACTCATTGGAGAAATGGTGAGTGTAAAAAAGAAGAGATTTATTTTGTACAGACAGCAAAGCATCCTGTGTAATGTTGCTGACATAAAGCATTTGGGGGGGTGGAAATCTGTTTTCCATAAATCACACAGGCTTTTTGTACATACTTATATACACTCACGTAGAGAAATGAACTGCATATATCATACTGGATATGGGGCCCGGTTTTACTCTAGAGGCACATCTGGTGCTTATTGTCATAAATCTTTTAAAGAATTAGGTACACTTTTTTCTATTAATATGTATAGTTTTGTGATTTGTCACAGTTATGTTTCATATAATCATAAGTTATTTTGTCTTGTTTCATGAAGTCCTTTTTTATGTCAAAGTCAAAATGAAGGGATTGTGCACTTGGTACAGAATAAAACTGGAACTACAGGATACGCCCTCCTGCCTGCAATCCTCCTTCAGCATGTCGCTTTAAGACACAATGGCAACAACCATTGTTTGTTTGTTTGTTTGATTATTTTGTTTTGTTTTGCCATCAGCCTCCTATGTATTCGGGATGGTAATTATAATGAGAAGCAGATGGGGGAGGGGTCCAAGGCCAGCTTTAAAATGCCTCATTGCTTTGGGCCAGAGCTGCAGCCTGGATTTAATTATAGATATGAGGACGAAATGGCAGTAAAAATGAATGTCTCCCTGAATCCTTTACATGTTGGGAGTGTCCATAAATAAAACATGAAGCTTTATTTCATCAGATTTAATTAAAGCTTTTATACATGTTTTATTGGTTATTCTATTAATCCGCTTCACAAACTGGATAAATGTGTGCTAGGGTTTGAGGTTTATTTGTACCTTCTCAGTAGAGTGCTACATCATGCTTCAGAAATCCCTCTTGTGCTTGGTGCCCCAGGTGCTGAAGCTGGGGTGTCTGCCTGCTGGCAGTTACAGGAGGGAGCTTTCCCAGCACCCATTTTCCTAAAACCCTACTGCGAAAGACAAGCCTCAGCTTCCCGGGGCTGATTCCCTGACCTTTCTAGTCCTCTCAGACCCTGGAGGAAGAGAAAAGGGCAGTTACCCTTTCCCTGGTGTCCCCACTGAAGTCCTGGTTGTGCTGAGCTACTTTCCTTCACACCCATCTGTGGGGAGGGGGTCAGGATGGTCTCAGCTGGTTGGCTTCCTACCCTCTCTCTAGAAGCATGTTAGGAAGTTTGTTTTTTCCTATGTTTTTGAGATGTGAGAAAGACTTAAAGAGAAGGTGCAAAGCAGAAGAGACCGTAGCTCCTGTGTATTTGCCAGGCCTCAGGTTCACAGAGAGACAGACACCGTTTGGTTCCTGAAACAGAGGTGGAAACAGCACTGACTGAGGGAACTTAAGAGAGTGCCTCAGGTTCCTAGAGGGGGCCACTGACGGGAATGTGATCTGGCCCAACCTCTTTGGAGGGCAGTTTGGCATTGAGGAGAGTGAAGGTACACCTTTCCTATGTCCCACACATCTACCCGTCTTGAGAAACTCAGAGGTCAACAATGGCTCAGCTAGAAGATGGTCACAGCACTATTATTCAAGAACTGCCCCAAACTGGAAATGACCCAGCTGTCCCCGAGAAGTAAAACAAACCAATGAGCCTTGCCTAAGGAATGTCGTGAATGATATGCAGAAGAGCAATGACAGAGCTACAACCACACACCGTAACTCCAGACTGAATCCCATAAACTAGACTGAGAAAGGAACACACATGCGAATGCAAGGTTATCCTATTAATGTATAACTTCCAAAAAACATGCAAAATCCACTGTGGAATAAGTGGTACAAGTCTAGACAACAACTGAGAAATACTATCACAAGACCTGACTGGTAGGGGAGGAAGGGTATATGGAGGAGTCCAGGGCTGCTGAGGACAATGTTTTATTTCTTGACCCAAGTGGTAGGTTATACAGGTGTTTGTTTTATAATTACTTAACTGTGTATATATATTTTGTAGCGTTCAGTTCAAGTAACAGCAAGAGCCACATCTTTCATCCCCTACTTGGAGGTACACAAACTTCTGCAAAGAGCCATACGGTACATATTTTGGGCTTTGAAGGCTATCTGGTCTCTGCCTCAGTTACTCAGCTGTGCCACCTGCATCGCTCAAAAGCAGCCCTAGACAAAACGCAAACAAATGGGTGTGGCTGTGTTCCAATAAAACTTTGTTTATGGATGCAAAACTGAATTGCATCTCATTTTCAGATGACATAAAATAGTCTTTAAAAAACTTCCCCCTATTGAGCAAGGTAAAAAAAAATTCATTATCCCCAGTCTATACAAAACCAAAAGGGATTCAGGCCGGATTTGGCCTGTGGGCCATAGTTTGCTGACACTTGCCAGCTGAAAGAACATTCCCTAACCCTTCCCATAAATATCCGCTCCAAGAGGACCGCAGATAGGAGCCCCTGGACTTGTTCTTCTGCCACACTGAGTCCTTTCCTGGAGGACATTCATGAATTCTATTGATGTAAGTTCTCTTTGTTCAGATCCTGAGTTCTGCTCCCTGGGATACAGATGAGTGCTTACAGCTTGGAGTGCCATTCGACTTTATCTCTGGATTTAATGTTTTTAATAAAAGAAACTGGGCATAGAGAAAGCCGTGAGAATTGGAAAATGAGCATCCATTCTTTCCAAGCTAACTAAATATTTGCTGGATCTTGGCAGCCACAGTCAGCCTTTTTCCTCTGAAATGCTAAGGGGTTATAGGCAATAGGAGACTTCAGTTCTCTCGGGCCACAGCTCTTATGAGAAGCTGAAACTGCCTCTCACGACCTGCAGGGAAAGTAAAAGATGCTATGAAGGGCTGGGGACACTGCTCAGCGTTGGAGCATGTACTCAGCATGAGTGAAGACCTGGGTTTTGTCCCCTGAGAAGTGGTTTTAGCAGAGTCGGGCCGTGACAGTTCTGTCTGCTGCCCTCCTGAACACCTCAGTGCACGCCTGCCTCCTGACTTTCCATAATGACCAGCTCCCGGGTTCCCACACTTACAGGCCTGTCAGCCCTGACAGCACTGCCTGTTGGCTCCTCCCACTTTCAGGAGAGAACATGGGCACACGTGGATAACTCTGTCTCTACCATGTGATGAGGTTGGTAGTTTAAAAAATACGGTTATTCCTGAGTCCCGAGCCATTTACCAAATATTAATTTGAACTAAATCCTTTTCAGCAGGTCTTTGTGCGAGCTTGCTATGCTTGAGTTTGTGGATTGTGTGCAGTTCTAATATGAAAGCTGGGGAGAGCCTAGTATTTTGGGTAAAATAATTCAAATTTTACAAAGAAGTTTAATCAGGAAAAAGCTGAGAGAGCAGCCAGTCCAAGCTCATAATTCATAGAAGAGGAAACCTGAGCTCATTCAGCAGTGCATTTACTCACCCGTCCAGGGTTTATTGTATGTGTATTATGTGTAAAATAAAATAAACACAGTTGAGTTGGGCCACCTTCACAGAACTAAAGAGAATTCCAAAAATCTGCTTGAAAATATTGCCTGGGCTTTTGAAGGCACTTTCTAGAACCATTAAATGTACACTGTTGAGCTAAGTTAGAATTTTTAGTGAGGAAGAGGCATCTGCATTTTCAGTACATTCTCCAGGTCATTGTTTAAGCAAGCTAAAGTTGACCACCTTTGACATAGTAAAGGCAAATTGTTCAACAGGCAACTAGCTGTAAAAGAAAACTACGTGGCAAAGAAGAGCTCCCAATTTCTGCCTGGGGAAATAGGATGGCCGAGTCCAGTTGTCTGAGAGAAGGAGAGATGGGGCATCTGATCCAGTTTTAGGGATAAATAGAAACTTATAAAAGCGAAGACGCAAAAGAAGGATACATAGGACAGAGAACAACGGAGCATGTGAAAGCCATCAAGAAAAGGAAAGTCCCCCAACAAGCTAATTGCAGGGATGGAGATGGACCCATGTCTGCACTCTGAATGAGTCTTCCCTAACCCACCAGGCTGGAATCAAAGCCCTTCCCATACAGACCTGCTAAGTTCAGAGCACTCTTCCCAGCCCAGCAGGGAATGATATCTTCCCAGTTATTCTGCTCAGAGGGGTCACCGTCAAATTAGCTGGAGGAATGAGGGATCAAAGTGGTGTAATGTCTTCGTGTCACGACCTCTCAGAGCCTTCCCTGTGCTAACGTGCATTCTGACTCCAAGAGTGAGGGAATAGGGGATCCGTTTTCCTTTTTCTGAAAAACCACCTTGTTAGTACTATGGAAACAGTTTAGTGGTTCCCTGAAAAGTTAAACATATCATTACCATATGACTCAGCAGTTCCACTCTTAATTCAGGAGAATTGAAAGCAGAAACTCAGTTACGTTTGTGAACCACATCAAGATGGATGCTCAACAACAAACCCTGTATCCAAGGGTGCTCCCGTAAGACTTAATGGAGCTGAAAAACTTGTGTCACCTTATGACATCCTAGCCATTGTAAGATCATAGGACAGTGCATTACTTGCATTTTTGCAATGGTTCTCATATTCACAAACCACCTCTACTGTCTGTTGTTGTATAATATAGCATGTACAATTTTGTACAGTACATTATGCCTCTTCATGATGATAAAAGATATTATTGTTTTCTGTAACAACTCTGCTATTATCACTATTTTAGGGTATACTCCTTATGCCTATTTTTTAATTGACTATAGAACACTATGCTGGGTTATGCTGGCTGTAGCCTCCTACATCTTGTGTTTATTGGTCTCTTGATTATAGTCAGAGGCCACATTGAGTGATGAACCTTCACCATCTAGGTCCATACAAGCACATTCTATATGCTGCATGCTGTCACAATTGCCTAGTTATGCATTTCTGAGAAGGATTGTCAAGCACAGCATGACTGTATATGTACACCAGTGTCCATAGTAGCATTGTTCACAATTCCTAAAGGGTAAAAAACAACCCCAAACACTCAACAATGTATGGATAAATAAAGTGTGGCATAGACATAAAATGGAATATTACTCAACCTTTAAAAAGAAGGAAATTCTGGAATAAGCTGAACTGTGGATGAACTTCAAAGACACTATGCTAATTGGAATAAGTCAAACACAAAAGGACAAGTATTGTACTGTTCTCCTTACATGGGGTACCTAGAATAGTCAAATGTACAAAGACAGAATAGGATGGCAGGCATCTAGTTGGTATTAAAAAAATTCTGAAAGCACCTTGTTAGACCAGAGCTCCTTACAATGCTCTCTGTAAATGTCCCCTGCTCAGGGGGAAGGGTGGAAGTAGAGGCCAACGAGGATCCGTATTTACTCCTGATGGTTGGAAATCATTGCTTGAAATACCCCTGGCTTGCTGAAAAAGCAGAAGAGGCAGAGGAGCTGAGGGAGAGAGGGCTGGTTTGGAGGGAACGCTACAAGGAGTTTCTGAGCATGGGACACTGGACCTGCTACAGATTGTCAGGAATTGAGGGAGAGGAAGGGAGGAAGAAGGAAGGGGACTGGATGTCAGTGTAGCAAAAGGAGGAGGTAATAAACCAGGGAAAATTCCAGAAGTACTAGTTTAAACCCAGTTAATCCTGATTGTGAGCAAATGCAGAGATTTGCCTTTATTTCACTTGTTCCTTTAACAGCTCTTCACTGGGCTCCATACCCAACACTGTGCCAGCTACTATTCTAGGTGCAAAAAGAGAAAACGTACGAACAGTCCTATCTCCATGGCATTATATTCTATTGGACTGGCATTTTAAACCATTTATTCTAGGTGCCTGTAAGTATAAGGGTCTGGGGGAGTTTGGGTTTCCCCAAAAGCAGACGCTGAGACAGAGTTGAGAGTGTGTAGGATTGATTGAAGAGTTAGCCCTGAGAAAAGCATATGGTAGAAGGTGGATTTGGCAGTGGATGCCGTCAGACTGCGATGCCAACCAGACAGAGGTTCTTGATCCTGATGCTCCCTCACAAAGCTTGCTGTTACTCAGTAGAAGATGTCCATGTTTGGTAGAAACAGCTTAGCTGATGTATGTCCCCTTGCTGAACTCTACCCTGAGCAGAGTACCTTGCCTATCCTTATCCTGGTCATTCATTGACTAGGGTCCATTCAGAGAGCTACAAAACTGAGGTGAACCATGACACAGTTAATGCTGTCCTCTACAATCCAGGTATCTGGGGGTTCTGATCAGAAGAGGTCTGTGGCTACAATCTAGGGTATTGGAGGGAAACAGATTCCCTCATCATGTTCTTCAGTTTGCATTAAAGAATACACTGGCAAAAAAAAAAAAAAAAATCTAAGAATACGCTGGCACACACACACACCACACACATTTAATAAGGGAATTCAGCTTCAGTCCCTCCCCTGCTGGGTCTCTCAAACATACAGTCTTCTCCTAAAACTAGCACTCCTAAGACTTCTCCACTGAAACTAGTGGAAAGTTAGCATGCAGAGAGGGGTCTCTTTTTTAGTGGGGGATTCAGGGGCAATCTGTTGCTTTTCTTTCTCTGTGGGAGGCATCAGGAAAGGGTCCAGGCTTTGGTGTCAGGTGTTTTCTGCTATTTGTATGTTTGGTAGCCCAAGAAGTAAGTTAAACGACACTTCTCTGAGCCTGTTTCTTCTTCCAGCAGAAATCATAACACTTATCTCACAGGCAATGAAATAAATACGTAGATTATCTGGTATAGTCCTAGATGCATGTTCAGCACCCTCTAAAGGGTCACCACCATCCTTAGAAATCACTGATCCTGCAGTTTGAGTAGAATGATCATTCTTTCATGAGGAGACCAAAGCAAGAACCATAGTTCCGAGATCAGTGCACAGAAGAAGCAAGGAAATAGTGCCTAAAATGCCTGTCTTTGTCTTAAACTCAGCGCAACTCACAGAAGCATCTTTGGCACCTTCTTGGGGCCATTAAACCTTCAATGCATAGTGATCCTTTTTTGAACACCCATAACAACGGAACATAATGAAATGTGTTCTCTTTAAATTGTTTCTTGAATTATTCTCGGTAACATGGATTTCATGTAAAAATCAAAAAACTTTCAATCTTCATCACACATAAGTTAAATATGATAGTACCACCTTGTCTTGGTTACTTTTTTCTCACTGCTGGGACAAAATACCTGACACCCAAATTTAAGGAAGGAAAGGTTTATTTCGCTTACAGTTCGTGGAAGTTTCAATCCGTACTTGGTGATTATAAGGCAGAGTGGCACGTGGCAGAGGGCTGCATCTCAGGGGCGGCAGCCACAGCAAAGCAGCTACCAGGACACACACCAGGGCAGAATGGAGGAGGAATGCCCCAAGCAGCTTCCTCCTCTCCCTTACATATGCAAACTATCCACCCCAGGGTGGGTGTAGCTCTCATACCCATAATAATCGAACTCTAAAAGCCTGCCCTGTGGTCGCATGAGGCTTTGGAGGGGACACACAGACATAAACCATAACACACCTCCAGAAGGAAACAAAAGGACCTCCTACACCGGAGTCCATGCTTCAGAGAACTCCACTAGGACTTCCCTCTGCCATAGCCCACCCTCTACAATGGGAAGTTCATGTGGCTGAACTCATTCTCCCTCCCCTTCTGGACTCATTCCAGGTATCTAGGGTCCCCAAAATCTTGTCCAAATGGTCTCATACTTCATCTAGGGCCAACACTGACCTCTCCCAAATCCAACTTCCCAAGAATGGATCAGTCTTGAGTATGTGTGTCCTGAGGCCTGTAACTATTAGAGGCAGTCCTGAGAAAATTCTTCATGCCTTAGAGTCAATATCCCCAAATACAAGGAAAGAAGATACACGGTGAAGATTCTAAAGTCCATGAAAAATTGTTAAGGAGTTGTCAAAATTTCAGGACTCAAACAATACCTTGACAATTGCCAGACACCAAAGGTATACAAGGTAAACATTTGTTATAGTCTAATACTTTTTAAAACAAAATAACACATTGTTATTTCTAATCCAAGTGCTTCCTGGCTTGGCTGTGCACTGCAGCCAACAGTGAACATATGCAGAACATGTCTACATACATGGTTCCCCAATCATCCGTACAGATCAACCCTTTGTGCTGCCCATGTATGCAGCGTGACCCATTATACTGAGGACTTGCTCTATGGAATGCCCCTTCCCCATCCTGCGGATGTGCATGGCAAGTTAAGCCAATAGTCTCTGTGGGGTCTGTAGGGCACGTCTGTGTTGCCCAGCCACACAGCTGGCTCTTCCATCATCAACCCCGAATCATCTCCTGTCTTATCCTTGTACATACTGGATGCTCACTTCTGCTTAGACTTTCAAAAGGCCAGATCCCTGCCCCCAGACAGAATTTATACCTGAGGTGGAAGGTCAGTGGTGGAGGAATCATTTGTACTTTAGGCCCCAGTAGCTGTTTGAGAAATTCAGAGCTCAGTCACTGAACACTACAGTGCAGGTGCCTCCTCCAGTACCACAGTATAACTGAAATGGTGAGGTAGTGGCTTGTCCAAGGAACAGCTAGTTAAGATGACAGAAAGATACGAAATCTGGGCTTCTGCTCTTCCTCCGTACTCATTTTCTCTGTGCCTTCTAGGACTTTAACACTTATCAGAACTTGATAACA